>NW_004797332.1:71711-73317 GCF_000002075.1 Aplysia californica | reverse complement strand
CCTCCTTCTTCTTCTTCTTCTTCTTCTTCTTCTTCTTCTTCTTCTTCTTCTTCTTCTTCTTCTTCTTCTTCTTTTTCTTCTTCTTCTTCCTCTTCCTTGATGACAGTTAGACAGTCAATCGGAAGGTGTTAGTTTTAGTAGAGGTTTTACGGCACTTGCAATACAATAAGGTCATATAAGTGCCGAATCGTAAGATGGGCACAAACAGTGTAGTCCTCTTCAGAACCTAAATGCTTCCAAACTGTTTTTTCTCCGGTTATATAGCATAATAATTTCTTTATATTGTGACGGCCAACAACTGCACCGGACAAAAATTATTAGAATTGATACATAACTTTTTTAATGAAACTGTGTGGTCGCTGACGTGCAAAGGGAGAGAAAAAAATACTTTGAAGCAACAAATAAATATGTATTTCTTCCGCACCCGATCTTCAGTTAAAGCACTGATATAGTTTGCTATGTTCTTGACTAAAACGAGCTGGTAACTTGACTAAAACGTGTTGCTCCGTGGTTTAAATTAAAGTAAAATTCAAATAACGTATCCTCGCTCCTTCCCAGAGTATTGTTACTGACAATCCAGTCTCCAGTAGAAGGATCAACTGCTCTCCTTTCAAAATGGACTAAAATAGGCTCCCAGACTCTCCACCGTAAGGTCGTGAATTCGATCTCGTCAGCGGGCCCAATGTTGTGTCCTTGGAGAAGGCTTTTTACACGAATTTTCCCCACTCCACCGAAGTGGGAATGGTTACCCGGCTATAGATAGCGAAAGATCTTGTCGGTTTGCCTGTGTTTAGCGCTTGCAATCAGCAGCTTGCTCTGTTCGCTCTCCGTAGGCTGAGACAATGTGAGTGATGTTCTAAGGTCTTCTGGCCTGACAGATGTTGTAAAGCGCATAGAGCATGCTTTAGATTGCTGATAGTATGCTTTATATAAATGCAGTTATTACACTTGTTATTATGTACGGGATGATTCTTGTTGACGTTTGTGCTTGTTCTTGATCTTTACTCAGCCTCCTTCCCCTGTGAGCAAGTTGCGCAAGTTAAAGATCCCTTGGTGGCCCAAATTCGGTAAGAGTAGCCTTCGGACGCCAACCAGGCAAAATTCAAAATGAATTCCTACCAAACTAAACATGTTTAATGTCGCGTGCGCGCATATCATCACAATATGCAGTTGCGAGCGTCATAACACTTACCAAAACAAAACAACTCAACCCCCCCCACCCCCCTAATTTGTGTCGATGTGCGCGTATTTTTTTTCTAACATCTAGATAGGCCATTTTGAAAATAGGGCAGTCAATCTCTCTTCCGGAGACAAGACTGTCAGGAGAAATACATGTACTTCGGAAAGATTCGAGAATAATTCGAATTCTGCCTCGATTCAAACCACGAACCTTCAAGTTTTAGTCAAGTTCATAACAAACTGCGTCGTTACAGTAAGAGGAAGATCGGGTTAGGAGGGAGGAGGAAGAGGAGAAGAGGTAGACCAACGAAGCGGAGGAGGCACACAGGACGAAATGATGATGGATGGAATGGGACGAAGAGTTGTGGGCGGCATTCAAGAAAAAAGGCGGGGGTTGTGGTATGTGACAAAATGCAGAAGGGAAGGA
>NW_004797332.1:69353-70820 GCF_000002075.1 Aplysia californica | reverse complement strand
TGTGTGTGTGTGTGTGTGTGTGTTTGTGTGTGTATGCGCGCGTTCCTTTTACCATCAGCAAGGGATATTTTATATTTAAAGAAACATATGAAGCGAGCCAACAAAATAATTCTTGAGCACAGCCAACTCGTTGTTTGAACAATGGACAGGTGAACAAATGAAGAGAGTCGTGTTCTGATGTCTGATTAGTCTTAAAAAGTGTTGTAGGGTATTAAACTCTAATTAAACAACAACAACAACAACAACAACAACAACAAAAACAATAACAACAACAATAACAATAACAGCAACAACAAACAAACAAGTCAAAAGTAATGACTATAGTTTTGTTTTTGATAGTCGGATTTTAAAGGAGAGGTCAGGTTTTTCGATTTCTTTGTTTTGTTTCGAAGTTTTACACTTCATTCATACAACTTAGATCATAGGAGGAGGGCTGCTTCGATCCTGCTTATCGGCCCAACTTGGACTGAGACAGATACCCTGCTGCATCAGAAAGAATGAAATACCGGTACTCGATACAAATTTTTCCCACTCTGGAATTGGATGCACGTCTTCTTCACGCGAGAGGGAAGCGCTTTACCGCTACCACAGACGCTGGTTTTTTAATTTTTAGGACTCCAAAACAAGCTAA
Organism: Aplysia californica; assembly: GCF_000002075.1. Lineage (NCBI taxonomy): Eukaryota > Metazoa > Mollusca > Gastropoda > Aplysiida > Aplysiidae > Aplysia > Aplysia californica. Next base: position 70,189 of record NW_004797332.1, on the reverse strand, counting down.
CTAATAGAAAACAAAGCAAAACAAAAACAAATTAAGTAAACCGTCTTCAAAAACAAGTTTTTAAAAACGTTTTTAGTGAGAGTTTTACGGTACTTGGATACTTCCACATAAATAGGTCCTACGAGTGCCGAAGATTAACAGTGCTATTAATGAGTAACATACAAAGAAAAGAAGGGGGATAGATAATGACGGCAGATGTTAGATAAGAATGTAGGAGCAAACCCCATGAGAGTACCTGCCATTCACTCTCTCATCCAAAAGTAAGAAAACGATTTAAAAAATTAAAATAAAAAGCTAAAATAATGTTCCGTGCGCATTAACAAATAAACTTACACTCAACTACAACGGACATAACAAAAATGAAAACCCCCAAGAAGACAGACAAAGAGGGCATCGGGTACGTATTTTTTGTTGTTAGTTTAAGTAAAGAGGAGCACACCGACAGAATAACGGTCCTTCTGTGCTGTGAAAAAGTAAGACAGATGAATAGAAACGACAGGGAAAGAAAAGAAGTAGGACCCACTCGTGGCGCCTTCAAAGCTCAAGCTTGTATTTATATGGACAACAAAATAATTATACATGTCCATATCGGTACAAGACCTTTAGCAATGTTTAACACCCATATTTTAAAACTAAAAGTGCAGAAATATACTTTAAAAAAGGGATTTTCTTTATTTAAAGACATCAATAGTTTACCCAAAACCCTCTTTCTATATGCGTCACGAATAATAATAATACTTGTTACTGTTACTATTATTGTTATTGTCATTGTTGCTGCTGCTATTATTATGATGATGATGATGACGATGATGATGATTATTATTATTATTATTATT
>NW_004797332.1:65437-66945 GCF_000002075.1 Aplysia californica | reverse complement strand
TGTTCTTGTTCTTGTTCTTGTTCTTGTTCTTGTTCTTGTTCTTGTTCTTGTTCTTGTTCCCGTTCTTATTCTTGTTCTTGTTCTTGTTCTTGTTCTTGTTCTTATTCTTGTTCTTGTTCTTGTTCTTGTTCTTGTTCTTGTTCTTGTTCTTGTCTTTGTCCTTGTCCTTGTTCTTATTCTCCTCCTCCTCATTATCACTATAGATGGAGTCATCGAACGTTTTGGGAAACTAAATTGAAAAAATATTGTGAAAATTCTCGAAAACCATAATATTTGGAACAAGAACGTTATAATGTTCGGCCAGGAAATATCTTATTTCTAAAGTTATTATTCCGCTTCGAGTGAATATCTGTTTACTTGTCAGCGTCATTTGTGATATCTTGTTCCTTCATCAGCGGTGACCTTTTTCCTATTCATCAGGAAATATATCAGCATAGAGAAATCATGCAAATGACTAAGAGCTCGCCATCATATTCAAGCTAATCAAAAGCGCTTTTAAGTGGTAAAAATTTAAGATGTCTAACTGAAGTCTCATTTCGATGTGTTGTAAAATGAATTCTATGTAGTAGGAAAGGAAAAAATAATACATGTATATCTCTCAGTAATTAAAGGACGCAAAGTTTCTATAGATTAGGCGTCATTTATAGCTAAACTTGCAGTTTCAAAAGAAGACCTGCGAGAAAAGTGCATAGCGCGAGGACATCATAATAAGAAAGAGAAAAGAAAAAGCATAATTATGCACCGTGTGCATACATCTCGTCTGTCCCGGCTAAGTCGTTTTAATTTATTTTTTCATTTTGTTTTATAAGTTGTTTTTTTTAGCTTTACAAAATCTCCTCACCCTGCTAAAAGCACTGAAGTATGATACACTGTGATATGGTATTATTATGGTATGGTATTGGTCAACACCGAACATTGCCGGCGTCTACGGTGTAGTCGTTAGGCGTTTCGCCATAACACACAAAAAACCTGAGTTCGAATCCCGTCTGTAGGGAATTTTTTTTTTACAGATTATCTGTCTTTCTGTTAGGACAAAGTGTTCGACTTAACTCGAGTATGCTCTGCACGAGTGGGTTGAAGCCCGCCTCCTAACTGATCTAAATAGCGTCGATAGGGGCGTAAAAACAGCGAAATTAAAGCTAATATAAATAAAAACAAAAACAAACCAGCATACAAGCAAATAACAAACATAAACAAACAAACTCCTCATAAAGCCCACAACCCTCAGAAAAACGACCCCCCCCCCCCAATCATGCCACTTTTTGGCCTAAAGTGATAGTAGCATCTGATCCACGAGGGAGACGAAGCTCTAGTTATTGGGACATGTGAGCTGTTTACATCCCTGAATTGTTTTGGTTGCAGTGAGAGAGGGAAAACCAACAAATAAAAACCAAAACAGAACAAAACAAACTCACACACACACACGCACACACACACACACATACACACACACTCTCTCTCTCTCTCTCTCTCTCATACACGTATATATACAAAAAGACTGCCGACTG
>NW_004797332.1:56717-64217 GCF_000002075.1 Aplysia californica | reverse complement strand
AATATATTATGCTGGTCAGTATACTATGCTATGAACCAAGCTATGAATAGAATAATGGTTTAATCTATACACCCCCCCCCCCCTCCTTTTCCCAACCCCCTCCCTGTCTCTTCATGTCTCTAGTTCATAGACGAAAGTACTCAGAGACCGATAGATAGATAGATAGATAGATAGATAGATAGATAGATAGATAGATAGATAGATAGATAGATAGATAGATAGATAGATAGATAGATAGATAGATAGATAGATAGATAGATAGATAGATAGATAGATAGATAGATAGATAGATAGATAGAGCGTACCGGTAATGACAAAGAAGGACCGATTATTCATATCCTTAAACCAATCGTCCTTAACAAAGAGGACACACATTAGCATTATTGAAGATCTCTAATTTATCGGTTCAAAGCACCTAATGTTTTATAGAATTTCGATTATCCTGGGCCACAATGAATCCTTCTGGGAAAACAAGACGAAATAAGATTACATTCATTATCTCACCAAAAAATAAATCTTATCTCAACCTCAAAAGTAGACTTTTCAAGACATGGCTTGTACTTAATCCCACCTTTAGTCAGCTGTGTTGTGAAAGACACAGCATATAAGAGTAGTATCAAGTTCTAATGATTTTGAGCTTTGTCAAAGCGACCAGGCGATTATTGAGGTGCTGATTAAATAGTTCTGTTCCTTATGATGCAAAACTAACGTTTAACGAATATTTTTTTTGTGTGTATCTGAAGAGGTTGATATGAGTCTTGTTTATATAACATTTTGACATCAGGAATTCGTAAGTGACGAGGATGTGGAAAGAGACCGGCCATTATTATTTTTGTTGAAATACAAAACTAAAAAAAAAGGAAAAATGAATAAAATAAAAGACACAAAAAAGCAGCAACAAAAATGACAGAGAAAAAAAAAAAACTGCAAAAAAAAGCAAACTAATTCCTGCCAGAAAATTTTAAACATTTTTGGGGATAAAAAATGCATCAACTTAAGACAACGTGTCAACATGTCAATCTCTCTCTCTCTCTCTCTCTCTCTCTCTCTCTCTCTCTCTCTCTCTCTCTCTCTCTCACACACACACACACACACACACACACACACACACACACACACACTCACACACACACACACACACACACACACACACACATATATATATATATATATACACACTCTCACAAAATACGCAACTTTCATTTAAGTTTTCTCTTTCTCCCGAAGCCCCATATTTTAAGCTGCATGCCCATCCTGATAATGGTTTATTTTCAAGGAAACCGGTAAGAGACAACTTTATTATGCATTAAAAATTGATGACCCTTAATTTCTTATTTGCTATGGGTGTACGCTCAAGCAGTTCTGTATGGAGAATCAAGCATTATACAACGGTGCCAATGCTTAAGGAAATCGGTAGCCTTAATCCCGGTCAGGTCTGGGCAAGAATTACAATGGAAATTCGTAATTCGAGCCACAAAAGCAAAAATGTTATGGAAAACAGGGGGTTTGCATGCTGTACAATTTTTAAAAAACGTCTAAGATTTCTAAGAAACTGAATAAGACAGACGCATTGGCTTCAAGAATGAAGAGGTTAAAATCATGAGATTTTGGTTTTGAGGGATTGAAAAGGTTAGGAGTCTTGAGTTTGTGTTTGAAAGACAAATATCGACAAGAAAAAGGTCATTTAGTGCTCGGATATAACATAAAACAGAAAGCAATAACAAGAGAGCGATAGAAAAGAAGCAAACAATTTTACACAGACACAGTGTACGTTGTATCTCATTAGGTGTGTGAGAATAACATTATTTTGTAAGTCTATTCAGTGGCTTTTCGTACGGTCGTGCGTGTGTATGAGTCTGAGTAAGTGTGTGTGGGCGTGTATTTGTGTCAGTAACAGAGAGAGATAGATATACAGATAGATATACAGATAGATAGATAGATAGATAGATAGATAGATAGATAGATAGATAGATAGATAGATTTGTTTGTTTTGTTTTTGTAAAGTGTTTTACGGCGCTCGCAATTGCATAAGGTCATATGAGCGCGCAGGACACACCTAATATTTTCAGTTGGTAGGAAATTTTGAATTTTGCCCGGGTGGCGGCCGAAGCCTACTCTTATCGATTTTAGACCACCAAGGGATCTTTAACGTGCGCAACTTGCACACGGGCACTCCGAGATTTTTCGCCCTTGTCCCAGAAGGCTAGGTGTAGATCTTTCCTACAGGAAGATCAGGGGTGTGGCAGAAAGACAGCAGTAAGGAGGAGCCAAGGAGTAGCAATAGAAAGGCTGCAGAAAGAGTCAGGAGCCCAGAGGAGGGAGCAAATGAGGTGAGGGGGTGGAGGCAGAAAATGGAAATGAAAGCAGACAACAGAACATTGCTAGAGAGCAGGAAAGGAGGGGAAAGGAGACAATTTTAGAGAAGAAAATTTTTCGGTCGCTACCCGGATTCGAACCCGGGACCTTTGAATGAGAGGCCAACACCTTAGCCTCTAGGCCACGAGAGGCGCCATAGATAGACAGATAGATATGTAGGTAGATAAGATAGATAGATAGATAGATAGATAGATAGATAGATAGATAGATAGATAGAGAGAGAGAGAGAGAGAGAGAGAGAGAGAGAGAGAGTATGACGACGAGTGTGTGTGTGTGTGTGTGTGTATGTGTGTGTGTGTGTGTGTGTGTGTGTGTGTGTGTGTGTGTGTGTGTGTGTGCTTGAATCTATTTACCATGCCGCATCGAATTGCTCTTATCTTATCTTATCTTATCTTATCTTATCTTATCTTATCTTATCTTATATAAGTATTTTCATGACCACATCGACACAATTAAGATAGTTTACTCAGTTCAAGAAATTGTATCTGAAACAGATATAACTCGTTTTAGTTTTTTAAAAAGTACTAGAACAAATCCCCTGCTGATTTTCCTGCTATCCTCATATAACATTTATATTAATTAATGTTTTTTTTAAACAATAAAGATTCATTGCAAAATCTGTCTAAAACCTTAAAATATACTTATCACAAATTCGATTCTTTAAACTCCTTTACGTGCATTTTTTTGTTTTAAATGAAGTTCAAAATAAAGGTAATTTCTTGGAAACTTAAGGCAGATCACATATAAAATATTTTGCCAATCGTCATTGTAGTTGTAGATCAAGTACCGTTTAAACATTATTCTGTAATACACCGACACACTTAAGTTATTTAGAAGCCGGGCTTCGACCATGCTTGCCTGCTAGGGCCTATCCTGGCTGAGAGGGATAAAACATCCAAACACTTTCCACTCGAGAATTGAACTCTGGTATTCTGCGAGCAACGGCGAAGAGCCAAACCGCCACACCACAGATCCCCGTAAATCTTGCTGAGAAAGCCGATTTCAGCTTTTGGCAGAACAATTTACGCTCAGGTGAAATAACACAATAATGAAAACAGGTGGTTTAACATCTCCGGATTAAAGAAATAATAGTATTAGTTAAGAAAATATAATTGGTTAATAAAAGAAAAGAGACATTAAAGAAATGATTACAGACCTAGATTAACGTTTTCACTTTTACCCGTGGGTATCCTGTGACTCACACTGCCTGTTGAAAATCATACTATTAGGAAGGAACCTAAAAAATAGTTTCATTTATATAACTTTGATCCAACTTTACTACATGTAGCAACATATGTGAGGCAACGTGGTGGAATCAGGCTTTCGTCAATATTTGGGCATGTAGAGTTATTGGTATCATCTTAAAGCTTGTTCACTTGTCTTTATTTGAATGAAAAAAATATCCATTTATCTTGAATACAAGTTGAGATATTTGCGAATGAAGGAGGTGGGATCACCTGTTTACAGAGGTAAAATTAGTGAGAAAATGGCCGCCAAAAATTAGTTATTTCCTTAGCTTAAGAGGCCGTGGTAACTGAAAATATACTTTTTTTCTGCCTTTAATCAACGTTTTTCAGAAAAATTCCTCACATAAATTAGTACTTTAATGGTTATGAAAGGCGTTGAGCCAAAAAAGAAAAATTTGATAAAAATTCACAAACCTGCGGAAAAATGCAAGTTTCTTCACTTTGATAATTTTGACGAGAGCCTGATTCCACCACGCTGCCTCACATATTTGGAAAAATAGATGGCTGAACAGGACAAAGAACCCACTGCCTTTTTTTTTGGTGGGGTGGAAATTGCAGGACTCTCTTTGTTTGGGGATCTAAGCATCTGACCCAAGTGAAACACTAACAGATGTTAATTGTGTTTATGGGGGAGTAAAAACACCTGGTGCCATATCCATTTAAATTAGTTAAGCTGCTAACTTGCATTTGCTCATACCGATCTGTATCAATAGATTACAGCATTACATTCTCTCTTCAGAAGGAAGAGGAGACATTTTAACGTAATGAACATCAAAGCATCGGTGGTCTAAAGGTTAGGCCGTTGAGGCTCACTCCCAAAAAGCCATGGGTTCAAACCCCGTCGGGGGCCCGACGTTGTGTCCTTGAGAAAAGCATTTTGCGCGAATTTTCTTCGTTTCACTGAGGTAAGAATTGGTACCCGGCTATAGATTGCGGAACATTTAGCCAGTTTGGGCGCTTAATCCTCTACTTGCCCTGTACACTTCCCAGGAAGTTGAGAATGTTTCCTGAGTGTTCAAAGGTTTGCTGAGATTAAATAATATATATATATAATTGTATAATACGTATATTCAATTTTGAATTAAAATTTGTAATGTGCAAAAAGCTTGTTGCTCGAGATATGGGCTTAAAAATGCTATTTATTATTAACATAGTCCGGCAGAGGTTCCTTGATAAATAAATTAACGACCTTTATTGAATATTTGAGCGTTGTCATGAAAATTAATGCAGGCTAAGAATTACGCCTTCTCCCACAATTGGCCAAACGTTTGTTCGAAAGTTTGTCCCGCTCTTTTCTGTAAGTCCTAATAATAAGGTTCTGGTAAAAGAGCAACCCATTCAACAAATGTGTGTTAGTGTGTGCGTGTGTGTGTGTGTGTGCGTGTGTGTGTGCGTGTGTGTGTGTGTGTGTGTGTGTGTGAGTGTGTGTATGTGTATGTATGTGTTTGTATGTATGTAAGTGTGTGTATGTGTGTGTGTGTGTGTGTGTGTGTGTGTGTGTGTGTGTGTGTGTGTGTGTGTGTGTGTGTGTGTGTGTGTGTGGTGTTAATTATTTGTGTGAGTATATTTATTTTAAAAATGCCAAAAAATAGCTACAAATCTGTATTTTACATTTTATACAAGTATTATACAAGCTCAACAGTTTTAATATTTCGGGTGATTATACAAGTGCTTTCGATGCCAGGTTTAGATATGAAATGAAGAATTGCAATTTCTTAAGGCAGTTGCAATGAAATCTAATCCTGAAAAATAGAACCATATCAATGTCACCAAAAAAACCCCAACAACAACTCCCAAACAAAACGAAACAAACCCCGAATTCTAGAAGGCTAGGTGGTCAACCCTTCTGTACGACTGTAAATGTTGGACAAAAATACCAAAGACGGCGAAAATATAGCAGAAACAAAAGAAACGTGGCTTCTCGGGAGACTGTCGAGAAGTTCCTTGAAGGAAAAGAAATCAAATGAGGTAGTACTGAAAGAAGCCCACTTAGGTCGGTCTCGAATAAAAACGATTACAAAGAGACACATGCACTTTCTGGTACACTTGAATCAACATAACGGCCTTAAACATCCTGCTGCCGTTGAAAAAACAGAGGGCAAAAGAAATACGTAACGTGTGTGTGTGTGTGTGTGTGTGTGTGTGTGTGTGTGTGTGTGTGTGTGAGAGAGAGAGAGTGTCTTTATGCGTGTTTGTGTGTCTGTTTGTATGTGTGTACTCAGAGCAATTCTTTTTTTTAAAATGGTGTGTGTCGGGGGGGGGGGGGTGTAGTCATAATGTCTTTCAACAACACTACACGGTTACTAAATGTAGAAGAAGTCAAGGAAGGAAACAGCAGCACTAACTGACAATGCAAGCAGAAGGATATTAAAACAAGAAAAAAAAACCCTGAACCAACCAAACAAACAATCAAATAAGCAAATAAACAAACAAATAATTCCCAGAGAGCCTTGCAAAAAAAAGTTACTTATATCAGTTATGTGCCAAGCAATGACAGTCGGCCATGATTGTAGTGGTACATAAGAAATTGTCACCCTTTCCTTGTCCCAATCAGCACAATGTAGGTTACTTCAATTTAGTGAAAGGGATGATTCGACCTTTCCCGTCAGGACCAACCCTGGCTCAGACAAAATACATTATCTTTACAGACAAATAGATATATTCAACTAAAAAAAAAATTTGTATTTTACTCCACTGTAGAGGTCAACAGAGGAACTATATAAAATGATTTCTATAATAAACAGGTTGGTCCGCGTATGATAGATACAAGTATCCAAGGGCGACACGATCACGAAGAAAAATATCGCCCCCCCCCTTTCCTCACTCAGGGAACCGAACTCACACATTCTGCGTACTAGGGCTGTGGGTCTAACCACTTCACCACAGACGCCGATTTCATAGTTGCTCGATCCTTTAATTAAGCGTTATAGAACTGAACTGAGTGGGTGGGGTTTTCATCTGACCGTATGAGACAGTATTTTTCAACCCCGTTACAGCCAGTGCCTACTTTTGACACCGTTAAAATGATTAGATTTTCGTACTGTCCATCTGTATTTATTTCCAAATGTTACATTAAATAACGAGGGTGCTGAGGCGGAGCGTTTAGAGCGCTCGTTTCCGAAGTGGAAAGTCCGGGTTCGAGCCTCAGTTCGGACACGTATTTTTTCGCCCCCTCCTGCCAACACAGCAGTAATGGGTACCTGACTAGAAGTTAAGGCGGCGTAGAAAGGATCTGGCCACCGTACCACAATATGTCGAAGGCAAAGGAAGTTCTCCCATTGACAAGACAATGCCCAATGTCCGAATCGGATGCGGGAACAATTTTACTTTTTTACAGTAAATAACACATGCCATAGACGGTGAAAGATCTTGTCAGTTTGTTACTGTTTGAGCGCTAAATAAGCTGCTTGCACCGAATGCTTCCCAGGAAACTGAGAATGTTTTTGAGTGTTCAATGGTCTGCTGGGGTAATGGTATAGTGTAAACCGCATAGAGCTTGTTGTCGAGCGCGGATGTGCGCTATACAAATGATGTTTCTTCTTCTTCTTCTTCTTCTTCTTCTTCTTCTTCTTCTTCTTCTTCTTCTTATAATCTGGGTGATCCCCACCGCCCACCAAAATCACCTGACCGCCCACTTGGGGGAGATAACATCCAGGTCGGCAAGCAGTGGTGTAAGATATATGTCGTGGTGAGATGCGGGAGGGTGCGCCAGTGTTTACATACAGGGCAGGGAAACAAAGAGACCACAGACAGAAATGATAGACGGATGGTGACTAGATAGAACCGTCGGGTGGAGACGAGAGAGAGAGAAAGAGAGAGAGAGAGAGAGAGAGAGAGAGAGAGAGAGAGAGAGACAGACAGACAGACAGACAGACAG
>NW_004797332.1:48486-50226 GCF_000002075.1 Aplysia californica | reverse complement strand
GGGGGGGTATGGGACACAAAGTTAGGAGGACATTTCGGCTGATGTCACTAAAAAGGCTAAAAAGGTGACCCACTGTTTCTTTTTCAATAAATGTGTTATATCCACCTTTTGCTGAGGTCGGCACAATACCTATTATCTGAAGGCGTTGTCACGTTGTACTTTAGGACTATATAGTAGTGAGTATAGTAGAGCTCACATCTCCATAGAATTGTCCTTAGTAACTGGTTGAAGTTTATTCTTAAGTAACTGGTAAAAGTTTATTCTATGCCATCCAGTATGGCGGCATTAGCCATCGCCTTGAAGCTCGGAAAAAATCACTTGATTCTCTCATTTTTTCGTGTTCTGTGGGTCTACTATAAAGCCGAGGTCTCTTATTGACTTCCATTCCGAAACATAACATCACTCGTGACAGCGTTCTGCGGAGTGCGAGCACACAAGCCCATTTCTCGCATTGTTTAACTCAAGGAGTTCTATCTTGACCTCTGGCGAGGGTCGCCCTGTGGAGATGTATCACTCTTGTACCACATCTCTAATCTTATCTCTTCTCCTCGCTTTGTCTGATATTTGTTTGAGAAAAAAATATCGATCGTGTCTGTCCAGCACTTGTATTGTCACCGAGTCCTCCTTTAGTGAAAGATCTCTTACAATAAAACGAGGATGAGTCAGGAACGACAGAAAAAAGAGGGGTGTGCTATCGAGCGAACTGTGGTGAAAGCTACACAAGAGAATGGGTTAGTGAGTTGAGTGTTTAATTTCCGTTAAGACTTGATTTACCTTTAGAAATGTTCCCTACTCCTTTTGACCTTCCGCTTCATTGAACCTGACGTGCAGTCATCTTGCTAAAGAAAGCACGCAATGATGAATGCCGTCACAATACGAGAAGGCAATCGCTATAACTTTACAGCTTTAGAGGGATAAATATTGTTTGTGAAGTTATTGGACATCGTGAGTTGCTCCACATTCTGAGAAGATTTATACTTTTAGTATGTATATATGTCCAAATTGCTTGGGGGTTTTTTGGGTTTTTTTTTTTAGAGGTTTGATGTAGTAGTCTCGGGATAACTTTTGTGTTACTTCCTTACATCTTTCCGGGTGCACGGCCTCCCCCCCCAAAAAAAAAAATACAACAAAATCACAGTCGGTCGCTACTTCATACTGAAAAACTAAAGGCTTCAGTGTGCGAGCCTGAGGCGAATCTTAAAACAAATTGTAAGGCATGAGCTACGGTATAACTAGACGCACAAAATATCGAAATTATTTCTTTTGGTGAAATTTTAGAGTCCATTTCTTTCCTTGCTTTCTTTTATTATGAGGTTTGTTATAGAACATCCCTGTGGTATAAGGTGTTCCACAATTCCTGTCAGCTCCAGACTCATGATTTCTACACTGTATAAAACACGTTGGGGTGAAAAAAAAACCCTAGAATTTTCTACTCTCTGAACACTTTGTGAACTTTAGCTTTTCGTTATTTCAGGAAGCATTTTATCCCAAACAGTCATGTGACACTTGTTGAAGAATTCAAAACAAACTTATGAAGCCTCTTGATCTGGAGTTATCAGTTGAAGTTGTAAATTTGCTGATGTTCAAGGCCTGTGGAAGACAACGTAAAAGAGCAAAAATTAGTATTTAAAGAGATCACAGAGGTACATGAACGAAATACAGACAGACAGACAGACAGACAGACAGACAGACAGACAGACAGACAGACAGATAGATAGATAGATAGATAGATAGATAGAT
>NW_004797332.1:45454-47450 GCF_000002075.1 Aplysia californica | reverse complement strand
TTGCTTCAAGAAACAGATTTCAAATCAAACAATTTAATAAGCACATGTCAAACTGTGCAACATTTAATATTTTCATCCTCTCGACTCAGGGCGTTATAAACTACTGGTGATATTGACAAAAACCGAAAGTTTGCCAACTCAATTTCTTTGTTATTGTGAGCGTTCAACCCACTGTTTGCTAGCCTGTGCGATTTCACCCACTTGAGGCCGATTTGGTAATTGTGATAGGCGGTGGGAATCACCCACCTAGTGATAGGTATAATTAAAATGCCCCGCTTGGAAATAACTGTGGGCGATATGAGAATTTTAGCCTCGCAAAGCTTTTATGAACCCCCCCCCCCCCCCTTAGAAGTTGAAATGAATACGGAACTGTGCTATCTTGAGCTGGCACCCGATCCAGACACCTTAATCAAAGGTGAGAACGAAACATATTCTGGTGATCTGAAATAATGGGTGTTCTATATACGGAAAGTATGAGTATGTTTCGTCAAACAAGAAAATTGGACTTATTATTACTATGAATAGAAATAATATGCTTTCAAATTTTTGCAGTCCATCCAAGATATCCCCCCCCCCCCCTCTTTCCCTCTCTCATGAAACACCAATATAAAACAAGAACAACACTAAACAAAACGACCCTCACCAAGATAAAACAAACAAAAGCACCTTCCAAACCCCCTCCCCCCAAAACCCAAACAAACATAACAAACAAACAGACATAGCAAACAAACAAACCAACAACCGCGTCCAATAGATGACTGACATGAGTGACAGTACGGAATGTTAGATTTCGAATATTATGAAGAGGTTCGTACTAAAAATTCCATTCTCACTTAGCTAACATTAAACAGTTCGTTAAAAGAAGACTGTAAGCTGTAGTTTAAGTTAAATGCACATTGATGCAAAGTGGTAAAGACAGACAGACAGACAGACAGACAGATAGATAGATAGATAGATAGATAGATAGATAGATAGATAGATAGATAGATAGATATGTGACGCATCACGAATAAATATCAATATTATTGAGATGTACTCAACGGGGGTCAATGGGTTCCATCACATTAACAGTACGCTTCCGTGTGACAGAATCAATGACTGCTGATCCGCACGGCTACGGCAACGGACAGTGAGACAAAGTGGTCATTGATCCTGCCACTGTACCTCCCCAAGAGAAGAAACAAACATAATGGACACTGGAACTTACGCCAGGGGACTCTCGGACTCGAGTGAGCAGACGGGATGTCGCACTAATAACCCTAAATCGGACAGTGATACGCGTTGCTAGACGGACGTGAGTAATAGCAGGGTTCACGAGTGAAGGTGGTGGGTAGTTTTGCTGTGTGGGATGGGTAAATCTAGTATGTTGCAATGTGGAATGGCTATGCTGCTGTGTAGGATGACTATGTTGCTGTAGATGTGAGACGGTGGCTGGATCGTTGCAAACACATTCTCGCCCACGGGCATTTTTGTTGAACACACAAGCACGCGCGCGCGCGAGAGAGAGAAAGCGCACGCACACACACACACACACACACACACACACACACACACGCGAGGGCACACACACACACACACACAGAGTCAGCAACATTATGAGCTTTTTCGAAGAATTACATCTATGCTTGCTAAGCAGAGTTTTAAAAAATGTACTCTTTTACGCCCTCCTCGACAAATTTTAGTTCATTTAGGAGGCAGGCTTTGGCCCTACTGATCAGGGCCAACCCAGGCGGAGAGAGATACAACAACATCCCAGCACAAAGACTAAGATGCTCGATAACAACTCTTCTACTGCTCGGGAATCGAACTCCCGAACTCAGTCACACCACAGATGGCGGTTATAACAGCTTTCATGTAGACAATTTTTAAGAGGTTGGTGGGAAGGGAGGGGGAGGCTCACATTAATCTGTTCTGGATTACTGAAATTAGAATAAACAAGTTTGTTCACAACCCACTTTTCACAAATAGTTAGAGATATACATGTATAAGACTATAC
>NW_004797332.1:42214-45354 GCF_000002075.1 Aplysia californica | reverse complement strand
GCACACACACACACACACACACACACACACACACACGCGCGCGCACACACTCACACAGGCACAGAGTCAGCAACATTATGAGCTTTTTCGAAGAATTACATCTATGCTTGCTAAGCAGAGTTTTAAAAAATGTACTCTTTTACGCCCTCCTCGAAAAATTTTAGATCATTTAGGAGGCAGGCTTTGGCCCTACTGATCAGGGCCAACCCAGGTGGAGAGAGATACAACAACATCCCAGCACAAAGACTAAGATGCTCGATAACAACTCTTCTACTGCTCGGGAATCGAACTCCCGAACTCAGTCACACCACAGATGGCGGTTATAACAGCTTTCATGTAGACAATTTTTAAGAGGTTGGTGGGAAGGGAGGGGGAGGCTCACATTAATCTGTTCTGGATTACTGAAATTAGAATAAACAAGTTTGTTCACAACCCACTTTTCACACACAGTAAGAGATATACATGTATAAGACTATACTTGAAATTAGAATAAACAAGTTTGTTCACAACCCACTTTTCACAAATAGTTAGAGATATACATGTATAAGACTATACATTTTATAGCATCTGTTCAAGATCAAACGTTAAAAGGGTTAAAAGTTGCTGCAACTAAAGATTTCTCCCTTCCTCTACACTTTAACTTTAACATTGAACAAGAAAAAAAGGCAACACAAATTCCAGTAAAACCCCAGTTTACTTTTTTTCCAACACAAGAGGTTTTTCTCTAGATTGACCTTATCTTTCATTCTGTGCTCTCTGTTTAACTTTTTGCGCTCACCTCCTGTGTCTCTAACACCCAGTGCACGCACACTGCCAATCGTATTCATCGGATTAAGTCGGAGCCAGCAAGATCTTCCTTCATGTATGAGGCAATAGTTACCTTTTTGCACAATACAAATTTAACGCGTTTGTTTTGAACGGCACTGTCGAATTTAGATGAATTCGGTCGTGTTGAGCCAAAATAAATGGCCTCAATCATGGAGGAAAATCAGACTGGCCCGACTCAATCCGAAGAATTCGATTGCAGTGTGCACTGGGTATAACAGTATCACCCATTTCCTTTCCCTCGCTTCGTTGTATCAGCTTTTCGTGGGCAATGACAAAAAGCCTGAAAAGCTAAAAAAGTGGTCTAGGTCAACTAGAAGGGAGACCCCCCCCATCTCGTAAACACCTCTTAAGATTATAAGAATTTCCAGGTTTTTTTTCCCTCATCCTCCCCATCTTTTCTCTCTGACCCAGTGTTGGTACCAGCGCCAAAATGAAAGGAAAACAACATGTTATCGGACCGGGAGTCCATCAAATACGCCTTGATGATTCAAGTTACCATGGACGTTCTTCTGTCGCTCTCTCTTAAATTTTACAATATGAGACAGCACAGTAGAAGGTATTCTCAAATACTAGCACATGTATATTCCTCACTTTCACATGAATTCAGACTGAAACTGCTGCGTTATGTCACATCTGTATCACAACATAATCCACGTGCATAAAGCACTCCGGTGGCGTGTGCACTGCATGGCACTTGAGTTGAACTGCGCTTAAAAGTAAGATGGCAATATGCCGATATAACGTTTACGACGAAGGATATGGGATAAAAGTGCTATTAAACAAACAAAAAAGCGAGCTAATAAAGGCCGGCGCACAGTATGCTGAAGAAGTATTCGAAAATGAAACGTACTGCTATTATGATGAAAAGAAAATTTAATGTGTAATATGTAGGTGTTTTTCAGAAAGCGGGCTTCCGAACTCGTCTTCCAAGGCCAACTTGGAATGAGAGGGATACAACATCCCAGCAAAAAGACTGAGATACGCGATACAAAATTATCCGCACACATGACGAATCGCACTCGGGTCTCCTGTGCGCAACAGCGAAACACCTTACCGCAACACAACAGACGCCGATTAATGAAAAGAACTAGTGGTGAGTAACCTTCAGTGGCGTCATGGTGTTCTGTACCCACTTTTATTGTTGCTCTTCCTTCCTCCTCCCGTTGCTTGCAGTGTCCTTGGGTAACTCATACTTGTTCCTGCATAGGTTATGCTCCATGCCGATTCCTACTCCGCCGGGACTACTTTTTTTGCATATCTGATACCGAGAACGGGAGATTATTATACGGTCATATCTCGAGAAACTGTATTGTTTTGTTACTTACAGAGATGTGACAGAACGCTTTGTAAGTCTTGAACCAAAAAGGTTAAAATAGCAGAAATACCCTGGGGACAGAGATTAATGAGTGAGGGTAGGGACCTACGCAAGTTCCCCCCCCCCTCCCCGAAAATTCTCCCTAAAAAAATAGGTAGGCTTCATGAGAAGCCGAGAATGTTTCCACGTATTCTAGTGTCTGCTAGGGTATTGAAGGTGGTAAAGCGCACAGAGCTTGCAGTTAAGCGGGGATATGCGCGATACATACGATATTTTGATGATGATGATGATGTTTTATCATTATCATTATTATTATTATTATTATGTATTTTTATACCGCCATCGACACACTTTTGAGCAAATATTCCGAAAATATACCTTTTTTGAGATACGATAGTTAAGTCCGAACCCTCGATAATATACTTCCCATCTCATTGTTATAGCTGTGTTTGACCGAGACCCTAGTTATCTTGTGTACTTCAGCTGGTGGTGATTCGTTGTGCTAAATCAACCAGGGGCGCTAGCGACATCTCTGTTGGCTTATCTGTCTGGTCCTTCTTCAGGCTCAAGTGTCAATTTATCGCAGTATCATCCCTATCTCGGGTACCTCCGTCTCTGTCTGTCTGTGTGCCTCTCTGTCTGTCTGTCTATCTGTTTGTTTGTTCGCGTGGCTGGCTTGCTGGCAGTCGGGCGGATCTGGGCGACTTAATTATTATCTCTTTCAGCCTTTCAACATTTTGTTGGATTTTGTTCCTCTCTTCTCCCTTTTCTACATTTGTGTCTGTTTTTTTTTTGGTGGGTTTTTTATTTGTTTCACTGGTGTATTTTTGTCTGCCTGTCTTTCTACCTCTCTCTTTTGCTCTCTCTCTCTCTGTCTCTGTCTCTCTCTCTCTCTCTGTCTCTCTCTCTCTATCTCTCTCTTTCTCTCTGTGTGTCACTCTGTCTCTGTCACGTATAAAGAAAGGGAGAGCTTCAATGTGTGTGTGTGTGTGTGTGT
>NW_004797332.1:33083-40506 GCF_000002075.1 Aplysia californica | reverse complement strand
GGGGGGGGAGAGAAAAAGAAAAAACTGAAAGAAAAGAAGCGTCGAAGCTTTGATGACACTAAGGGTAAAATGATGGCGAGGTGAAAAGTGAAGGGGTAGAAGCTTCCTAACAATAGGGTGGACCTAGTATCTTCTACCGTTCAATATCTGCTGGAATTCCGGATGACAAGTTTCTCGGGCTTTGGTAGAAAAACCGCCAGAGAGGGCTATTTCCGGTCTTGTAATTATCCCCCTTTGTCGTTGTGAGGACTTCGAGTTCTCTGCCTTTGGTACTATTTATAGATGTAAAGACTGCGACTTCTTTGATTGGCTATCTCTTTAGTGTAGTCGTCTCTGGTGTTTATAGTGTTTAAAATGTGTTGTTTTTTTTCTTCATATCCTTTAGCTTTCTAGTTGTTCACACTATGCGATCAATTAAATTTATCAAAACTAAAAACCACCACAGTCAGCAAAACAACAAAATGTTGCGTAAGGTCAAAATCACATTGGACGTTGAAGGGGCGGCTTTACTTTTCCGATCCAGCGAGGAAGGAGTGGCTAAGGGCTAAACTACACCGGGGTGGGGATGGGGAGGTGGTGGGGTTAATGGCTCCCACCCCTCCCCTCGAAAAAGAAGCCTGCACATGCTCAATTATAAACCAATAATTAAATGAAATAATTCAAGATAAACAGTAGATTATGACAATTTTTTTGACGTAATGATATGCATTCAATGAATAAAAAACTTCTAAGAAACAAACGAAAGCTAAAAACAAACAAACAAAATTAGGTTGTCTCTACACAAACAAACAAACAAACAAACAAATAAACAAACAAAACAACTAAAGATAAAGCACACCCCCGCCCCACCAGGGCAGTACTGACGAGGTTGTCTTTAGGCCATTCCCAAAGGGGGGATATTAACATATTATTCTTATGCACTGTAGAATTGTAAATGGGCTGATTTATCAATGTCATGCTCATTCTGTGCCGGAACAACATAGGGGGAACTGCTGCTTTTTCTTTCCTCATCCTTACTTTCGTCGATTTTCCTCCTTCTTTTGTATGTTTGTCACTCTTTTGTGAACTGTTATTTCCGGGGTACCTTGATAGTCGAAGCAGACGTTGTGCTGTTGGGGCCAGAGAGGTTATCAAAGTAAGCCTGACTCCCCGTTTGGACTTCTCTGTTGACTTCCACCCCTTGGCGCTCACATGACCTTATGCAGCTGCGAGCGCCGGTAAACCTTACTAAAACTAAACACACACACACACACACACACACACACACACACACACACACACACACACACACACACAAACACACTCACAAGTTCACACACACAGATACACACACACACACACACACACACACACACACACACACACACACACACACGCACACACACGTCCTCATACAGACCGTGGTAGGGGAAGGTGGGGGGGGGGGTATTTTTCTTTTTCATTTATTTTAAGTTGAATTCCTCCAGGATAATGATATCGAGCTCCGATTTCAATGAGTTTTAGTGTGGGTTTCAGTGTAGTGTTTATCAAAGAAGGTAAATCGCGCACTAAAAGGTTAACAGACATAGTCAAATTAAACGTTTTATCAATAAAGGAGCTTTTCTTGTTTTAAAAAGCCAATTCCCTAGCACCCCATCAGGACACTAGCAACGATTTACTATATTGATTATAAAAGATAGAATTTTGTATACATCTGTGAGCTTTACAAACTATATTATTATCCCAGCAGAACTGATAGCACTCTGAAAAAAAACAACTTAACTTCCTGAGAAGCACACAGTACAAGCTGCCATTTTACAGGCCCTAAAATACTAACATAAGGACAAGATCTTTCACTGTCTATAGTCAGGTACTCATTCATACCTGGGTGAAGTGAAAACAATTCGTGTAACGTGCATTTCCCAAGGACGCAACGTTGGGCCTGTTGCTCGAACCCGCGAACCCGCAAACCCGTAAACCCACAAACCCGCATCGTCAAGACTACGAGTTCGGTTGACTACCGACGCCACAATATTCCAGGAAGGGTAAATTAAAGTCTTCCGGGGTATGTGGTGCTGAGGTAAAACTCGAGTCTTGACCGTTGCATGCAGATAATGTGACTTCGAGTCCCAGCTAGCGGCATTTTGGGTCAAATATATCCATTTGTCCGCCTGCATGATGTATTCCATTCAACCCAGTCTGCCTTTGATAGGTGGGGGGGGGGGGGGGGGGGGGGCGAAGTGGTCCACCTACATAATCTAAATTGTGTCAAAATGAAAAGGTGAAATGGTATAGGTTTAACGCCGCTTTCAGCACTATTAGGTTATTTAAGAGACAGGACCTCCGAGTTTAACGTCTATCTCCGAAAGGACCGAGCCAAATGGGAAATTCGTGTAAAGTGCCTTTCCCAAGGACACGTGTGATCGAGCTGAGACTCGAACACCCAAACTCACAATCTCACTATTACGAGTCCGGTAGCCTAACCACTAGGCTACCGACGTCACATTAAATTGTGTCGATGGGGCGTACAATATATGAAGAGTCGAGTGCGAAAACGGGCAAAGTCACAAAATGGATAATGAGATGATGTTAATTAAAAAACCCAACTTCTTGACTTAGATCTATACCTTCAGTTCTGTTCTAATTATTTTTATTCGATTTTTTATTGAGCAAAATAATAAAACTGAACGGAAGCCAAACAGAAATAAAGAAATGAGTCCAAGCTTTTAAAAATGATACCCTCTCAATTTTCATTTCGTGACCATTTTCACCGTGGACTCTTCATATACAAACACAGTTACAGAGATGATACACCAAACCGATTATAACAAATATGCATGTTAGTATAAACAAACTTCCTCCATGTGTGTTATTTCACTGTCTGACAGGGTACAAAGGACCTACTACCTGCTCCAGGAAAGGTATTCATTTATTTTTCGAGCCGGTGCCATCGTCCCCAACACCATAAAAAAAAATTCATAAAATGAAAAGGTTTACATTAAACCATTTCTTGATAAACGGTTATACTAGATTTGAAAATCCATACACTCACGAAAAATATATTTTGAATGAATAAGCAGCCCCCCGTAACTTAAAAAACGTGACTCTAGTCACCGTGATGAGGTTTTGCTATAAACCGTCAGCGCCACTTGTGAAAGGTAAGGGAGATAACACCTCTAACGGAACTCTGGTCGGAAACCATTTTATTTGTTAACAGCACTCGCGTATATCAAAAGAAAATAGAAATGGCCGCGCCGAAATCTCCGAGAGAGAAAAGGGTTTTTCTTCTAGCTCTGTTTGTCGAGCATTAGAGTGGTCGATTGTTTATTGATTTCCTTAGCAATCGGCGCTGAGATATTGATGCCGGTAACAGGCGTAGAACCTTTGACCTACAGGTGCCACAGGAATACTTTGAAGAATGGGGCTGCGGGGGAGGGTGGGGAGTGTGGCGGGGGAGGGGGGTTGTGTTAAGTTTTTTAAAAGGGGGAAGAATGAGGAAAAGGGGTGGGGAGGGGGAGGTGGTGGTGAGAGAAAGCGATAGTCAATTGGTTGGTTAACAAAAAACGTGATATGAGGTGCGACTGGGAGTTTTGGGGCAGTTTATTGTGTGTAAGGGTTGGGTTTTGGGATACAGGTTTTTTTTCTCGACGATACAATGAAATGAAGGAAAAAAGATAGTAGAGAAAGGGGAAGAGAGACGAGAAAAAAATAAGCGTATAGAGATAAAACAGGGTCAAAGAAACAGAGAGAGAATGGGCGGGAGGGGAGAAAGGGGAGGGGAGAAGTAGAAGTAAAGAGAGAGAGAGAGAGAGAGAGAGAGAGAGAGAGAGAGAGAGAGAGAGAGACAGAGAGAGGGGGGGGGAGGACGGTGGCATAAAAAAGTTAGTAATGAAGAATGGAGGGCTAAACGGCGATGTTAAGGAAGGCTTGTATCAATTAGTATGTTTTTTCGAACTTCACGATATGTTGGAGATTGACTGTAAAAGTTTGGTTGGATCAAAGGAAAATAGCTGTTACATTTTTTACTGGGAAAAGGTGTGAGAACAGAGAGAAACAAGGTACAACCGAAAAAGAAGGGGAAAAAAGAAAAAAAAGAAAGAAA
Organism: Aplysia californica; assembly: GCF_000002075.1. Taxonomy (NCBI): domain Eukaryota; kingdom Metazoa; phylum Mollusca; class Gastropoda; order Aplysiida; family Aplysiidae; genus Aplysia; species Aplysia californica. The sequence continues at coordinate 36,425 of NW_004797332.1, read as the reverse complement.
GGCGTTTGTTTGTTTGGGCTGCAGTGTCGCACATCGACATTTTGGTGGGTCATAGAGTGCTATAAGAGAGCGATACATCAGGCACGTATGATTGAAGGAGGAAGAGAGGGAGAAAAAGAGGTAGAACATATTTACGTTGCCTTCCAATTCTCTCTATAGAGGCTGTCAGGGTGGAAGTGGTGCATATCAACTCAGAGATTGTCATGAAGTTTGTACTGGAGAAAAGAAAGATGGCGGACAGATAATATAAGATTTAAGAGAAAGAAGTAAACAAAAGAAACCTGTAGCACTATTGCCCAATTATCTAAAGTATTTGGTGGTATTGTTATTTCTGTTTTTGCTTGTTTTTTGTTAGTTCTGTTGTTGTTGTCGTTGTTGTCGTCGTCGTTGTTGTTGTTGTTGTTGTTGTTGTTGTTGTTGTTGTTGTTGTTGATGTTGCTGCTGCCGTAGTTGTTGCTGCTCCTGTTAGTTGGGTCGTAATGCCTCTTTGTTGTTCATAGGTTTGCGAATCGCGCCTTGCAATCATGATATTGGCCTCATTTGGCGAGGAACAGGTTCCAGCGACAATAGATCAGAAAAAAGATAAGATAAGATAAGATAAGATAATACTAATCATTATCCCAGAGGGAAATTTTTCTTGGCTGTACAGGACCGTAAAAACACATGCAGGAATACATAAACAAATTAAATTATATTATTACTCTCATTAGAATTCAATATGAAAAGAGAAGTAAAGCTGACAAAATTTACATATCACATCAGATGCATCATTCAACCACATGCAGGAATTTAATTACAAGACTTTTGGAGTTATACAGAATATACTCTAAAGAGCAATACACTGTATACTTATTCTGACAATAGCCTTATGCTAGATGGCCAAAAATTTCTTTTATATCTTTTTTTGTTTTTGTTTTTGGAGGTACATATCTACCGCAGCGTGATCTAACAATTTGCGTGGAAAGGGGTCTGATGGGTCGTTTATAATTCTTTTTATCTTTTTTATACTTGTGGTGCTATACATTTCAAGTGAACGGGGAAGACCACACTTGGGAGCTCATTATCCATGTTATTGCAAGTATGTTTGTTCAAGCATGTGAGTATTTCTACGTTTGCTTTTTAACGTGGGTGGTTCTACGCCCCCATCGGCATAATTTAGAACAGGTCAACCCGAACAGAGAGGGATACCAAGACCAGACAGATAGAAGAATAGTATAATTAATAAAAATCCCCCCACCACCCCCAAACCACACAATAAGGAATCAAACTCAGATATTCTGCGTGCGGTGAAGTGCCTAACCATTATAGAAATAGAGAGAAAGCAAAAAACCCCAGAGAAACTCAGAAAGAAAGAAATATGGAAAGAGAGAAAAAAAAAAGAGAGAGAGAGAGAGAGAGAGAGTGTGTGTGTGTGTGTGTGTGTGTGTGTGAGAGAGAGAGAGAGAGAGAGAGAGAGCAAGAGAGAGAGACACACAGAGACAGAGACAGACACAGGGAGAGAGAAGGGGAGAGGAGATGGAGAGACTAAGAGTAAGAGAGAGAGAGAGAGAGAGAAAGAGAGAGAAAGAGAGAGAAAGAGAAAGAGAGAGTTAGAGAAAGAGAGAGAAAGAGATACAAAGAGAAAGAGAGAGAAAAAACGGCGGCAAAGTGAAAAAAAGAATAAAGTAGAGAAAGACAGAAAGACAGAAAGACAGAAAGACAGAAACACGGATAAAAGAGGTGGAGGCGAAGAGAAAGGTGGGCGTCCGTATCGGGGGAGTGTTCATTATCCGGAGTAGTTGTCCAAATAATGTGACGTCTCGGTATTGATTATTGTGTGTTGTCAAAGTCAGTGGCGATAGTTCGTACTTGGAGCTGAGCGTGGATGCCGCCCAAGCATGACAACGTCAATGGCATCGACATAATGTGGCTAATTGAGATTTTTTCTCTTCCACTCTACAAGTAAAAATATGCTGGGTGGGAATGGTTGGAGGGTGTCACTCATTAGGAGTTTTTAGTCTTTATTTTATCCTTTTCGCCTCTATCTCTTGTTCAGCACTGAAGGGTAGTTATTGTATCCGTGTGTTCTCTTTAGCTAAGATTTAAAGTTAAAGAGAGGCGTGCCCGTTCTCCTCACAGAGAGCAGAATGTGTAACGATACTTATTATAGATATTCATTCCTTTGGAACCTACGGGCATATCATGTTGTTATGAACTGTAGGAAAGGTAGAGTGACCGTGAATCTGAGAAAGGATGGTCCTTAGCTTCACGTGACGGCATTATATTTATTTATTTAACGAAAAGAAATGCACGCAAGAAAAGATGAGGTCTACAATCGGACGCATCGCTTTTCCAATTCTTCATCATTTTAGATTCTTTCACCCTTATTATTTTTGCACCTGTGCCTGAGAATTTTGGTTTAATTATTTTCTTTATTTTTGTAGTTGTTGTTGCTGCTGCTCCTGTTATTGTTATTGCTGTTGTTGTTGTTGTTGTTGTTGTTGTTGTTGTTGTTGTTGTTGTTGTTGTTGTTGCTGCTGCAGCTGCTGCTGTTGTCCCCTTCCATTTGTCTATTACAGCTGTTTAAGTCAATTAGCATTACCTTTAATGCCTTACAGTTCGGCTAATTCCATTTTAGTATTTGGATAAAAAAGAGTTAACACTGATTCTACTTCAATGTCTAAAACGCTTGCTGTTGCTGGTGCTCTCTACCTTAAACGGTAGATGTGCGTTTGATAATGTGTGTGTGTGTGGGGGGGGGGGTATTAGTGTATTATTTGTAGTCTGTATACACGTAGCAGCTTTAGAGCTGTTGGCAGGGAAACGTAAACATTAATTCGAAAGTCCAACGCTATTCAAAAATGTATGTTAGAAAAATATTGGCTAAAACACAGAGGGAGATAATAGGCCTAGAGTTTGAATCTCTGAACTTCCATTTTAAAAAGGAGTTTTGAAGTCTTTCGAACGTGCCCAACCCCGTGCCGCTTTGAAAACCTACATAGGCAAAAAAAAAAAAAGAAAACATACAGGGGGCGAACTGAGTTCGAATCTGTGAACTTACATTAAAATTTAGAAATGAAGGTATGACACTTTGAAAGCCTACATAATGTTGGAAGAGGCGTGCAACTCGTTTCTTTTAAACTCAATAAACTCAGATTGTAAGTGCAAAGTGTGACACGGGAAGCAAATCTCAAGCTTCATTTCACTTTCGTCATTTCAGCGTCAGTGTTGTGTCTGTTCTTGGTCACGGGGAATTAATTTCCTTTCCACCTTTCATCCGTTTACGATGAGCAAGTTTAGTCCTGCTTCTTGAGTTATAACAATTTATGTGCAAGTGCCCGTATAATTATTAGTTTGTGTGTG
>NW_004797332.1:19236-23353 GCF_000002075.1 Aplysia californica | reverse complement strand
GGGGGTTAGTTCTGAGTTGAAGAAATAAAAAGGTCTACATCAAAGCAGAAAAAGCCATGAAATAGAGGTGACGTTCAAACTAGGAGACCCATAAAACAAAAAGTGGAACCGAGGCTTTACTCTGGTTTTCAAGCTTTGAAAGGACGTGAGAAATACTGAGATATCGTCACTGAAGCTGATCACAATGAAAAAAGAAGACGATAAACAGAAATAATAGACAAATAGCCACCTTAGAATTACAAAGGTCTATCTGCTCAGTTCCTGGTTTTGAGAAATTTGACTTTTGTTTGTTTTTGTAGAGGTTTTAAGGCGCTCGCAACTGCATAAGGTCATATGACTTTAAAGAAATTGAGTTTCAAAACATGTCAAGCTTTTTCAAATGCAGTTCTTTGAATATCTTGATAACGACACTAAATAATCTCATGATTTTGATAGAGCAGAGAGAACATTAAACAAAATCGATTTCTAACCTCACGGTCTTGGTGACCCAAAACGGCCAAAAATGTCACATAGAACTTTGTAATTCTGAGGTAGCGAATTGTGAACCAGTAGAGCTCATACAAGGTGTCTCTTAATATCTCAGATCACTGGAACTTCGATGAAAAGGGGTTGTCTATCGAAACGTGTGTGATGGCTTTAATAATTATGTAAAGGTTTAAATTCAGCACACTCCAACGACATTTTCCTAAATGATCTGTTCCACCCATTCAATTTACATGGATTTTTAAAACTCAGTCTAGTTCAATAGTTTGGTACCTAATTTTGATAAAATTGTTGAGTAGGTCAGTTTTCTGTTTGTCGTTTGTTCCAAAGAGTTCGACGGCTAGGCCGTTGATGTTTCCCAAGGTATTTTGACGACAACAAGTCATATAGCTATGCCTTATGGGTTCTCTAACAGAAAATTGATATTGTTCAAGCATCTCTTATTTCCTGACTTAAAAAGGTCAAACTACTGTGCGAGGCGCTGTAAATCGAAGGAAAATCGTCTGCTGTCTGCCAGGAGAGATCACGACAAAGAACAGACGCCAACTCAGCTGAAAGTGTGGGCCTTTACAATGTAATGATAATAATCGAAAAACTATTAAAAGATCAGTGCTCTTAGTTGCAAAACGCACCCTAGCACAATATTAACAATACTCGATCACTCTGGTTGAGTATTTAAAAAGGACACCCATCTCATAATCGGAGTTTTGTTAGATCAATTTGACTGCATTTCTGTGCTACTCTCATGAGGAACACGAATGTAAAGGGCTTAGACCTTTCTAGTGACTTTCAACCTGCTTCCATACAGCGATAGGCAGCTCTCAGCGCCAATACAGAGAGGGCATTTATGACAGTGACGACATGCCATGCAGAGGTGATGCCAACCTTTCCGCAACGACCTTATAATCATTATTTTGTACACGACCTTAGCACAGACAAGCGAGTTATTATGATCAAGACTAGATGGGTAGCCATTGACAGCTCGTAAGCTCCTAGACAATCGTTGTCTTTGTGACAGAAAGCGATACTCTATCCCGAATGAGAAAATGCTGTGGGTTGGGTAAATTATGTTTAAAAAAAAAAAAAAGTACATGCACATGCACAGCAGTTTACTTGGTCCTTTTTTAGTTATTATTTATCTTTTTTTTTCTTGCTTTTCTCTTGGAATCCAATTATGGGAAGGGGCGGGGTAGGTGGTGCTTTCTAGTTTAGTCTACGTCTACCCTTTTTAAAAATACAAAAATATATTTACTAAATAAGGTGAAATGCTTGGCCCTATTGTAAGAGTGAAAAATGCATGGAAAATACAGTCAGTGGAGACTATCTATTTCCCGCCCATCTCTGGCGTTCGTGATTCTCTGTTTCTATCCGAATATACATTCTCCGACAGAACTTTACGGTGACATCATGCATATTGACAAGTAATTATCTTCAGCCTACACAATATTAACGACCGTATTGATTGCTCATTTCTAGTTTTTCTTTGTCTTTTAAGTGTCAAGCACTGTGAGAATGAGTTAGCCTTTAATCTGGTCCTTGACTTTTACACTGGCTCTCTCTCTCTCTCTCTCTCTCTCTCTCTCTCTCTCTCTCTCTCTCTCTCTCTCTCTCTCTCTGAGTGTGGTAAAAACTACAAAGCCAGGCTGATCGATTACGCCTGTCTGAACGAAATGTATAGTTAGCAACTGATAGAAGGTGTTGAAAAAGGTGTTGTGAAACGTGGGTGTAGTTGGACGCTCTAGTGTGGTTTGCTCCTTCTGTCCTAGCAAACATCTGCTTTCATTATCTCTCCTCCTTTTCTTTGTATGTTACCTTCTTGGAACACCTCTACCCTTAGCCAGTTTTATGGCCTAAGTGGTTGCAAGTGCAGTGAAAACTCTTACTAAAACTAAAAACTAAAATACACGGAGAAGCAGAAAAATATCCTTCTTGTGTAGTACACATTAACTATTTGATTGAAAGTCTTTCGAAATAATACCTTTGATTTTGAGTACTTCAGAACGGCCAAAGAGATATCTTTCAACAAACTTACAGCTGGTGTTATTATTAAAAGTCAGACATCTCTTAGAAAATCAAAGAAGCCATGATCTCGAAGGAAAGAAATAGTGCTCAGGAAAATTTGCAACATGAATAGCCAACAGCTTAAAAATGATCTGTCAAGTAGCAAAAGGCCAAAGGCTTTTCTTAATATTGAAAACATTCACCACCTAAACAGAAACTTTCTCTTAACTAGACCGGGCGCTCCCGAATCCAAATTTGTACACGAAGGAATGGCATGGTACTTTTTCTATCTCAGAACATTTAAAACATCTTCAATTAAAGATACAGAACGCAGTATTTTGGTGGATTATTTTTTTGACCATGTAGAAGCCACAAAATAAAGGTAGATCCCAACTATATTTTATCTGAAAAGTTGTACCCCTTACCAATGAGAGAAATGAACCTCAAATATAATAATCTACCATCAAGCCCTGTTTTTATATGATACTATGAAAATGAAGATATTCAAGTTTGATTTTCGCTGTACAAGATCTTATACTCTCGGACTGAAATTCCTCTGTTTTAAGGTTTCAAAAAAACTGAACACGTTCATTGAAGTAAAAAATCATCTTTCACTTTTTTAACTGGGTAAAGATTCTCGTCTGAGAAATTTGAGGAGACTTTAGGTAATCTTACGAATATATCTTTTCAAGTAAACAAAGCTGAGCCAAGATTCGAACCAACTACGTTACGCTATTCCCAAGAAGGATTTGTTGTGGCCCAGGATACTCGAAATTCTATATAATTTTAGATACTTTGAACCAATAAATTATAGATTCTCAATAATGCTAATGTGTGTTCTCTTTGTTAAGGGCGATTGGTTTAAGGACATAATAAAGGTTCCTTTTTTGCCATGACGATCTATCTATCTATCTATCTATCGATCTATCTATCTATCTATCTATCTATCTATCTATCTATCTATCTATCTATCTATCTTCATCCATGAACATACTCACTCAGATCACTCTCAGAACTGAAGAAGCAGAGATACTAAATGTAATCAGGGAGTGGACTCAGTCTGTAAATACTGAACACCGGAATGGGTAATTGCGTCGTGCACAGCCTTGGCTCATTCACGCCAGATGATCCTCTTTTCGCTCACAGTCTCATTTTCTGGACTCTCGCCTTCTATCGCAGGGTCTCACTTTCCGTTCACGCTGGCTCATTATGGCAGTCACAGCCATACACCTTCACCTGACGAAGTGCTACATTATTGATAAGACACTTGTCTCAGGACTTCGAAGATTGGCTACAACCTCTGACCCTGGCTCCGGGGTACGACTGGTTCAGAGATCGAAACCCCTGATGATAACAAATTCTTTTTTCCTTCTACTCTTTAGCTTTTTTTTGTCGTGATTGTTTTAGCTTTGTTTATGCTTTTGATATTACAATTCTTGTAATAAAGTGCTTTTTCTACGAGTTATTAACATTAGAAAGATGATGTTTGTTCTTTTGAACAGAAGAAGCAGCAATAACAATAGAGGTTAATATAGTAGTAGTAGTAGTAGTAGTAGTAGTAGTAGTAGTAGTAGTAGTAGTAATAGTAGTAGTAGTAGTAGTAGTAGTAGTAGTAGTAGTCGTCGTAGTAGTA
>NW_004797332.1:17053-18371 GCF_000002075.1 Aplysia californica | reverse complement strand
GGGGGGGGGGAAGAAAGAGTAAGAACATAAGAAAGACAGGCAGACATTTTTTTTCTTGATTGACGAGTCAATTGACATATGATTGATAGGCCTCAACACAGTGCTGTCCATGTCGCGATTAACCAATTACAAGCATGGAGAGTGAGTGAGAAGCAAGCCTGTTTGTCAACTTGGTAAGGAGAAGGAAAGGACAGAAAGGAAAAAAGGATTTCGTTTTTTGTTGCTCCAGTGGCTAAGTGAGTAGTGATTTTAGACTCGATTAACGTCAAGCAAGTGTCGTTGACACGGGGATCAGATGGATGGTCACTAGAGTGTGTCCTTGAGCAAGACACGACAACCCTAGCTCAAAATACAGGGCGCTGCACAGTGGCAACCGACAGTGTCATTGTTGTAAACTGTTCGGTATTTGTGTAATTTTGTGTATATGTATTTATGTATGTACGTATTTAGAATTATGTATATATGTTTGCCATTGTAAAACAAAGTGTCTTTCTGGGACAAATAAAAGTGTAATTATTTTTTAAAAATAGTTTTTGTTTTATTTGTTATTGTTATTGTTACTCTTGTTGTTGCTGCTGCTGCTGTTATTTATTGTAGACTGAAGGATTGGGCAGACTGGAAGTGGAGAATGAAACGAGAGTAAAAGACATAAAATTTAGTGAGGCAGCATGGTGGAATCAGGCTCTCGTCAAAATAATCAAAATGAAGAAACTTGCAATTTTCCGCAGGTTGGTGACTTTTTATCGAATTTTTGTTTTTTCGCTCCACATCTCTCATGCCCATTAAAGAACTCATTTCTGTGTCAATTTTTCTGTAAAACGTTGATTAAAGGCACAAAAAATGTAAATTTTCAGTTACCTCGGACTCTTAAACTAAGGAAATAACTAATCTTTTTCTGCCATTTTCTCACTAATTTTACCTCTGAAAACAGGTGACCCCCACCTCCTTCTTTCGCAAATATCTCGACAATATTTAAGATAAATGGATATTTTTTCATCCTAGTAAAAACAAATGAACAAGCTTTAAGATGATACCAATGACATTACATGCTCAAAAATTGACGAGAGCCTGATTCCACCACGCTGCCTCACATTTGTTTCGGGGACGCATCTACTTGTCTCCTTGTTCGTTTTTTCTTCGTTTGTTACTTTAAATTCAAACATTTTGACGCTGTTAGCTCAAGGAAGCATAATGTGTACCCTGATGAGGTGACAACAGTGCCACATAAATATGAGTAGAACAAGCAAAGCATACAAAGGACACTATGCAATGATCAGCGTACGAGGTGTCGAGGAACGGTGGAAAAAAAGGAAGGTGG
>NW_004797332.1:13562-15900 GCF_000002075.1 Aplysia californica | reverse complement strand
GTATAATACCCCCCCCCCCTTTTGCCCACACCATTTTCTTACAACGTGTCAGTCCTGTCTTCCACTCACACTCATCACACGATCTTTAGCTGTTACGACCTTTAATCTGGCTCGCTTGTTAGTGCCGTGAGCAGACTGGTTGGCGTTCAAGCATCAACGCCTTCTCTGAACAAATCAATTATTACGCTTTGTTGAAAAAGGTTAAGTTGTCTCTTCAAGTCTCCTTTGCGATAAAGGTGGGCAAAATCTGGATAAACTATAAGGATAACCGGATAATTCTCAATGAAACATTATCCGAATTCAGACTCCTAACTCTCTTTCCTGATCCGTTTGCCGAAGTGGGTGCACCCATTTTGTTGAAGTGATGCTAACCCGTTTGTCGATGTGGTTCTAACCCATTTGATGAAGCGGTTCATATCATATTATTTGCTGAAGAGGTGCACTAACATATCCGGATTTTGCTAAAACGACTCATTGCTCAGCCCTACTTTGCGCCTTATGACGTTAGGATGTAAAATCTGGTGTCACCAGGGACGTCACGACCTAGTATAATAAAGAGAAATACAAAGTTCATAAATACAAAGTTCATAAAGAGAAATACGAAGTTAACACCAGTCTTTGTTCTTTGTAAATTGCAGACTTCTGAGGTGGTTCGCCTCCGAATTCACAAAATCAACCTTTAGGAAATTCGGACGTAATTCCGTAGCAGATCCATTGTAATTACTAGGGTTTTAAAAAAATCTGTTACGTGATTAAGGGATCATGCAACAAATAGCATGTATTTTAAAAAAAATTTACGTCAAAAGAAGTCTGTACTATTGTCAACTTTACAAGTATTAAGATCGCTAGACATACAAGGAAAATGCGTGCGTAAAATGTAGGTTAATAGGCGACAAATTTGAATTTGAGGGTATAATGTGGCTGTAATAGTGTGAAATAGAGTTTGAGCATCTGGTAATATTTTATCCCACGCCTATTTGGAGGAGCTCCAGCTTCTACAGTCATGCCATAGAGAAAAGGTTTTCATTGTGTGAGTTTGAGGAAGTATTTGCAGAATACGTGTTCATATATAGCAGCGCTTGTCATCTATTTTATAGCCAGCACCTACTTCTACTTTTACCACTTTAAGAGGTTCGCATTTTCGTACAACCTCCTACAAAATGTACATTTCCAAACGAGGCGGTCGCTTTTAAGGACAAGTGGGCTATCCTGAAAAATGCTGTTTTGACGAAATCGAAGGTAAAGTGTTTGCCCCTTGTTCAGTTTCATTAAAAAACAAGGAGAGTTTTCTCTATATCTAAACAAATATGCACACCAATGAAACCAAACTTATCCTATAGGTAGGGCAATGCCCACATTTGGTGTAGGTCAAGATTCCTGGAAACCCCCGAAATCAGGGTTAACCCACTTGTCCTTAAAAGCGACCTAAATAACACATGCCACTATCCGCACGATTCCCAACATCCACCCAAATTATCAAATCCCCCTCTTGAAGGCGGTTTCGCAGAGTTTAGCAAGAACTACGCGGAGGCAATGATCGTACATAACAGGATAGTTCACTTCTTTCTTTGAGCCAATAAAAAAGTGCCCTCAAAATCCAGTGGCGCCTTCTTTGAAAAAGTGCGGACTTTGCGAACAGAGTTATTCTACCTGTATGAAAAACAATAAAAGCGAAACTAACAAACTGTGCGATTCCTATTCTACTTGACCATCAATAATTTATTTATAGAGGCACCAACCATCCAAGTAGATGTGCTGTTTTAGCCTATCCTATTCTACTCTTAGAGAAACGAAAGAGAGCTTCAAAACAAAGACTGCAGCTTCATCTAAACCAATGCGCGGACTTCCGCGGACACTTTTATGAAAGATCTTTGACTGAATTCCACTGTGAGACCAAAGCATTACAAAGAAAAGAAACGTAAACATATTTAGTTGTGTGTAACATTTCTACGTGTTAATTGCCAGAAAGCTCACGGATAACGCCATATATATCTGTGAATGTGCACGGAATCGATTTACGAGTTAAGAAAAAAAGGTCTGCATTTTACTGTAATTAACACAGAGTCGAAGAATTTAGACTATTAAAGGTGTGACAAGATGGCCTATTATGGAAATTGGAACGTTGTAGTAGCAGCTCAAAGCAAAGCAAAGCCAGTTCAAACAAAATCATTATAACAAGAGCGTAGAAAAAGGTCAGCGCAGTGGTAAACCTGTACAATAACAATGTAGACACTTTGATCGTTTTGCCAGGTTTATATTACCCTTGGAGCGGCACCCTCCCGCCCCCTCCCATCCACCTCCCCTCTCCTCTTCTTCTGCCAACCCCCACCCCTCCCCC
>NW_004797332.1:11638-12750 GCF_000002075.1 Aplysia californica | reverse complement strand
TAGTAGTAGTAGTAGTAGTAGTAGTAGTAGTAGTAGTAGTAGTAGTAGTAGTAACATCATCATTATTTAATATTATTTTTTGACATTGTTAAATTACATTATCATTATTGTCCTTATTGTTATTGTGATCATGTTCACACTTTATTACTTGCAAAAAAACAGAAACAAAACCACACGCACACAAAAACCCACGATGAGTTTATTGATATCTAAATCAATTATTCCAGGTAGACAAAGTCAGGCAGATACATAGTCTCTAGAAGGCTACCTATGACAGATAGTAACAAAAAGCGCATTACCGTCAGCACATGCCCGGCCTCAAATGGTAAGTACGACTAGGAAGTCCCTGTAAATCACACCCAAGGCACCATCGAACGGAAGTAATTGACACGCACTGTGTAAACACCGAGCCGCTTGCCTCACACTAGACAGACATCACGTGCCTCGCTCGAAACGAGCGACAGAGGTGAGCAGCTCTGGACTCCCGAGGACGACTCACACCCTCCCCCGCGGCGAGCCGGTCCTCTCCCCTCTTACTACTTCCTTCCGCTACCGACCCGGACATGCGCAGAGGGGTCCATGCTTCAGGCGGCAGACGTGTGGAGCCCTAAGACGCGCCAATAAGCGATGATTAAAACTTGTCTTCCCCTGACCACCTATTGTCACCCATCGATTTGACCAGGGGGGTGAGGAAGAGGCCCCACAAGAGTAATGAAAAGCATGTCGTTCTTTTCAACTGCAGACTCATTGCGGGGAAATGGCCCACTGTGGCTGGGGGTGAAGTGATTGCCCCGAACTAGCGAGTGGAGTGGAAGGAAGAGATCATTGGTGAGCACTAGAGATGTGGGTGGAGAATATGGGGTGAGAAATAGAATGGAATGAATTATGGAACTTTTGTGAGGATGTTCTTGTGTGTGTTTTTGTGTGTTTTTGTGTGTCTTTGTGTGTTTTTGTGTGTTTTTGTGTGTTTTTGTTTATGTTTGTGTTAGTTTGGTCGTCTGTTTGTGTCTTTGTTTGTGGGTGTGTATGTGCGAGAGAGAGAGAGAGAGAGGGAGAGAGAGAGAGAGAGAGAGAGAGAGAGATAGATAGATAGATAGATAGATAGATAGATA
>NW_004797332.1:1699-3558 GCF_000002075.1 Aplysia californica | reverse complement strand
CCGCTCTCTCTGTCTCATTTTCTTTCTCTCCCATTCTCTCTCCATCTCTCTTTCTCTTCATCTGGCTCTCTATTCCATTTTCCTTTGACCCTTTTGTTTCTTGCATCAGTTAAGAGGAACATGAAGCCAACGAGATGCGTTTCTTCGTTAGTTCGCTTTATTCTACAAGAACTCCGTCGATGCTGGAGAGCCGTATTTCCACCCGTATCTGTTTCTGATTTTGTACTCCAAAAAGAAGAGTGTGACAGGAAAACAAAAAGTGTTCTTTATACATAACTGTACTCATTAGAACCGAAAACTCTAGGTATGCTCATGCAGGCACACAAATAATCTAGTGTATTTTCTTCTTCGTCTGTCCATCAGTTCCGATGATGACTAGAGCAGTACTCATGATACAACTTTGTCTGGGCAGGAGACACAGAGGACGTAGATTGCGGAAGTACTATTTCCTTCCTTTCAGATGTCGACTTCTTTGGTAAGTTTTAAAGGAAAGACATGGTTAACACGCTTGGAATCAAGAAAGACGTAAGTGTATCTGGTCAAATGAATTAGGACATATCGGAGATGGCCGTTCAACCCTTGGTTCCCGCTTCTCAAACTGCATATTACAGTGCTTGACATTGATGGAAATCTCAAGCCAAGCCAACAGATAAAAAAGTGAATGGTAAACGACCTGTCTTTCTCTTCGCTCTTAGGAACAGTAGTGAGAGTAGCAAAACTAGAATAATTCATATAGCTTTAGAATATAAACCTATCAGGTAACCACTTCAAGTGCTGTATTTTTAATATTGTCATCGCAGTTTTCTGAACGCAAATCAGTTGGAAAATAAAGATAATGTGTGTCTTACTTCTGCAACCGAGCCCTGCCTTCTTTGGTTAAAGAAAATGAAACTTCTCTTTTAGACTTGTTAATACCAAAAATACAAAAATAGATTTTATAAATGGGGCTTGTTATATCATTAGCACACTGCAATAACTGATTTATGAGCTCTTACCCAAATTTCGTTATTCTACAAAGCCTCGAGATCACTACTTTTGGAGGACGTTCTCTTTACTACTGCTCAAAGATTCAGTTCCTCCTGATCTGCTAGTTCTGGGAATGACATCTGAGATAGATTTGTCTCCCCAGAAGACCAACCTCGTTCTGGGCCAGGGTAACAGTTGTTGTCCAGTCAACTCCCGAACCGGTTGCCAGGCCAGCAACTTGTCCAAACAGTGGTCATCCCTGAGGCTATGTAACTAGGGACAAACGGACGTCCGACCTACAGCGACCCCCACCAGCCCCTGGGGCGGGCTATCCCCCGTCGCGTCCATCAAAATTGAATTTTTGATTGTTTGACGCATCCGCGAAGATCCGCTCCATCTTTACCTCCCTTGACTCACTGGGACAGTGTGCGATTATCTCCCCTTGAGCCCGTCTGCTGATCTCCCCCTGACTACTCTTGCGACGTCATAACGGTGGCTTTTTCCTAGTTCGTGCCTCCGAAGCGTCGCTTCGTATTTTTATTCATTAATAAAGATAATAATATAGAAAAATAAGTTATACGTTTATCTTTCTCACTCAAAAGGAGCTAGACTTCAGGGGCGACTGATGGGGGCGTTATTGGTGTTGGGAATTGTGTTGGGTGCAGTAAGGATGTTGTAAGCCGGCAGAGAGTTGATTGGAAGACGGGAGACGGGTGAGTGAGTGTGTTTGCTGAAGAGTGCTGTTTTCTCATCACCCCTTGCAACTTGAGGATTATCGAAAGAGCAAGATTTGGTCCATCCCCAGGGAGGGGCAAGATAATATATGGATGTATTGAGGAGAAGGAGCAAAAAGAGAATGATAGTGTGTGTGTGTGTGGTGTGTGTGTGTGTGT
>NW_004797332.1:0-1234 GCF_000002075.1 Aplysia californica | reverse complement strand
CGATAGATAGATAGATCGATAGATAGATAGATAGATAGATAGATAGATAGATAGATAGATAGATAGATAGATAGATAGATCGATAGATCGATAGATAGATAGATCGATAGATCGATAGATAGATAGATAGATGGATCGATAGATAGATAGATCGATAGATAGATAGATAGATAGATAGATAGATAGATAGATAGATAGATAGATAGATAGATAGATAGATAGATAATCTTTCTTTTAAGGACAGAAAATACCATAAAAACAATGATCATTTCGTGTGTGTTTGTTATTGGAAACAAGACATTACCCATTAATTTCAAAGGAGTTTTATTTCAAACTTGTATCCCCACTACACAGAACATCAGATAGATAGGAAATTATAGATCAACAAAGCGAAATAAATGTTTTGAAACCTGTACCTTTGAAAAACTTGAACTTAAACCGTCCGAATGTCATTTCAGTTGTGTCGTTGGTCAAGGCTCAAAGAAGACCACGATAAGGACCCTCAATTGTCAAAATGATGAAGTAAAAGTGGTTAGTGGAAAAATAAACAGAGGAAGACCAACAAATGGGAGCGAAAGCTTGAAGTAATGCACATTTTAAAAAATCAAGAATGTTACAGAATTTCTCAAAGCTAGAGAGGTTTGTAAATACCAAACATTAGACACGGCTTTTGAGATGTTCGTTTGTTTTAGTAGACGTTCTACGGCACTTGCGCAACACAATCAGGTCATATAAGTGCCGAATTTTGAGTTGTTTACGAGTACAAGGAAATCAAAGTTATATATAACATTGCATTCCGCTCATACGTTAGGAATGTGGCATAGGACGGTAATTTAATTTGAAACCGAACTAACACGTCAGACAGGATTAGATTCTTCAACATTTTGTATAATAAAATAGCACTCTATGTGTTGGAGACACGTAAAAACCTAAAATGGAAGAAAACATATGATAAGCTGAAAGAAAACGAAAGAAAAAAATATTGATCTCCGTTTTAAAGACTTGTATGAACGGAAAAGAGGAAACAACCCAAAACTTAAACCATAAAACAAAATAAAAATAAAGGGACAGCTAGCCGGAAGAGACGCGGTATAAAGCCTTATCAAGTCTGACTTGTAAAATTCGCCAGGAGAACAGGAGGATATGGGTGGTAGATTAAACCTTAACACGTTCCGTCACGCGCAAACAGCCGGGCTGAGCACTTGTAAGGCAGGACAACGGTGTTGTGTGAGCA
>NW_004797331.1:2014235-2015408 GCF_000002075.1 Aplysia californica | reverse complement strand
ACCCCCCCCCCCCCTTAAAACCCGCATGTTTTATTCCGAGGCCATTTTTTGCTGGTGCGGTATGGTATGGAAAGGCATGAAATTAATGTTCCATCAAGGATAGACCTACACTCTAAGCCTATTTATTTAGGTGCTACTCCAGCATTTTGCTCTTTTCTATATGACGTAGGTATTCTAATTAAGTGGTGAAAACTCCTCAAACAACTAAAATACGTCTAATATAGGATTCGAACTGGGGTCATCCGTTTTGTACTCCACCATATTGTCAAAGTTATATTATGGTACGCCTGTTTATCAATATTTCATAGACAGAGGTATTTTTATAAATAGGAAAGGGCACCGCATGAATTTTTCTTCTTATTATTATTGTAGAGGGTTTTACGGCACTCGCAACTGCATAAGGTCATATGAGCGCCAAAGGGTGGGTGTCAACAGAGAAGTGTTTACAGGGAATCAGACCCACTCTGCCCACCTCTCTAGCTTCAACAGCACAAGGTCTGCTTCAACTATCAAGGCACCCCGGAAGTAGCAGGTCACAAGAGAGTGACAAACATACAAAAGAAGTAGAGGAAAATGACAATAGTAAGTATTAGGAAAGGAAAAGCAGCAGTTCTCTGTTGTAGATCAGGCACAGTTATGAGCATGACATGAATCAGCCCATTTTCTACTGCACTTGAACGAGAAATGCTCCCCCCCCCCCCCTTTTGGGAATGGCGTAAAGACATTACAGTCAGTGGCACTGCCCCAGGGGGAAGTGGACTTCTCTGCTAACATGCAAAAGGTTGGTTCGGAGAGGTAACATATTATTATTATTATATGTTTTTTCTTGTCGGAATATAGCGTCTCCGCTATGACAGGAAAGGTGTAGAAATTTGACATTTTGGACCCATTCACTTACTATAAGAACCTGTTGGAGATCGAAGCCTTGATGTGTTCAGTATTATGAAATGACGAAACGGCTAACACATATTCATTCTTTTTTCATTCACGCTTTAATGTATTTGTTAACTCGTACATTCACACACTCTATGACAAAAATCACCTTCTCATTCTGTCATTCACATGGTCATTCACCTACTTACTCATTCTCTTCCTCACTTATCAATTCATGTGCTCTCTTGCTCTCTTACTTTCTCTGTCTGTCTCTCTCTGTCTCTCTCTCTCTCTCTCTCT
>NW_004797331.1:2009043-2013042 GCF_000002075.1 Aplysia californica | reverse complement strand
TCTCTCTCTCTCTCTCTCTCTCTCTCTCTCTCTCTCTCTCTCTCTCTCTCTTTCTCCTTTCTGTCTCCCTCTCTTTGTTTCTCCCTCCCCCCTCCCCATTCATCTCTCTCTTCTCCATCTTGTTTCTTGCTTACTCCTTCCCTCCCTCACCCACTCACTCACTCTTTCCTTCACTCACTCACTCATCAACCAGGGATATATTTATAATATACCGGTATATAAATACTCAGTGTCGTTTTTAAAGATTATTACTTCTATTAATAATAATAACACTGTGGGCAGTAAATTTAGGGGGAAATAACTGATACAATGGTGGAGACACAAGTGACTTTGACGTAAACAGAAAAGAGTGTTATTCCCCTTTATTACTTCTATAGATGAGGGTCTTCGATCTGTGATCAAAATTCTCAGTATGATCTCTCACCTCTATAAGGTTTCCGCTACTCACTCACTCACTCATGAGGAAAATCCCAGCTCACACAAGCAAACCCAGGCGTCCCAAGTCGTGTTGCGAGGATGTTGGGGGGTGGCTTTGGAATGTTAACATTGGATGGAACTGGTTCAACTGGGCCTCCGCCTTTCATGGCTTTTAATGACGGGCGGTTGGGCGAATGTGAGTGTGTGTGGAAAGGAAGGAGGGGTGTGTGTAAAAAGTTATTTCCCTAGGTAATTGATGTAGATGACAGTAATAGCCTATTGGAGGTGTTGGGGTAGGTATCAGGGAGCTTGGTTACTCTTATGATTGAAATCATGTACATCTACACGCTATCCGCAGATCGCGAATGCCGAACGGTACAATACACAAACCTTGTCGGCCTGAGCACATCTCTTGACTTTGTGCTTAGCATCTCTTCTTTTGCGCGGTTTCATATTTCCTCGATTTGTTTTCTGTGAAAAGCATTCGTTTTCTAACCGAAGTATGGTACACAAACAAATAATTTTCAGGTAGGGGCTTTAAAAATAGGGCCAGGCTCTTGAAAGTATTGATAGTGAGTACATAGTTAAGAAATAAATGTTTTCGTCCTCAATATAATCGTACAATTTTCACATTTTGTGTTGTTCCCCTTTGTGACCCTTTGTTTTCCCTTTCCAACAACGATTTATTTAGTTTCCTTTGACACAGTCTATTGCTCGTTGTCAGATATCTCCCTCCCATCTGATTCTGCATTAAATTCCTGCCGTCCCTCTGCTCTTTGCTTCACAATAAGAAACATCTTCCTCTAAACCAAGCCCAATTTTTCCCCAAGTTCCATTAAACAACCAAAAGAAAACCCCAACTTCCTGAAACAAACGGATGCTCTCGAACACTGCAGCTTCATCAATGACAACCGGCGGCTTCCTATCACAGTTGTAATAAATATCTTTCTCACATAATCGAATTTTTTTCTGCCTTCTATTGACATCTTCCCTCCAAAGAAGACATGTCTCCCCGTCTTTCGTTTTATTTTCCCCCGCATTATCAAAAACATTCCTCCTATTATAGCTTTCCTGTCTTCCAATCTTACTAGTCCTACACGAATCAACACCTTTCCAATATAATAATTCCCTTGTCCTGTCTTCCTCACAATCATCCTTCCCTCCCTCATTTCCTCAACCCCTCCCCTATTTTCCTCGACCTAGGGGATCAATGTTATCGCAACCCATCAGATCGATCGTCCCAGCGGGCCAGAGGAGCCAAGGAAGGAAAGGGAAGCGGGGAAGAAAAGAAATCAAGGAAGGGACACAACTCTCACCTAGTAACGAGATGAGGTTGGGGGTTCATCTTTATCGCATTGCTCGAAACTGGCAAGAAAAAGGTCAAGCTGATAGCCGTTTAGTAGGCTATTGATTTATAGCAAGGCAGTTGTTCCTGGTCGCAAGGTCATGTGATTGTCTTTAAATGAATGCCCGCGTGTGCTCAGGAGAATCCGTAGATCTATATGGACCAATTTAAACTACATCTACGTGTGTGCGAATTAAATACAGTACAGAAGCGGGAAACTTTTGTGACACATGTATGTTACTCAGGCTACGACATATCGCTTTGTGTTTTAACCAATCAGGCCTAGATATCTAGTGCGTTCTGGGTTGAGACGATAAAAGATACAGAAAAATAAACAAACATTGCTAGGTCCTATTTGCTTTTACCCAACATCTATCTAGATCTAGAGTAGAGACTGCGCTCAAGAGGAAGTGAAAACTGAAAGGCGAAAGGCAATCGCACCGAGACTGCTGTGTGAGAGGCAGGCAGCGAGCATCGTGAGTTCACGGAGCGAGTATTTTCATCCCTCGCGCGCGTGCTGCCCCCGTTTTCCCCTGCCGTTCGTGTCGGAGTGACTCGACAGCCGTTGGTGACAGACCGATGAGGGAAGCGCTGACCTAGAAATAGCGCCTGGATTATAAATTAAAACTCTCAGAATTCACTTTCCATTCCATTCTGGAGAATATTGGATCTCATTTTTGTGTCTGACATGGAAACATACCTCCTGGCGTGTTCATAATCATCGTAAGTAGGCTAGATAGAATGCAGTTAAAATAAAATTTGTTTCCAGCAGCCTTTTCCTTGAATACATAATCCAAAATAATTGGATTAATTTTACAGTTTGATGCAAAGCTCAAGCTCAAATATCGTGGATGAAAAATTTTTTGTTTGTGTTTGTGTGTCGGGGTTGTTGGGGGAGGGGGGATTTAAGAGTTGTAAATGATTTTGAAAGTGTTCTGTTCTTTCTATTCATCTCTTTGCCTTATAGTTATCATAGCCTTTCCGTCCTCACTCTCCCTGTGTTGGGCAGGGGAAGGTGGGGTGGGGCGTAATCGGTATGAAATACGGACACTTCTTTTTTTAGTCGAGCTGAAAGAATTCAATATTGGATTTTGCCTGTTAGATTTTTAGGCTGGTCTCTCTCTCTCTGTCTGTCTCTGTCTGTCTGTCTCTGTCTGTCTCTGTCTCTCTCTGTCTGTCTCTGTCTCTCTCTGTCTCTCTCTGTCTGTCTCTCTCTGTCTCTCTCTCTCTCTCTCTGTCTGTCTCTCTCTCTCCCTCTCTCTCTCTCTTTCTCTGCACCCACTTCTCTGCCCAGATTTCTTTTTCTCCTCACTTTTAGACAAGACAGCAGGTTAACAAGAGATACGTACATGAAATGATCTCAAGATACTTACATGAAATCATAACAAAAATAATAAATTAAATAGCATTTGTATAGCGTATATACTCGGCCAACGGCAAGCTCTATGAGCTTTACAATGTACATTGTTATCAAGAAACAGTCTAGGCTTCCCGAGAGGCATAGTGCAAGCAGCCGATTAACCTTATCCGTACTCATGGGGTCATTTTGTACCCCCGAGGTTGTATTTTTCACATTTTAGAATACTTCTAGTACGAAGATCTCTTTGAAAGTTTCAGTATTTCTTTTAAAAAAATCATTTTGATAGACTGCTATGCAAAGCGTGCAATTTAATTAACAAGTACATTTCCTCTTTGGAAAGTGGTGGCACAGAGTTCTCCACGTCATATGGATACGATAGTAAAACACGACGTACGGATGGGGTTGAGCCCCCAAATACTAACAAACTGACAGGATCTTTCGCTGTCAATAGATGGGTACTCACCTGAGTGAAGTAAGGGCACTTGTGTAAAGTGTCCTTTCTAAGGACACAACGTCGGAACCTTGACAAGGTTCGAACTCAAGAGGTTTCGGTTGTCAGCCCAACAGCCTAATTAATGAAACCCTTGGAGTGTGTTCTAAATAATATTGTCGTGACAGATTGAACCTTTCGCGACTTGTTTCATAATAGCATCGGAGTCAGTCGTTTGACTGTTATCTTGAAAATGTGTGTGTGTGAGTGTGTGTGTGTGTGTCTGTGTGTGTGTGTGAGTGTGTGTGTGTGTGTGTGTGTGTGTGTGTGTGTGTGTGTGTGTGTTTTATTTGTGTGTGTGTGTGGGGGGGGTGTTTTTTGTTGTTGTTTTTCTGCTGCTTTGTTTTGTTTTGTTGTTTTGTATTGTTTTGTTTTTTGTATTGTTTT
>NW_004797331.1:2007541-2008560 GCF_000002075.1 Aplysia californica | reverse complement strand
CCAATCTATTTAGATCATTCATGACGTGGCTGAGAAGACTGGCTCACGTCTTTTGCCAGCGACGGTAAGGATATAGCAGACACATGATTGTTATATCCGATCAGCAGACCAGAAGCAATATTACGGCAGATTTCGAACCATCGCACACAAATCAGAGACACGAATTTGCACATATTAAAGAGTGTTTATTGTTTCCAGCTTTTATAAATTTGAGATTTTAGATAAAGAAAATCACAGGCTGAAGGGCTAAAACTCAGATGGCCGCTGGATCAGAAAAGAGAAAGAAAACAAATGAAAAATCTGAATGAATAAATAACAAACATACATGTAAAGGTCTTAATTTTAGACCCCCCCCCAAAAAAAAAAAACCAGAACAAACAACAACAACCAACCAACCAACCAAACAAACAAACAAACAAACAAACAAACAAACAAACAAACAAACAACAAACACAAAACAAAACAAACAAAACAAAACAAAACAACTAAACAAAAAGAAACAAACAAACAAACAAACAAACAAACGAACGAACAAAAAACAGGACAAAAACAACAGCAACAAAACAAAAACAAAACCAACCCAAAAAAAAACAAAAAAAAAAACAAAAAAAAACTGCGTGTCTTCGAGCGTTGTCGAATGACCAGAATACGCAGCCTCACGTACGGAGTTAATCAAAATACCAAGCCTCCCATTTAGCTCGACTTTGATGAACCCGGTGCAAAACAGACAAAGATCTAACTTTGTTTTTATAGAAACAGCAGTCACATCGGGCAGCAAGTACCATGAGGCTTCACGAGTTAGAAATGCTGAAGCCAAGAGAGAAGCCCGCAAGCTGCGCAAATAAATCTTGTAAATGCTCAAAATGTGGCAAACACTTCTCTGTCAGAATTGGCCCTATTGACCGTAGCAAATGACACAATTTAAACTATGACGTACGAACTATTGTTATTATTATCATTTACTATATCATCATCATCATCATCATCATCATCATCATCATCATCATCATCATCATCAT
>NW_004797331.1:2003813-2005082 GCF_000002075.1 Aplysia californica | reverse complement strand
AGAGAGAGAGAGAGAGAGAGAGAGAGAGAGAGAGAATGAGAGAGACAGAAGAAGAGAGAGGAGCAAAGAGACAGGACAGACAGACAGACAGACAGATAGACAGACTGAGGAAGAGAGAAAAAGACAGACAGACAGACAGACAGACAGACAGGCAGGCAGACAGAGAGAGACAAAAAGATTGAGTGCGTTTATTGCTATAGTCCTTTGAGTCAGTTATTTCACCTGTGCCAAGATAATGGACCTGGTCGACTCTGCCTATCAGCGCCTCTACCTGTTCTTGCTGTGATGACAGCCCACAGGATAGGAGCGCAAAAGCCGCTGTTGCTAATTTAGAGAAACGTGGTCTCAGATTGCACAGAGCTGGAGCGTGTGTTCTGCTGTTCCGGGGATGTTTCATAATTATTATTATGTGTGTAGGATTTTATCTTTTGCTGAAGTGGCTTGGGCATCTCGCATCGCTCACAATTGACAGTTGCTGTTATTTTTTTTAAAGCTTTTATACTATTGTCTAACGGACACGTTAGTTTTGTATATTATTATAACTTTATACGTATGTCGACCACAAGTCAATATCAAGTACAATGTCAATAAAAATGAATTAATTGTAACTAGACATAACAATTTTTAAAGAGATCCCGACAGCATTATTAAAGTCAACAAGAAAACTATAGCCAGCGCTCATGCCCGGTTATCATAGGCCTAACACAATAAACAGACGTGCGTCAATGATAGATTACGCGTGTGGCTCGTCAAAATAAACGTAGGCTACGCAGAAGTGCGTCAATGCAAGCGAGGAGCCCGGAACATTATCAGACTCTCAGACTCTCAGACTCTGTATCATTGACGTGAAGGAGATCCGGGATTGGGGAAGGCGCAAAATAAGCCCCGTATTGCTATGCCATGCACTATATAGTCCTAGGTGAAGCAACCAGACATAATATTTTTTTTTGTGGTTGGTAGGCAGATACTCTGGTGTGCTTTGCTTCATATTTCCTATCAGCCATCTTTCGTCCTTATCTTTGTTCCTTCGTTTCTATGTGTGTTACTTTCTAGTAACACCTCTAATCTTCGGAACTTGTATGATCGAATTGTGTTGCAAGTAATGTAAAAACGGTACTTATACTGTTTAAAATTACATCAAAATCAACAACAAAACTATAGCCTGTGCTCATGGCTCATCATCATCATCATCATCATCATCATCATCATCATCATCATCATCATCATCATCATCATCATCATCATCATCATCATCATCATCATCATCAG
>NW_004797331.1:2000962-2002093 GCF_000002075.1 Aplysia californica | reverse complement strand
CTCGCCCGAGACTGTATATTAAGCTCTAAAAGGTGACGGTGAAAGGTAGGTCTGGCAGTGAAGAGGTGCGCGCAGATATGCTGGGTTTTAACCTCTTCACTGCCAGACCTACCTTCCACTGTCACGAAAGAGCTTATACAGACTAAGGTGAGACTATGAATGAGTTAACTCTATGACCTTCGTCGTGCTCCGAGCCGTCAGAAAAGCCTCTTTGCTCCCGTGGTAACAGCGAGATGAAAAATGCGATAAAAAAAAAAATCAAAGCCTCTTAGCATTCTCATTCATTCTCGCAGTTCTCACAAGTAATTAAATTATTTCGTTCTTTTTCTGTTCCATATGTGAAAGCTGGGAGTGTTCTCGTGAGGTCTGCTCGCGTGCAGGGGCTCACGTCTTCTCCCTTAGAGCCTGTGTCGAAGACATTTTATGAATATTCTATGCTTAAAGGAATTGCAACAACAACAACAACAACAACAACAACAACAACAACAACCATCCACGCAGCAGCAACAACAACAACAAAAACAACTACAGCATCATCATCATCATCAGCAGCAGCAACAACAACAGCAATAACAACAACAACAACAACAACAACAACAACAACAACAACAACAACAACCATCCATGCAGCAGCAACAACAATAATAAAAACAATCACAGCATCAGCAGCACCAAAAACAACAAAAACAGCAATGCAGCAACAAAAATGTGTGTGTGGGTTACGTTGAACTGAATTCGAGTTTAAAAAAATAAAACTTTATATTGCACTCATATGACATTATGCAGTTGCGAGTGCCGTAAAACCTCTACTAAAACTAAACTAAAACTTTCCAGGAATTCAATTTAGAGTAGACTCTATCTGTGTTTGATGTAAATTTTAATTTGATTCTGTGTGATTTTTGCTGGATTATGATTTGCTAGTTTTTTGCTTAGTAGTGTTTTATTTTTATTTGACTGATATTTTATCTCCTACATCTTTCAAGGAATCAGTTTGCGTGGGGGCTATATTTAATTCTTATTTATAATTTGTATGTATTGCACAGACAGACAGACAGACAGACAGACAGACAGACAGACAGACAGACAGACAGACAGACAGACAGACAGACAGACAGACAGACAGACAGACAG
>NW_004797331.1:1998848-2000181 GCF_000002075.1 Aplysia californica | reverse complement strand
GGAGGCGAAGAGGGTGGCCATCATAGAGCCCTGTACCCTCTGATAAAATTCTCAAAACTAGGTAGCCTACTGAACAGACACTGGTTACATTACAGAAACGCTGGAATGTGAGAACATGGAGTCCTGCAAGTAAGCTAGGGGTCTTATCTTTCTGTAACTCTCGTCTATATTCTTGCTATATTCAATTATAGAGCTGAAGGGGTTGGCGTAAGTGCAGTAATTAACTAACCAATTCGTTGTATATTGTGAGCGAACTGAATGATAACATAACGTTAACAAGGGTAGTGGTAATAATAATGATATTGGTGATATTGATGGTGGATAAAAGTGATGATGATGATGATTATTATTATTATTGTTATTATCATTATTATAACTTTTATTATGATACTGATAATAATAAATAAAATAGTGATAGTGACAATGATAATGATGATAATGATAACAGGGATGATAATGATATTATTACAATGAACAATAATAATCATCAATGATAAAAGCAATAATAGTAAACATTAGGACAATGACATCATCTTCATCAACAACAACAACAACAACAACAACGATGACGAAAGCAACAAAAGCAGTAATTACCATCACCACTACCACCACCACCACCACCACCGCCATCATCATCATCATCACCATCATCATCATCATCATCATCATCATCATCACCACCATCATCATCATCATCATCATCATCATCATCATCATCATCATCATTGTATAAAGAAGGTATTAAAACAGTTAAGACCTTGTTGTATTTCCCCAAAAAATATATATTTCACATCATCATCATCGTGACTAACCGACGAACACACGGATACATTTACCATCGTTTAAAAAAAATCTTTATCCCCGTGTTCCCCTTTCTTTACCCCTCTCTCTGACCATGTCTCTCTCTCTCTCTCTCTCTCTCTCTCTCTCTCTCTCCCTCTCTTTCTCTCTCTCCCTCTCACTCTATCTGTCTTCCATTCTATCTCTCTCTTTCTCTAGATATTCTATGATTCTCTCTCTATCTCTCTCTCTCTCTTACTCTTTCTATCTCTTCCTCTTCCTCTTTCTCTCTCTGTCGTGCTCTCTCTCTTTCTCTCTCTTGCTCTCTGTCTCTTTCTCTCTCTCTCTTTATCTCTCTCACCCACTCTTACTCTTTCTATTTCTCTCTCTGACTCTCTCTTTCTCTTTTTCTCTCTTTCTCTCTTTCTTTTACACTCTCTTTATTTTTTCATTCTTTTTTCCCCTTACTTTCTCTCTTTCTCTCCCTCTCCCCCCCCTCTCTCTGTGTGTCTCTGTCTCTGTCTCTCTGTCTCTCTCTCTCTCTCTCTCTCTG
>NW_004797331.1:1995998-1998272 GCF_000002075.1 Aplysia californica | reverse complement strand
TCTATCTATCTGTCTATCCATCTCTCTGTCTCTCTCTATTTGTGTATTTGTTAGTTCGTGCGTGTGTTCTGTGTATGTGTATATGTGTTTGTCTCCAACACACACACACACACACACACACACACACACACACACACACACACACACACACACACACACACCCATTATACACCTCCACCCACACACACACACACACACACACACACACACACACACACTCACTCACTCGCATACATTTAGATGGCATTGTCAGTACAAAAATTCCCTTGAGAACTTATACACATGATGTATTTATATGAAAACTCGCTTTTGATTTTATAATGATATTTATGAGTGAACACGGGGATGGGTTTGGGGGGGGGGGGATGATGAGAAGACTGGGGGAAAGAGAAGACGCAGGAATCTGTGCGGGGACACAAATATGTAGTAAGAAATCGCCACCTTTCGAGTAGAATCACAAAGTTCTTTCTGACATTTTTGGTCGTTTTGAGCTACTAAGATAATGAGGTCATAAACCAAAAGTTCTGTCTGCGTCTATCAAAGTCATTATCAAGATATTCAAAAAATTGCATTTGAAACTGCATGATTTGTTATTAGTTTAAAATAATTTTTTGCGCCAAATTTCTCAAAACTAGGTAGCCTACTGAACAGATAGAGCTTTGTAATTCCGGGGTAGCGAAACAGAGGCAGTGACATTTTGGCGTCGTGGGGCCAGGCAGAAGGTCAGTGTTATCTTGTTGTGATGTAGTTGAAGTAATTTCCCTCGGTTCATGGCCTTCCGGACTATTCCACGGTAACTGGCGTCACATTTGGACTATATTTTCGTACAATCTTAACGCTGTAATTTGATATCACTTCATTTATTTCAACTTTAAATGATCAGAATATGTGAAAGACATATTTAAGAACCATATTGGAGGCAGTCATTTGAAAAAAAAAAGTGCTTTATGCAAATTATGTGACGTGTTTAGTTTCGGTAACTGACGGTACCGAAAAAAATACCCCCTTTGTCCCGTCAGTTCAACTATCCCGTGGAATAGCCCTCATATGAAGTTATTCCTCCCAGCTTGGTCCTGCCATTGGCCTTGTTCCCATAGCCATAGGAAATGATTGTACCCAAATGATTTCCATACAGAAGTTGTTTTTTAATTATATTTTGTTATTTACATACTTCTGGAGTTTGTTCTGTAGCATTTAGGCTCTCTGATGCCGCACGCAGAGGACTTGAGTTTGATTCCAGTGAAGGGAGAATTTGTATTCAATATCTCGGTTTTTCTGCGGGAACGTTTATCCCTGACAACCTGGATTTGCCCTAGCAGCCGTGTTGAAGCCCGCCTCCTAAATGATCTGAATTGTGTTAATGGGAGAGTAAAACACCTACATTTTTTAAAAAATGTGGGTATGGAACGTCAGTACCGATACAAACGCGTAACAGTTATTTTTACCCCGGCTACTAATCAATATTTTAATGATAAGCTAGTCTTGACATAGATTTACGCGTGGAATCAAACGTTGCCGTATGCTAGGCTCTACACTGCAATGTAACTTGTTCGACAAAGAATACATTAGAAATATATATATCGATGATAGATGACACAGGCGTGCACTAGAACGAATCTCTCCTTTTGCACAATGTGGGTTTGGTAGAGTTCGGTGTATTTTCCTGAAATTTGTCAGCATTTCTTCGGTGTCAGAGAAACGAAAATGCCTCTCATTTAAAACCAAACTAGTTTTGATTGGGAAAGTCGAATATACTACACATGACTTGCTTCGTGTCTGTAATTATCTACCCAACAACCTTATATATTGCTATAAAGAACACTCCGATTCTACGGCATTGAAGGCCAGGCCCGACGAGTTCGTTGAATCCGAGTCCTACTGTATAACGTCTGTATCAATTTTTATTTCATATGCGCTAACCTAGCGGACAACTAAATGCAAATTGATACCTTCGGAGGCAGAGAACTTGGCGCTGTGGGTAGCTTGGTCGAGAAAAAGGAAAAAGAGTAGAAAAGCCTGGATGTACTCAAAAGTAGGTACTGTATCTCGTCGGTACAGACAATGTCTGTTTTCACGTGCGTTGTTTTAAAGCAACCTGAGACTCCATAGAAAGAAAAAAAAAAAAAAGAAGAAGAAGAAGAAGAAGAAGAAGAAGAAGAAGAAGAAGAAGAAGAAGAAGAAGACTAGGCGGAAGAGGAAGAAGAAGAGACTCCATTTCCTGCTGGTGCAATAATGAACCTCTTTAATTTTTATCCCCCCTCCCCTCCCACCGCT
>NW_004797331.1:1991923-1993311 GCF_000002075.1 Aplysia californica | reverse complement strand
ATTAATCATTTTCAAGACCAAAATCTTTGCCTGGCTCTTATCCAAGTCTCTCAAGGCTAATAGCAAGACTGGTTAATCAATTGACCTGACCACCTGTTGGTTCTTGCCCCCTGCCCCTCCCTCGTCCCTTTTTTCCTATCTATCTATCTATCTATCTATCTATCTATCTATCTATCTATCTATCTATCTATCTATCTATCTATCTATCTATCTATCTATCTAGCAAACTAGCAAGCTAGCAAACGAGCACGCTAGTTAGCCATGCATCTCTTCCCCTTTCTATTAGATAGATTTTCATGCCTCTTTCTTTGCAACTTGTCGGGTCTTCAGACTGATGTTTTGTCCTTTAATAATAATAATAATAGTAGTAATAATAATAATAATAATAATATGACATTTATATAGCGCTCAACCCCGATTAAAATACACAGGCTCGGACCGCTTTACAATAAAGTACAACGTACAACTGTAACATAAAACGTTGTGTTCTGAGTAAAAAAAAAATACTCCAAATATTCATCTTACTAATTTAAAAGCAGAAACGACTTCAGCTGAATGAATCAAAAGATTTCATCTCTCTTAAAGTACTTGGTAAAGCATAACAGATCTTGGGGGCCTTGGTATTCAAATGCCCTTTCACATATTGTTTTAAGTTTCATACATAGTAAAATAAATTTCTTTTTGTTAGCTGATGACGTTAAACTGCGAATTGGAATGTACAGTCTTAACAGATTTGATAGATATGATGATGCAGTATCATTCAAACATTTGTGACATAGGGTGGTCAACTTGTACACAATTCTTTTCTCAACAGGAAGCCAATGCAATGTCTGCAAAAGAGGTTTAGCAGAGTCTCGCTTTCTTTTCCGTAAAACTAAACGTGTAGTATTGTTTTGGACAGTTTGAAGCCTTTTAACTTTCTCCGGTGATGTTCCTGATAACAAGGAGTTACAATAGTCGAGTGTTGATAAAATTAAGCTAGTTACTAGTAAAGCAGTATACTTGGTATTGATCAGATGACGTATTATACTAAATTTTTCTTATTTCTAAATACATGCTGCTGATCAGAAAATTTACCTCAGCCGACATTGACAAACGGGAATCAAAATTAAATAGATGCCAAGATTCTTAACTTTTCTTGAAAATGCAATTTTGGCATCACCAATTGTCATGTGATCGCGGTCAACCTCTTTAACAGACTTTGCATTGCCTGTCAAAATGACTTCTGTTTTATCATCATTCAACATCAATAAACATGCAACCCCCTCCCAACCATCATGCCTGCCCCCCTCTCTCTCACTCTCTCTCTCTCTCTCTCTCTCTCTCTCTCTCTCTCTCTCTCTCTCTCTCTCTCTCTCTCTCTCTCTCTCTCTCTCTCTCTCTCTCTC
>NW_004797331.1:1989820-1991539 GCF_000002075.1 Aplysia californica | reverse complement strand
ATGTGTGTGTGTGTGTGTGTGTGTGTGTGTGTGTGTGTGTGTGTGTGTGTGTGTGTGTGTGTGTGTGTATGTGTGTCTATTTCTCTCTCACTTCCTTATAATGTCGCAGGTTTATGTTTGTTGGGGTAGATTAAAAAGACAACGAAAAAAATAAAAGAAAAATAATAATAGCAGCACAAAGTGGGTTATGGAAATAGCAGGGCTAACCCAAGAGGAAAGTCAGACGATGAGGTTAAGACCGACAAACATTGTTACTATACACGTTATTTGTTTTACATCTTGGAACGAGGGCCATGGCATCCATCTATCTATCTATCTATCTATCTATCTATCTATCTATCTATCTATCTATATATCTATCTATCTATCTATCTATCTATCTATCTATCTATCCGTTTGTCTGTCTGTCTGTTTGTCTGTATGTCTGTCTGTCTGTCTGTCTGTCTGTTTATCTATCTGTCTGTCTGTCTGTCTGTCTGTCGTAATGTCACTTGTTAGTCAATATATCTAAACATTTATTTGAAGACCCGACAAGTTGCAAAAACAAAAACTAATTATGGATTAATTTATTTTTCCTCTTGGTCACCAATAAATTGCATCTGTCTGTCTGTTTTTCTGTCTGTTTGCCTTTACACTTCCTTTCCCTAACTTTCCATTACATTTGTCAGAAAAATAACACAGTTGTGTGCTGAAGGTATGGCCTCAGACTCCCTTAAAAATATTTTCAGTCTTGTGTATAGTGTATATACCGAAGTACACTGTAATAACTATGATAGCCATGCCTTTATTTTTATATATATATATAGTATATCCAAGCTCCACGGCATGCTCAATGCATTTTACAACTGTTACTACCTCAGCAGATCCTAGAACATTCAGAAACATTCTCGGATGTTTCGGGAAGCTTACAGTGCAAGTTGAGGATTGCACGCACTCAAACATTAAAAAACTGAGGTGTGAGTACCATTGAAAAGACAGAATGTAAATGATCTCATTTCACTAGGACAATTAAATCCCCCAAAAAACCCAAAAAAACTAACGCATTTCACCAGCACCCAAAATAGAGCGAGTCAGACATTGTGAACAAACAAAAAATATTATGTTTCCGCAGAAAGTGACTAACAAGATTTCCATCGAAATTGGCCTCCAGTTTAGATCTCTCATAAGTGAGCAAATAAATTTAACTAACTTAGCTCGTCGAAGACTATTTTTTTAGTTTTCTGTTCTAACTGAAACGGTTGGGAGGGGTATTATTTTGAGGAAATAAAAGGATGAAAAACCCTAGAGGTAATCTAATAAATAGAAATGACATTTGTAATAATCAACAAGTTTAATCAGTTTGAAGATCGAAAAGAGAAAAGGTATAGCAAAAGTAGCAGTTCATTTTCCAATTAGTTGCCCTTATGATTCACACTTTTGTACGCCGGTTTTTCAAACAGTATTTTTCTTTTAATTTTTCACGGTGTGAGTGGGAGTCAGGGGCGTGGTACTAATTTTTTTTTTTTTAGTCAAAGATAGATTTTTCCAGCATTTTGTCATCCCCCCTTTCAACCCATTCTAATTGTTCTTTCTCTTTTCATGTCACACCGCCTTTCCTCTTTTTCCTCTCTCCCCTTTTCACTATAGTTTTCCTCCTCTCTCTCTCTCTCTTTGTCTCTCTCTCTCTCTGTCTGTCTGTCTCTCTCTCTCTCTCTCTTTCTCTCTCTCTCTCTCTCTCTC
>NW_004797331.1:1986494-1988992 GCF_000002075.1 Aplysia californica | reverse complement strand
CTCTCTCTCTCTCTCTCTCTCTCTCTCTCTCTCTCTCTCTCTCTCTCTCTCGATGCTTATCTCTCGTACAATCAGAGGGTGTTATTGTTGAAAAAAAACAGCAACCCCAAAAAGAGAAAAGGGCAACAACCCAGCAACAGCCAAACAGCCAAGAAAGACATAACAACGTCCTGCGTAACTCGTTGTTCTTGAAACAATGGAGTCGTTGATTACATTGACAATGACGTGCGGAGATCCATTGCCGTGTTATGTGAAGGCTGTACTGCTTTCAGCATCTCTGGATTTCAACAGCGAACGTTTTAAGATAACAGCTAAAGTAAAAAGTCAGGATGGGTGGCATTGGGTTTGTCAATATTGTCGTAGGCCTGATTTTTAAAGGGTCCAACTGGGACAGTTAAAATACTTACCCAGGAGGTTGTGTTTGTTGGTGTTGATGTTGATATGGTGATCTTTTGACTGTCGCTGTTGATGTCATATCAAATAAAATGATGATACATTGTCTGGTTATCGCGCATCACATGGCCTAAAATGTGTTGATTGGAGTGTAAATAATTTTATTAATTGTAGTTTTGATAGGATATCTTGTTTCCGCGGATCACGTCATACGATGTTTTACAATGATATGTTAAAAATTTTGGCTATGCCTCATAGCCAGTGACGCACGCCATAACTTATAAATTCCAGAAAATTGTTACCAGTATCTGTAATGTAAATGGTTTCGCTTTTCGTTGCCGCAAAAGACGCGAATTAAATTCCCATGAGAAGAAGTATATCATATTATCGAGTACTGGTATCTAAGTTTTTCTCCTGGGATTCTGTACACCACCATTCATTCCGGTTGGCCCAGACATACACGGTCAAAGAAGCCCACCTTCTAGGAGCTCCAATTAGCATCGATGCTGGCGTAAAACGCTTCCAGTTATTTACAGAATATATCGTTTTGCGCTCCAGGAGAAGTGTTTGACCTCTACCCTGACTGTAGGTAATTTTTTTGTCGAGTTTGAAAACTGATATTTGGGAGTTTGGGTACTTCGAAGGGGGAAATGGGAGCATTCTCATGAAACGCCAGCCTGGAGGTTTCCATGGACTCAGCTAAATCAGGTCTCGTGACACTATTCAAAAACCAAACGAACCTAGAACCAAGACAAAGACAGATTTAGGAGCTGTGTCGGAAGACTTGAAAGTTGTCAACACTTTGCATTTGGGTCACCGTAACACGCTTACTAATTGTGGCACAACACTGAATTTTCAGGCTCTCGTAATATCTGGGCAATAGAGTATTGGTATCACCTAAAAAGCCTATTCATTTGTTTAGCTTTTGATAAAATAAATACCTATCTACCTTGAATAGACACAGATATTGAATGAGGTGGGGTTTCCTGGTGTTACAGGTAAACCTGGACAGAAAATGGCCGCTAAAGTTTCGTGACTTCCAAAGATTTTGTGTACTTAGAAACTACAAATTTATAATTTGTTTATCTTTGATTAACATTTCGTCACCTCAGATTTTGTTCAAAATGCAATTAATAGTTATGAGGTGAGGATTTTTCCAGAAAATTCCACACAGAAATGTGTCATTAAATGGACGTAAAAGGAGTTGGGTAAAAAGAATCAGTAGAAATTGCCCATCGAGCGGACAAATTTGGGGTTCTTCGATTTCGTCCTTTTGACGAGAGCCTGATTTCACCACGAAGACACTTAATTAACAGGTAATTGCTTGTCGCCGCGCAGATTGTTATTCTGATTCAGTGGGGACAAGTTCACAACAGGCCTTGTCAAGGTTTATCTGCACTAAATCTCCAGGGGCATGCCGTTAGCCCGGTTGGTATTTTGTTGATTACAGAGGAGATGGCTCCTGTTCAATTTGTTTTTTAAAACAGGATGCTCTGAACTGAAGAAATTGTTTCTTTCGGGCTTTCCAGTTGGTTGGCTTGGTCTCGTCGAAGATGGGTGCTAAATTCGAAAATACCGCCTCTTAATTAAAGTACAGTCTTGAAATGGACCATAAACCATTACAATGATGACAATAAATCTTCACTCCAAACAACTGAAAGCTACCCTAGTTGTTATGTGTAACACCACAGGACTCACGCAGACAATTAGGCTTCTACTTGAGCGCAACATATTATAGCATTTTGAGCATTTTTAAACCCCTGCCCCCGGACACACATCGTCAAGTACACCATTACAACCACCAACCTAAAAAAAATATCAGTAAAATGGAAAAAGAATCTTTTAAAAAGTCAACAACAAAAAAGAAGAAGAAAAAAAAAAGATATAGCTATTTCAGAAAAGGTAATTGCCACCAGCCATTTAATTTTATTCCCAGAGATTCAAGCCCGTGAGCACAAGAAGTCGCACCGATATTACCTTTGTGGGAGTAAAACAATGAGAAATCGGTATAAGGCAGAAGAAACTGGAATTGATCTCTCTCTCTTTCTCTCTCTCTCTCTCTGTCTCTGTCTCTGTCTCTCTCTCTCTCTCTCTCTCTCTCTCTC
>NW_004797331.1:1985142-1986222 GCF_000002075.1 Aplysia californica | reverse complement strand
CTCTCTCTCTCTCTCTCTCTCTCTCGATCTAGTTCAGCTAACAAATCAGTGCGGCTAAGCACAAGTTTAACCTTCCCTTTTTCCTTGCTGCAGCCCCTTGTTTCCGCCCCGGCGAGTGACAGCAGGTGAGATTGTCACACGGTACAAGAAAGTTGTCCTGGCCTCCTCCTGTGGACGACAGCAGACGAGGACAATAATCCAAAATGGCTATGGAGTACAACAGGGTGGTTCTACTGGCTGCAGACCTCAGCGAGCATGCTGAGAAAGCATTCAACTGTGAGTGATAATTGTGATAATATGTAGTGTATCGAGGGCGTGGATGGAAAATGGATTACATTTGTATTGATTGCTGGTTGTGATATGATTTCGATTACAGTACTTAGTATCATCTTTACTGACATCATTATTGTACAGCATACATTTGTCCGTCCCATTTGCAAGTTGCGCACGTTAAAGATCCCTTGGTGGTCCTAAAATCGATAAGAGTAGGCTTCGGCCGCCACTCGAAAGAAATAAAAAATTAATTCCAACCAAATTGAAAGTGCTTAATGTGCCCCGCGCTCTCATTTGACCTTATAGGCCTACAGTTGCAAGCGCCGTAAAACACTCATCAAAACAATACAAAACATTTGTTCAATTCTTATTATCATCATCATCGATCATCATCATCGTTGTTGTTCAGTACGAAATGTATAATGGAAACTTGAATAAGTTTCAGGCATGTTTAATTTATTTAATTTTTGCTAAAGAAAGTGGTTGCATTCTCCGGTCTTCTGTCAAATCAGAAATATGATTCGAGCGTAATTTAAAAAAGAAGAAATTCACCTCCACTTCCCTCTCACCTTTCTTTATCCTCTTCGTCAAGTCAGTGTGGACGTAGCCCTTGATATAAACATAGTTTCACATGTTTGCAAACTACACATGCAGCGACCTTTGTTAAAGGGAACACGTAGGCTAATATAGGTCTTATAAAAAGGGTTAGTTAGCAAAATACTACAGAACACACAGACAGACAGACATATTGACACTCACACACACACACACACACACACACACACACACACACACACACACACACAC
>NW_004797331.1:1980910-1984954 GCF_000002075.1 Aplysia californica | reverse complement strand
ACACACACACACACACTCACTCCCGTCTCTTAAATGTGTCCGCGTTTGGAGCTGACACCACTGATTCGGGAAGATTGTTCCAAATAGTTTTGACCCTATTCTAAAAAAAGTTTGCCCTCACACACAATTTGCTTCTTTGCTTCTGGAGCATACCACTCATACCCCTGCCCCCCACACACGCACACACAGACACACAAACACACACACACACACACACTAACACACACACTCACACACACACTCACACACACCTACACACACACACATTACTACCGCAATCTCCAATTAACTTAGACGGGGGGTGGGGATGGGGGGGGTTGTTAACCATAACTTTTTTTCTGCAAAAGCTTATACGCTTTTAGTGATTGATTCAGTTACGAGAAAGAGGGTAGACATTTTCATGTATTCTTTTTTTAAAGAACGTTATAATTTAATGCACGATAGCAGGCAGGAAACAGATTCAACAAAACAAAAGGACGTATAATATAGGAAGAATAGATGGAAAGTTTTATAATTCTAATTCTGCTTTTTAACCACTGAGATTGACTGAATGATAAATTGGATTAGTTTTTTTTTTTTTTTTTTTTTTTTTTTGGGGGGGGGGTACTTTCGAAACTCCCGTGC
Source organism: Aplysia californica (assembly GCF_000002075.1). NCBI lineage: Eukaryota > Metazoa > Mollusca > Gastropoda > Aplysiida > Aplysiidae > Aplysia > Aplysia californica. The sequence goes on along the minus strand of NW_004797331.1, from coordinate 1,984,330 downwards.
CCAGAGCTGATTGATCGATTGCCTCAGTAACGGATGGAGTTGGATGATTGTTCTGTTTAGTCTATTCCTTTTTCGTTTAAAGAAGGGTGAACAGGTGTTAAGAAACCAGACGTTCGTTTTTGTCTCTGGCTGGCATTGCGAAGACGTTTTATTTTTGGGGTGGATGATTTTTAGGGGGGTTTGGGGTTGTTTTTTTGTAATCTCTTGCTCAACCCTGCGCTAATGACGCCATCTGGTTTGTAAAACGATATGCCCTTAATTTGTCAGCAGCTTCTGTTTGGTATACATGTAGCCAGTGTGCAGGGTTGTGAAATTTGTTTTTGTTGGGGTGTTTGTTGTTGTTGTTGTTGTTGTTGTTGTTGTTGTTGTTGTTGTTGTTGTTGTTGTTGTTGTTGTTGTTGTTGTACTAAAACTAAGGAAGATGTCATGTTATAGTCAAAAGGGCTGCGTGAAAGGAGATGGAAAGTGCAAGACATTGCATGTGTGTTAAATTCATGTATCTGCACTTGTACCAAGTACTCAGACAAACAATAGTAGGTTTACGATCGAACTGACACTCCAGACCTTGAAGATAGAACTGGAATTAAAGCCTGGCTTGAAACAGTGTTTGATGTCATATCAGTTAGGTAATTTAGTATCATGATTCGAAACAGGTTAGTCCAAATAATGCTTTACCATTCAATACAACAGGAATAGTTTGACCAAGTGAATGTTGGTGTGCCCTAGCTTAATGGGTGTTATGCTTGACGGCGAGGTTTGGGGTCCTGTTTCAAACTTGAGTTTCTGAGACAGTTTTTCATGGTTCTGTACGCCGTTGACTAGTTTAAAACAAAGGCTACCGTTAAAATAAGACCCCCCCCCCCTTTCCCCTTTCTACAATTGAAATAACTCCTAATTTTAGTATAATTCAATATTTGGTATTTTATCAACGGATTGATTAAATTATATTTGTGATGCAGCGTGGTGGAATCAGGCTCTCGTCAATTTTTGAGCATGTAGAGTTATTTGTATCATCTTAAAGCTTGTTCATTTGTCTTTAATTGGATGAAAAAAATATCCATTTACCTTGAATACAAGTCGAGATATTTGCGAAAGAAGGAGGTGGGGTCACCTGTTTTCAGAGATAAAATTTGTGAGAAAATGGCGGCCAAAGATTAGTTATTTCCTTAGCTTAAGAGTCCGTGGTAACTGAAAATTTACATTCTTTGTGCCTTTAATCAACGTTTTTTTCAGAAAAATCCACACAGAAATGAGTTCTTTAATGGGCATGAAAGGTGTTGAGCAAAAAAACAAAAAATTAATAAAAATTCAGAAACCTGCGGAAAAATGCAAGTTTCTTCACTTTGATTATTTTGACGAGAGCCTGATTCCACCACGCTGCCTCACATTTTATTTAATATTTTTTTTGCGAAAGAATTTGTGACGGTGCCATTCTTGGCTATCTTCGAATAGTGGTTTCTTTCAGGGGAAAAGGGGCGGGTTTTGGTCTGTGTGGACTGAGACAATCGCTTTCGTCTTCCTGTTTTGTTTCCCCATAACTCTGTTTTGTGTTTTTCTCGTTCCTCTCACTGCCATTCTTTTACTTCAGCTTTATTCTCTGTCTTTTCCCAAGCACTTAAATAAGGCTGTTATTGTGCCAAGGTTCTCTTCTTAGTTTTTTGTTGTTTTTGTAAGAGTTTTGCGGCACTCGCAACACAATCAAGTCATGAATGCCGAAGAATAGAAGTATTTGCTAGAAAGTAACATACAAATAAAAAGAGAGATAAGGACGATAGATGCTTGAATATACGAAAGAAGGAGCAAATCACACCACAGCACCCGCCAACCACCCACTGCTCTTCTTCACCCCAGACTTGATTATTGCAAGCAGATGAATTGAAATCTCCGGACTTATTCCAGTAGTCACGCAAGTTTATAATAAATCATGTCCCTTTGGTTGGAATGGAGAGCTCCTTCTATTTCCTCCTCCGGCAGGAGGCAAGGCCCGTATAATAAATTACTTTAGTGTGCAAAATGTGCGAACCGCAAGGGAGAGCGACTTTCCACCACACACAAGGTTTGAGGCAAAACTTTTGCTGACGTTACTTGGCCTGGCGTTTAGGAGTCCGACACCAGGAGCAAGATGAAGAGGGTAAAAAAGAGAAGGAGGAAGAGGAGAAGGAGGAAGAGGAGAAGGAAGAAAGTGGGAATATGTCATTTGTAAGAAGAGAGAGGGAGATGGGAAGAAAAGTAAAGGAATAGGAAGACAGTGATGATGGTGGTGTGACGGGGGGCCAGGACAATGGGAAGAAGAAGAAGAAGAAGAAGAAGAAGAAGAAGAAGAAGAAGAAGAAGAAGAAGAAGAAGAAGAAGGAAAGAAAGAAAGAAAGAAAGAAAGAAAGAAAGAAAGAAAGAAAGAAAGAAAGAAAGAAAAGAAACAAAGAAAGAAACAAAGAAAGAAACAAAGAAAGAAAGAAAGAAAGAAAGAAAGAACGAAAGAACGAAAGAAAGAAAGAACGAAGACAGACAGACCGAATAGAGAGTGGTAAAATCCAATGGCTCCCTCCACACCCGTATTTACTGTCTTCTGGATCTTTAGACCTGAGCAGAACTTAATTCCGCAGGGGCTTGGACGATACAATTAGCTGACGACTAAACGGCAACCACGGAGTAGCTCAAAGGAATTTGTGACTAATGAAGCCGCTGAGTCGGTGACGACTGGTCAAGGGGGGTCACCCAAGCTGGGTCAGTCGTTGTGACACCTTGTGATGGATGGAATGGCCTAAAACCATTGTCTCTGCCGGCTTGCTTGTGGTTGCGATTACAGAACAGGCTCCGGGTCGAAAACAGTCTATCTGCTGAAGGCTACGTTTCATCACGGAGTGCGAAACAAAAGCCGACTAGGTACTATGAGCTAGTTTTTATATTATACGAAATACTAATGAGATATCTAGACTGCTACTCAAGTTGCTTGAAATCTTTTTTGTTATAAGGGTCACTTTAAAGATGGATTTTTGTTTCAGACCTTCATTGATAAACGACAAATTTTCTTGATTTTTTGCCCCCTTTTTACTTCGACGATTTGTAAAGGGTTCTTTGAAAACGGTACATTGACTTTTGGGGATAGAAATTTTTAATTCCCGCCGAGATACCCTAAATGCGGCATGCTGGTGGCCATAGCCCATCGAAATGCTGTCTATGAGTCTGGGGTCTGTCTTTCGAAGGACTTAAATCATCACAGCCCCTTCCGAAACACACACAAACACACACACACAAACACACACACACACACACAGTGACACACACACACACACACACAGTGACACAGACACATACACAAGCTCCCTCTCTGACTCTCTCTCTCTCTCTCTGACTCTCTCTCTGGCTCTCTCTCTGACTCTCTCTCTCTCTCTCTCTTTCTCTCTTTCACGCACACACACA
>NW_004797331.1:1975190-1980039 GCF_000002075.1 Aplysia californica | reverse complement strand
GTGTGTGTGTGTGTGTGTGTGTGTCTGTGTGTGTGTGTGTGTGTGTTTGTGTGCTAGGACTGCGAGGGAGAAGAACAATAATACGGATGCCCGTAGAGTTTGGATTTCTAGGTCACAGATTAACGAGCTCAGTGCTTACATTAAACATTTTTACCTTAATATGTGTTTGTTCAAGAGAGATGTAAACAAAAACAAAAGTATGAAAACAACAAAAACAAAACAAAAGCAAAGACAGACAAACAAACACAAAAATCATAGATAAAACATTCCCCTTTTTAAGAATAAGCAACAGCACAATCTGCAATTATAGCAAAATCATTGATTATAGTGCGGTCAAAAATTCGTGGCGCAACTTATTGTCAAATCTCCTCAACTATCGAACATAAACCCTCAAGCTTTTGCTCAGTGACTTGAATCAATCTGTCTTAACAGATTCATATTTTTGTAAACTCCTGTTAGCTCAATACTAGAAAAGTCCTTAATAAATACTAATTTAAAAAATCCCCTGGGGTGTTTTCTACTGATATGAAAAGGTTTGCAGCTGGGACAATATCGCTTTTAAAAGAAGTCCGTCATTTTTTTCTCGCAATGTTTATTGAACGCATGGTTTGAGGACGCTTGGTGCAAAAAAGTGTTTACTATAGAATCAATTTCTTGTTACTAGTTTTGCCACTAAGATTAGAAGTGTCCTTGGTGAGCTGTGAAGTAGGCCATAATAATATGCGTGTGGAAATTGTGTGTGAGGAGCGGAAAGTGCTGTGAACAATTCCATTTTCTGTGGGAAGGAAATTTGCAGTATTTTATATACATTTAAGGTGAAATTTAAAAAAAAAATCTAGCCTTCTTTGATGTGGGAAAATATGAATAAGTTATGAGAAATTGATACAAAAAATGCTTTGCAAAATATGAATGACATTGATTCACCCGTTCAAGAGATATTTGAGGATAAGTTGCGCCACGAAATTTTTGACGCACTATACATCTTCTAAAACTTACTTTATGAAGCAAGCAGTGAAATAAAAGGCAGGGAACCCTGTTGGGAAATCATTTTAACGAGAAGCCTACATAATAATAATAATAATAATAATAATAACAATAATAATAATAATAATAATAATAATAATAATAATAATAATAATAATAATAATAATAACAATATTAATAATAATAATAATAATAATAATAATAATAATAGTAATAATAATAATATTAGATAGCATTTGTATAGCGCATACCCCCGCTCATCAGCAAGCTCTATGCGCTTTACGCTATATTATTACCCCAGCAGACCATAGAACACTCCAAAACATTCTCAGCTTCCCGTGAAGCATACAGTGCAAGCAGCTGATTAAGCGCTCAAACACTAACAAACTGACAAGATCTTTCGTTGTCTATAGCCGGGTACCCATTCCCACCTGGGTGAAGTGAGGAAAAATCGTGTTAAGTGCCTTTCCCAAGGACACAACGTCGGGCCTATGACGTGATTCGAACCCACGACCTTACGATTGCGAGTCCGAGAGCCTAACCACTAGCATACGTCTACTAGCAGTGAAGAAATTAAGTTCCTGCGTCAAAGTGCTGGCGGTTTTGACAGCGAACGCTAACCGTGACAATATTATTACTATTGATAGTGTTACGGACCTATCCTGGAAGATTTTATTTAGACGTAAATGTGAAGCATCGGGGTGAAATCAGGCGCCCGTCTAAATAATGAAACCGAAGAAAGCGAAATTTCTTCATCTGTCGGACAACTTTAAAAATGTATTTTGTCTTTATTATTTAAAATCAAAATGTTCGTTTCTTTTGTTTTTAATTCTTTTGTGTTTATGGGGGGGGGAGGCTCAATATAATATTTTGTGTCAATTCAGAAACACACTACTGTGTGGATTTTAGTTGAAAATGTTAAATAATAAATTTGCAGTTTCGGGGACAGTCAAGCTTTGGAATGCATCAAACTTTGGCGGCTATTTTCTCGGGGCGACCCCCACCTCCTTCAACAGCAGATATCTTGAGTTCTTTTCATTTTCAAATTGGATGGGTAGTTTTCACATCAAAAGCAAATCAAACGATTAACTTTAAAAGATCATACCAACAATTCCAAAATAATAATGTTATTCCCGAAAATTAACGAGCGCCTGATCCCACCGCGTCGTGACATAAATAATATAATTGTTATAGCAGGGATGTCTCAACACCGAGGCTGCATAGAGCAAAAGTAATTATTATTATTATTATTGTTGTTACGGAGGACAGGGGGTCGGGAAGTCCGAGTGTATTTGCAGTATGATAACCTTGTAGCCAGCACATTTTGAGTGGCGTCGGTTGTCTGGTGGTCAGGCTGTGCTATAGGACTCGAAATCATTATGAGATTGAAGGTTCGGTCATGGGCTCGAGGCTCAGCTCGGTGCGACGTTGTGTCCTTGGAAAAAGCACTAAACACGAATGTTCCCATTTGGCTCAGCCCTATCGGAGATGGACGTCAGATTTGGAGGTCCTTGTAGAATTGCAAGCAGGCGTTAAAACAATATTTTCGCACATTTTGCACAAAGTTTGCAACGTCATGCTGTACTTTTTTGATTTATTTGGTTTTGGTCTTGATTGCGATAGTGATGGCAAATGAAGTCTCCCAGGCTTTTGAGTTTGCCAAGGAAAGAGAAAGAAAGTTGAATTTAACATTCTTTGTGCTTTTTCATAGAAACTGTATGTGTGTTCGTACGTGTGTATGTGTGTATGTGTGTGTTTGTATGTGTGTGTGTGTGCGCGCGTGTGTGTGTGTATTTGTGTATGTGTTTGTTTGTGTGTGTGTGTGTGTGTGTGTGTGTGTATGTGTGTGTGAGTGCGCGAGTGCATGTGGGCGTGTGCATGTGTGCATTTGATAATAATGTTCAACGTAGAGTAAAATAAAAACTCTGAACTGTAATCTGTTTGCCCTCAGGGTACGTCCAGAACTTCCACAAGCCGGAGAACAAAGTCGTGATTGTCCACACGCCGGAGTACAGCATGGGACCGTCTGAGATGAGTGAGTCTGAGTGTAAAGTCCTTACTGCAGTGTTTATGACAGTCACGTTTGCGTGTGCATGTTCTTGTGTTTGTGAGTGTAAGAGAGAGAGAGAGAGAGAGAGAGAGAGAGAGAGAGAGAGAGAGAGAGAGAGAGAGAGAGAGAGAGAGAGAGAGAGAGAAAGTGTGTGTGTGTTTGTTGGCATGTATGTGTGTATTTGTCCGTGTGTTTTTGCGCGTGCGTGTTTGTGCGAGCGTATTTGTGTGTGCGTGCACGCGCGTGTGTGTAGGTTTGTGTGACTGTAAGTGTGTATTGGAGACGCTAGGGTTGAGGAGGGGGGGGGGAGTTACCATGATGCTGGTAGCCCTCCCTCCCCCCCCCCCTCTACTCCCCATCCCCTCACTGCCGAAAGGAAAGGATAGATAACTGCGCATCTCAGAAACTTGTATCTGGCACAATATGAATGGATACAAAAACAAATCCAATAAAACAGGCACATAAATAACGATCACAAAAGTGAGCACTCGGGGCCCAGTTTCCCATGTCATTTTGCTTTGACCTGTTTCATTTTTTTTTCTTGCGGATTCTTTTTTTTTTTAGGGGGGTGGGATGAGGTGGATGGGGGTGATTTGGGGGTGTAAAAGGGTGGTTAAATCCTGTTTTTTGGGATGGGAGGGCGATGCCGTAGTTCTGTTGGTTTGAGCATAAGCCAAAAGCATGGATGCAAGATAAAAATGTCAAAAGATGTAAAATATACTCACGGTTGACGCAGTAGCCATATCATATTAATGTTAATATGGTTAGTGTTTTTGTGTGTGTGGATTAAGTCTCATGACTAGAGAAAACAGTGGGTAATTGTGTCATTTTAATCGTAACAAAACAGGAGGAAAACGGGTATATTCAGAGTTTAAAAAACTGTTAAAATGTACTTAGCTCAGAAAACAAAATCTTACAGGAGATATTTAAAAAAGACTGTTTTATTCTTTAAAACATGTAATTAATTTTTTTTTTTTTATCCAAATTAATGTTGGGCTTAGCATTGTGACAGCTGACCAACGAAACCTAGCTTTCGGGTTGATGAAAGATAAGCCTGGCTCAGAATTTAATCCATTAGGATGAAATGTTTGCGAAACAACATTCAACGCAGAGCAGATGTCAGTCAAGTGTTGCCATTTGGTTGGGTTTTTTTTCATATCGTGTCATTTTGGGTATCAACCAAATATAATTATATAACCTCCTTGGCACCAACATAGACTTGTATTGTAAAATTATAAAATCTTAGACTGTGCATTTTTGACATACTTCCGATTCAATACGGGAACCAAATGGAGGGCAAGGGAAGAAGGCATCGCCCGCTCCTATAACGAGACTAACTTTTATAATGGTTCGGAATAACAATTTGTAATAGATGAATTACTCTCATAAAAAACGAAACACTTTTGACCTTTCTTTGGGTGTCTATAGTACGCGTACATCGCCGCAAAGTTTGTATTTTCTCAGTTGGAATGTGTTAGCGGGTGCTAATGAGGTTTGTTTTCGCTGCTTTCCTTTTGTTTATGTAACTAATGCATGTCTGAGAAGGTTTTTTTCCTTAGGTGGCTCAACTGGTTTTCTTGTTTTGGACGAAATGTTTTTTCTTGTGTATGTGAGGTTTTTACTCTAAGTAGGTAAGTCATGTCATAGGTGTGAGGCGCTGAGAGCTTTATTAGTATGAATCGAGCGCTATATAAAATATGCAAGCTATTAGTAATAATAGTAGTAGTGGTAGTAGTAGTAGTAGTAGTAGTAGTAGTAGTAGTAGCAGTAGTAGTAGTAGTAGTAGTAGTAGTAGTAGTAGCAGCAGCAGCAGCA
>NW_004797331.1:1972555-1973736 GCF_000002075.1 Aplysia californica | reverse complement strand
GTGTGCGCGCGCTCACACACACACACACATGTACGTACATACATACAAACACACACACACACACAATCACACACACAATCACACACACACACACACACACACACACACACACACACACACACACACACATTTCCTTCTAAAACAAATGGTCAAGATAAGTAATCTCGTGGTTTTTCTTTCTCCTCCCGTGCAGATGAATGGAGAATTCGTTGCCCTGGAGGATCGCAGTCCAGGTCATGCCATCTGCAAATATGCCGAGAGAATCAACGCCACTTTCATCGTTACAGGTAACTAAGAGGCATGATAGTAGTCTTAAGCTCTTTTTGTATACATACGAATGACCACCAGTTTAAGTAAAGTGTGATGGACTTATACGTGCGTGTATTTGAATGTGTTAACTCACATGTCAATTTAGTTTTAATGAGAGTTTTACGGTACTTGTATGACATGACAATATAAAAGGTCATATAAGTGCGAAAGATTAGAGAGAGAGTAACAGACACATGAAAGATGGACGAGAGATAAAGACGAAAGATGTTTGATAGGGAAGAAGAAACAAACCATACCAGAACACCCACCAACCACCCACTTAATCCCATGCCAATGAGATCATTTGTACTTATGTGGCCCTCTATTCTAATCCACACTTGTGGAGTTCAACCTCAGTCTTAACGCCTGGCCAGGGTTCTCTTCTCTGAACTACACGTGTGGAATTGGTGGTATAGTGGTTAAGCTCTCGGACTCGCAGCAGTAAGGTAATTGGTTCAAATCCCGTTAGGGGCCCCGACGTTGTGTCCTTATGAAGGCACTTTACTTTACACGAATTTTTCTCACTACACCCAGGTGAGAATGGGTACCCGGCTATAAACGGCAAAGATCTTGTCGTCTTGTTAAAGTATTAAGAGCGTGAAACCCGTCCGCTACACTGTGCAGATGCTTCCCGCTAAACCGAGGATGTTTCTCAGTGTCTTATGTTGTATAGAGCATGCTGCAGAGAAAGGATCAACTCTATATACGCGTATATATGCAATTATCATTATTACATGTAGCATTAGGGGTTGATACAAAATCCGAGAAAGATATCGGCACATTGGATACAGATCCATTGTGTAGGACATTGAGGAGTGCAAAACATCGAGATGCTTGTTAAACAGAGAGAGAGAGAGAGAGAGAGAGAGAGA
>NW_004797331.1:1969557-1970981 GCF_000002075.1 Aplysia californica | reverse complement strand
CTCTCTCTCTCTCTCTCTCTCTCTCTCTCTCTCTCTCTCTCTTTATTTCTGTCTTTTTTTTATAGACCATTTGCTAATTGTCTGATATAAATGCAAATACCGTGCTTTGTTTGAAATTCTCCTGTCGCCCCCCAGCAGGGAATGTGAGAGACGCTCGGAGAGAGTTGTATGAACGAGACAGTGAGGGTAGAGAAATCGAGGGGGAAAAAAGAAAAGAAAAAAAAAAGAAAAGAAAACTAAAGAGGAAGGGGGTTGGACAATGCACTTTGAGGTTTGAAAAGCTCATACCCATAGGCCTAACACTAACTGTGGTAAAGGGATCTATTAAAATAAATAAATTAAGAACGTGCCCTCCTCTTGGGAAATCACCATATGGAATTACAATAACGGTCTCGTTTTCCCATCATGTTGAAGGGGGAAAATGCCGTGTTTGCATACGGTTTTTAAAGGGATAAAAGTAATATCATTTTCCTGTTTCCATTTCTGTATATAACGTACTAGATTTCTCTACTAGTTTTAAACTGTCTGCGTAACGGATGTTGCGCGATTAGAGGGGACACAGATCGTGCGAGTTTTTTTTTTTTTTTAAAGATATTGCAAGACAGCGTAAAATATCCACTTTTCCATCAGCCTTCCAAATTCAAACAGAATTCTCTGAATAATTTGTTTCTCTCCCATGGTCACCCCCTATCATATCTTTCTTTCTCTTGTTTTGGTTTTAAAATCCTGCATACGATAGGATACGTAATGCTGCCCTCCACAAAAACAAGCCAATTTTTATTTATGACATACGGTGACAATTTTAAAAAACCCAACATATTCTTTGTCTCTATCATGTGCTGCATACGGAAATTGTGTGCCAATAAAATGGTCCTCTCATTCTCTCTTTCTATCTCTTTTTCGCTACCTCCCCTCCCCTTTTTTCAAGCCACCTTTTTCTAGCATATCCTCCCAAACCTAGCAGGTAATATCTGTTACCCCTCCTCCTCCTCCTCCTTCTTCTTCCTCTTCTTCTTCTTCCCCCTCCTCCTCCACTTCCTCCTCCCCCTCCCTTGGAATACTCACAATAGTCAATTTCAAGACACAGTAGGCTGTTGTTAGCGCGCAAAGCCCTTTGGCTTTCTTTCCCTCAACAAAGGATTCAGTATACTCACACGAAACGAAATTACACGTCTTAGTTCAGTTTTGAAGTGACTGACTGATAGAGGCAGACAATCAGAGCTGCGGACTCAGCAGGCTTAGAAGTCTCAGCTCCACAACCTGCGTTAGTTCCTGCATTGGAAGGGGGGGGGGGGGAGATACTAAGGTCAAGATAAGCCGATGCTGGGAAGAGGTATAGGTCTAGCTGCCTGATCAATCACTCTGGGTTTCCAGCACGCAAAGGAGAACGACACATAGAAACGGGCGAGTTTTCTCTTTACAAG
>NW_004797331.1:1966779-1967986 GCF_000002075.1 Aplysia californica | reverse complement strand
TGTGTGTGTGTGTGTGTGTGTGTGTGTGTGTGTGTGTGTGTGTGTGTGTGTGTGTGTGTGTTTGGGTGGGGGGTGTCATTGACGAGCAACACATGGAAGAGCAAGGAAATGAGAAGGAAAAGTTGAAGGGTGAATAAATGTCAGATCAGAAAAGGTATGGGTCGTATATAATGTCGGATCAGTGAAAGTGAGGGATAAAGTAATTTTTCATGACCCTAGCTTGTTCAGGAGACAACGGACAAAAGTGTCCAGAGAGTGAGTGTGGCGAGAACAAGAGCTTTTGTTTTAGACAGATGACAAAGCGGATTAGGAGAATATTTGAGAGGAAATAGAAATTGGGCAGTATGGGACAGAACAATGGGAAGGATTGGGACAGTATGGGAGAGAACAATACTAAGGATTACTATTAGAATGGGACGGGGACAGGGCTGGGTTTACGGCATCAAGAACTTTACAAAGAGACGGAAATGAAGGCATCCGAGCAGGTCCTGTTATCGGACGCTGTCGTCTGATTTGTAACGATAACTCTAGAACTTTCTGGATTAAATTAGTTTCTGTCAAAGAACAAGCCGACACCAATAAGAGGCGGGGGTCAGAAAAAGACGACGAATAGTGGATCGAGCACACGATTTGTATGGGATCCGATACATGTCTCTCAAATTAAGACATTAAATGGAACCCCCACGGAAAGAGTAGAAGAGGTCGTCCGGAGAGCACATGGTGCTGAGCCTAATTGAATTAAGAGGACAGGAGCTCTTTTTCGTGGCCTTTGCATGTAACAAAGTCTGCTGCCGCCGCTACTGCTGCTGCTGTTGCTGATGATGATGAGTCTATTTCAGCTTACCAATATAAAAATTTATCAATAATATATATAATGTATATTATCACAGCATTTGCAGGTCTCTTAAAGGCTATACATAAACGACTCTAATAATGGCATGCATCGTCTAGCAAAGACGCGGTTAAAAAAAGAAAATAGCGAGTTTGTTGTTATAAAGATGTAATACGTGTATTTCAAAAGGCTGACATTTCAACCGTCGTTTCTCAAGGAAGTAAGAACTGATTTTGCGAATTCAAGGAAATCGCAAATATTGAACATGAGCAGAGGACATTGTGCGATCCAAGCGATAGTTAGATTTTTAAAAAAGTATTAATCTTCTTCTTCTTCTTCTTCTTCTTCTTCTTCTTCTTCTTCTTCTTCTTCTTC
>NW_004797331.1:1922229-1964176 GCF_000002075.1 Aplysia californica | reverse complement strand
TGTGTGTGTGTGTGTGTGTGTGTGTGTGTGTGAAACTTCTATATAAATTAATGCACACCAGTATGGTCTTATGATAGTGATAGAAGATAAAAATAATGAGACCGTCAGTGTTTGGAAGTATGACAATGCTACATGTACTTAGTTCAGTAGTTTTTGGTTTTGCTAACTGTTTCTCCATTTTTTATAACTCTTCTTACTGGGCCAAAAGCTAATTTCCAGCAAGTCCTGGGCCTAAGTTTGCGTCTAATGTTGGTTGTTAGGCTCTTTTCCCCTACTTAATATTCATCTAGCTCTGCCCTGTCGCTTCAATCAGCCTGACTAAAACAAATTCCATGCGGGTATTCATTTAAGATTTTATTTTAAAATTCCTTCATTTATTTTTCTTCATCCACGCGTACGCACCAGGCACCCGGGGTCTGGGCAAGTTCCGTCGCACCATGCTGGGCAGTGTGAGCGACTACATTCTCCATCACGCGCATGTGCCTGTGCTTGTCTGCAGACTCAAGTACTTGCTCAAGGACGATAAGTACTAGGTGTACAAGGAGGAACACAACCGGCACGGACGTCAGAAAAGTCTTCTGTTAACGAAAGAGCTGACAACGATGATACGTCCTTATAATGTCTTTTTATACTGTTCATTGTACATAATATTTAATGTGTGTATATCTATACGCAGGAAGTGATTTGTGATTTTGAGCTTTGGGCAATATAAGTATTTATAAGCCTTAAAATGTGTAGACCTGTTTGACTCGTACATAACTGGACAAGACTGTTTTTAAAGACCCCCCCCCCCCCTCCTAAAAAAGACCAAGGCCAGAAAAAGTCATTCGAAGAAAATATGAGTAAAAAAAAAAATTAACGTATTATGTACATGACCTGTATTATTATAAGAAGCTAGGATATATATAATATAGATGCATTATCTTTTATTATTACAAGTCATGTGTGAAAATGTCCTTTTTAAAAGCCATAGATTTATCGCCACTGGAGCCACTGGAGTTGGCTACATCGAAGTAAGACTCGTAAAAGTGAAAAAGAATTTTGCCCTAAGTCTCGAATCTTTTCTTTGGATTTTGTTACGACTTACATCACGTTTTGAAATTTAATGAACTGCATCATCATGTATGTTCTCCTAAACCTTCACTTGTTGAGGAACATTTTAGAAATTGATTATGGATAAAATTCAGTTGCACTGTACTTATTTCAGTGATAATTCACAATAAGTATAAGATTTTCAAGTTTACGTTCTTATTTCCCTTGGTCTTGTGCTCGAGATATTGTGTCTATCGAAAGGTTGTGAATATTATCTAGGGCAAGGTAAAGTGTTAAAATTGTACCTTAGCCTGAACGCTTGGCTTCCATTTTTCTTTACATTGGACCCATATAAAATATGATTGAGAGGGGACCACAACATTTTAATGGCATTAGTATGTCATTGACAGAAATTGGTAACCTTCTTTGCAATTCGAAAACCGTTGCAGATTTCAGTTTAAAAAAAATAATTTTAAGCGCAAAAATACATCTATCCTTGAGCCAAGGATAGAAATCCATTCTTTAATTTCAATTTATTTAGCTATGAATCAAACTACTTGAAGCAATTTTGACCTGGAAACCTTTGTTGTACATTAAGAATAAAAAAAAAAAATCCAATCACACGATTGGAGCATTAACGCCATCAATTAAAGCCTGTCCAATGTGATGACGTTGTACTTCGACTTCATGAACAGAATTCTTGCAAAACTCAAAAACCTTCATTGTGTGATTTTGGCAACATAAAGATATAAGGCAAGTTTCTCATTGTGCTGTATCATACCTGGCAGTTAAAAGTAAAGGCATAAATGTTTGTGCATGTGCACATGTGCGTTTGTGTGTGTGCACACGTGCACAATTGTGTGTGTGTGTTTGTTTGTAAGTCTGTGAGTGTGGGCTACTTATATTATGACTAACTGTATGAAACAGGCTCAAATTTATACTTGGCAATGTGAGCAAGTAGTTAGAGTCCTACTCCTGCACATGTTTCACACCCCTATCAACACAATTTAGATGAATTAGGAGGCTGGCTGTTTTGTTCCAGCCTGACAGGGCTGAGTGGAATATATCATCTCCGTGAACAAACAGGAATAAATACTTGGCAAATAACCTATCTTTGTGGCAATGACACTAACATCTGCATTCAGCAACAATTTTAACAAGCCAAATCAGAGTAATCAGTATACCACAGACATGATACAAACGGTTACCTCAGGCGGATCTTAAATTCATGAACAAAAAATACTGAGCCAATCTCTTGATCTTCGCATTGCAGGCTGCATATATTTTTTGTCAGAACAGTTTGTGGTCTTTTGTTAATCAACAACATGTTGTCTTCTACAACAGTTCATGTGTCCATCATACAAGACTTCTCATACGTGAACGCCAGCACCAAACAACGTTTGAGAACCAATGCCTTATCCCAGAAAGTATAATAATAATTAGATATGGATATCATTATTACAACAATGCACATTTAAGTTAAAATAATTGTTTGGTCGGTTTGTCGAGTGAGTTTATGAGAGAAGCAAGGACCCAAGCAAGGTGGAATGGGGCCTGGACTCTGGTAAGATAAAAGATGGCAGGGTCAGTAGAGAGGGATGAGAAAAAAAATGTTACATGTAATATCCTTTTTGTTGTCTTTCTGGTCATTGTCATTATTTTAAAGTATTTTTACAGTCGTAGTTATAATCTTTGTTTCTATAAATTGTCTTTGTTATTGATACACAAGTGAAGAACTAGCTTTCAGTATTTGAGTCAAAGCTTTTAAGAAGTTGACAGTGGTTTTCTTCAATTGTCATAAATATGCAAAAAGTAGAACATATAGTAACACCTTGTGAGTAGAAAAATCCTTGATTTAAGTATTTTTAGAGCAAATTGGTATAGTTACTTTTACTAATGAGAAAAGAACAGATTAACTACTATGGTAACTTAATGACAGAAGAGAGCAATAGAGTAAAGAATATTTAAAATTAAGAATCAGTCTAGTGACAAAGTCATACAAGTACAAGTAAATGGATGAAAATAGTAGGTTAGAATTGTCTCTGTATTGTGTCATGATTTCAAGGTCCAGTACTTATGAACTTTCAATTTCCTGATTTGTAATTTTCAATGTTGTCAAATGTTCTTCTCCCCACACCCACACCCTCTTTCCCATTGTGACTAATGTTTAGATGGACCATATGAATAAAATATTGGCCTCGAGTATGAACCTGCGAAAAAAAGGTGTAAAATTCCTATTATATTTCATGTTGTCGTGCATATTCTTTAGTTACAATTTTGCTCTTTCCAGCTTTTAGGTGTCAATAGCTTGAATGCAAGGACGGGAATCTTAACAACTGTAATAAATAGAATTGATGTCTTTAGCTACGGTACCCTTGAGCTTCACATTATCAACAAAACGCAAAAGATGGAATAATCCTTCTCTTACACAAAATTTAATCATCAGCTTTTTCTTGTCTCCTTGTGCAAGTAGTCAAGATATGAGCCGATGAATTCAACAACTTTAAAATACGGCAACAATTGTACAGTAAAAACCACTATTGACATATTTTTTTATTATAATATATCCAGTCCAATTAGAAGGCTTGCAACTACTCAATTTTTATAGCCATCTATTTCATAAAAATTTCAAATTGGTGACAAACAAGAGGGCCACAAGTTGCTTCGCACCTACTACTGGAGGGCATTCAAATATTTCGTTTCTAAATGAGTGTGTGTGTGTGGGGGGGAATGCTAGAGACTAGCTTTTCAAGTCATAGGCCACAATACTTGGATGGATTCAGGCTCATGTAAGGTAAATCTTACAGAGTGGAAAAACCAGTGATTTTTCTACACTCTTTCTTTCCCAAAGCTATTAAAAAAACGGGTTTGATCAAAATATTCTAATAAGAAAAAGAACCGAGTGTTCATGTTAAAAAAATCATTCACAGTTGAAAGTTAATGAAGAGCAAGTATACCAAAATGGCTTTTCAGTAAAAAATCATTCAGTTTCAAAAAGCCAAAAAACAATCTTGTCGGACGAAAATAATCAAAAGTTACCTCGACTTAACCTTAAGTTAGTAGAAAGGGACACAATAGGCTCTTGAATAAAATCAGGCTATCTTATATATATGTATATAACATTAGACCAGTTGGCCAGTGAGTGAAATATTCAACACTGAGCATGAATGGAAGGAGGATGAGGTGGAGAAGGGAAAGAAAAAAATGTCTTGTTTGTTTGTTTGTTTAGTATAGGGTTTTACGGCGCTCGCAACTGCATAAGGTCATATGAGCGCTCGGGACACACCTAATACTTTTTCGTTGGTAGGAAATTTTGAATTTTGCCCGGGTGGCGGCCGAGGCCTACTCTTATCGATTTTAGACCACCAAGGGATCTTTAACGTGCACAATTTGCACACGGGCCCTCCGAGATTTTCCGCCCTTGTCCGAGAAGGCTAGGTGTAGATCTTTCCTACCAGAAGATCAGGGGTGTGGCAGAAAGACAGCAGTTAGGAGGAGCCAAGGAGTAGCAGTAGAAAGGCTGCAGAAAGAGTCAGGAGCCCACAGGAGAGGGCAAAGGAGGTGAGGGAGTGGGGGCAATGAAAGCAGACAACAGAACATTGTTAGAGATCAGGAAAGGATGTGAAAGGAGACAATTTTAGAGAAGAAAATTTTTTTGGTCGCTACCTGGAATCGAACCCGGGACCTTTGAATGAGAGGCCAACACCTTAACCTCTAGGCCACGAGATCCCCCCCCCCCCCCCCCAAAAAAATGTCTATCATGCTAATAACCATGAAGTGTGCCAATAGATGACTGTCAGACTGACCATCAGTCACAGAAATCTCAAAAGACTCAACAGCAAACCAATTTTGACATGTAAAGGATTTTTATATTACATTCAAAACAGAGCGCACTATGAGCATGTAAAACAGTTGCAAAAAAAACAAAAAACCCAACCGGATCTGAACAAATAGTGCACATGAAAAAGCAGCAAATTCAAATTCCAAATCATTGTGTAAAAAATTCATCACAGACTAGTAATCTGTACAAAACTGATATCACATAAAACCAAGTAAAATAACATGACAATTCAAAATAAACACAGCAGCACCCACCAGAAATTAATTCCCCCCCCCCCCAACCACCCCTCAAGAATTAAAAACAAAATAAAACAGTTAATAAATGGGACAATCCTTCTCATTAAAAAAAACCAGTTGGATTAATTATTCGTCTCCAGGACCATGACACTAGATGACTTCCACATTCACAGCCAAAATTGAAAGACAACAAGAAGTATTTATCCTTAAATAGTATCCTGGATAAGCATCAAAGACATCTATGTATAATTTCCCTTTTTTCAACATACCCTTATGGTTATGCAAAAAATGAGAAATAAGTCAAACACTACTCATTAAACATTACTCTTAGCAGTGAACAAACTTTTCTACTTATAAGCAGTGCTATTCCCTCTACTGATGAATTCGTAAATTCTCTCACTATTCAACAGTCTTAATAAGTTTCTTTAGCCAGGGACATTCATTGAACACAGAACAAGAAAGGGAAGAATGGTGCCCATCAATACAGCAAAGAGCCACCTGTTTTCAAAACATATGGCATCAGTAAAAAGGAACAGGAAAGGACAGCTGTTCAAAATGATTCAGTAATTTAAAGTTTTATGATATATAACCAGTTTTGGACTGGAGCTTCAATAATTACAAAATCTTGTTATTGTATCCTAACCCATGACAAAAACATAGTCAAGACCAGAGAGGGTCAGGAACTCAAGCCCTTTTTAAGGATATGCCCCTCAGCTTTTGTTTGCAGAACATAGATTAATCAAAATAAGGCAGGAAAACAAAAAAATGAGACGCACATTTCCCTGTCAATAAAAGAACAGGGCTTAGCACTGGTATCCTTTACAATCTCAATAAGGGTGTCACAGAAAGCTCCATTTCCATTGCTGTCCTGTCACCTGCATACTCACGAGGATCTCTAATAGAAGGAGTTATTTTAAAAAATGTAGTTTTACGACCTCATAGACACAATTCAGCTCATTATAAAGGCAAGCTTCAACCCTGCCTGTCAGAGACAACGCGAGCTAAGAGGGATACAATGTCCCAGCAAAAAAAACGGGATACTCAACAAAAATTCTCCCCACAAGGGACTCAAACCCAAGCCCCCTTTGTGCAAAGAAAATGTGCCAAACCACTACACCACAAATGCTGGACATAGTTCCAAAGTTCACAATTCCGTGTAAAGGCAAGAAATGCAACTCTATTCAACTGCACCAGGACCGCAGAGAGCAAAGTGGTCAATGTATTGACAGGACAAGCCCTGTAGGAGAGGTAACAAAGACTGAGATTACCAAGAATGATTACACTGTTACATCACATGGTTGTCTGATAATGACCACTCCTAGAAAATATGAGGGGCATCACTGGGATCACATCATTCAAAATAGAGAAGCAATACAAAAGAACTCCAGCAGATAATCTCTTATTCAAACTGCAGAAATCTAACCAAAATTTTGGGTAAGTTGAGTTGCATCGGGCACTTGAGTTTCTTAACATCTACCGCTCTGCGTATGACCATCCTGCAGTGAAACCTCAAGGTTTTGGGCGTTCCTGAGGATATAAAGACAAATTAAAATTGGTGTCAATACTTTGTAAGTTAAAGGATGTTTCAAATGACAAAAAGGTAGCTAGTCCATTATTCTTTCAGAAAATATACAGAAGACTTCTGACCAAATTGTGTCATCAAACACATTTTTTTTCAGAGATAACATACATACAACGACTTAATAAACCAAACATAAAAGGATTTAAATCGAGATACTAGAAAAAATTAGGTTGGTTCATTGCTTTATTTACTGTGTCTTTAATTGTACTTTAGATTTTACTGAAGTTTGAAAATGTTATTTATATGTGAAAGCACAGTCGGGGAAAAAAGGGAAAAGGTGAAAACACTCATTCTTAGGACCAACTCTATAAGTAAAGTCTTGGTGTGATCCCTGACTCCACTTCAGTCAAAGCATCATTGGACCCAGCCTTAGATCTATCCTCTGGTAGCTCTAGTGGTGATCCCCTGTCACTTCTACTATCGTCAAAATCATCATCAATGTTATGCGAAACGTTGCAATCGTCTTCAACAGTCATATAATTTATCGTTATAACCGACCATGAGATCATCATTGGGGTCTGGTTCAGGATAAAAAATGTCTAAAATTTTGCCGTCTGAAGGGCCTGGTTGCGAAAAGTCACTAATTTTTCTTAAAAACTTGAAAAATTTTCTAACTTTCGGTGTAGAACTGCTTTCATGATATTATTGGTACTTTCTGCTTGCGACAGAGTCATCTGGAGTTACATCCCCTGTTTCTGGCACCGGGAATTAAACGAGAAAGTTGACCAGCGGTTACCAGTGGTATAGGAAAATACGGTGTCAGACGTTACCAGCGGTATAGGAAAATACACCGTCAGCGGTTACCAGCGGTATAGGGTTTTAAGGGTTAATAACGATTATTTCTTAGATGGACAAATGTAATATGACATAACTTGCTGCACTAAATAGCTTTTTTGGCAATAAGTGTTGGATCTACCCTTATATATTACAGTCTCCAATTCAAATTTGTCCCTTTGGTCAAGATCAAGTTCATCATCTGATGTTTGCTACATCCAAGTCTAAGGTGTTGCTCTGCATCCAGAACCAAGCATACTTCACTATGCCTCCTCACTGCTATTCTTTCTGTCTATAGTCTATAGTATGACTTTATTCCAAATATAATATATATTAAAAACGGAATATTATTAGTGGCATAAAATGAGCTCATGGAACTTAAATGGGAAGGAAGACAGTTATACATAATATCATATCAGTACAGATTTAAAAAATGGGGCATAAAGAAGTCTACTCACTCTCCCACTCCTGCAGGTACAGTTTACAAAGTGAGGTGCTACAGGGAACTAACTGCCTGGCCGTGCAACCCTGACTGTCACGAGCGTACACATCGGCGCCATGCTCCAGCAGCATGTGAACAAGCGGCAAGTCCTGGCTGCGGGCTGCTTCATGCAGTGGAGTCTGATGAGTTTTTGACACATTTGGACTGGCTCCGGCTTTCAAGAGGGCTTCAGCACTCTTAATGTAGCCTAGAAATGATGATAGATGTAACTGTTGTTTTCTATTCAGGAAGTCAGGCCCATATCACGTAAAACAAGCAGCATACTGACTTAATAGTCATCTAAATACAACACCAAGCTGTCTTGTGCAATATCAATACTTCTATTGTGTATCTTTAAAGTATTAAAACAAGGTTCCCAGAACTAAGACAAAATGGTTTAGATCTCTAACATACTCTCTATTACAATTACAGTCAGCCATGGATTGCTCAAATCTTTTCGGGATTTACAAAAAAGTTAGACACATTCAGATTCTCAATTCATATCACGATCATAACAATGTAAGCAAGACTTGTCAAAGCACACCACCCATCCCTCTTGGGTAATCTGATCCACAGGGCCTACTTTCACACACACACACACACACACACACACACACACACACACACACACACACACATGTATGAACGCACAGCCCAATGCAGTGTTACACTGTCTGTCTTCGATCATACCACACCACCCAGCGATGTTGAGAGTCAATACCAGGTAACACAAACACTCAAAACCATAACAGAAAGTGCAACATGCCGTTCCTAGACTTTTTTCTTCTTCTTCTTCTTCTTTTTCCTCGTTCTCGATGACAGCAGCTAGACAGTCAGTCCGATGTCGTGCACAAACTGGGCAGTTTGCTTCTTGACTGAAATGCTAGACTTTTGTATTGGCAACACCATTTTCTCAAATATCATATGGATCTGTTGAACAGATTGTCTAAAAAAAACCTGATCAAATTTTTCCTCCCAACTGTCTCTTATTAAAACTGCCCTGTGCACATGCTGGGAAAAACACAACCATCATCACTGATAGTATCAGATTACTTAAGCCCATAAGGCTCACCCCCACACAACATGATACACACGATGCTGGTATCCAGAAGCATCATCGCACATTACTGTAGTGTGCATAAACAACAAAAACTTCCTTGAAACTAGTCATGTGAGGGTCGGTACTGGGGGGAGGGGGAGGGGGGGGGTGTAATTGAAGACAGACAGCATTCCTTCCCTCAGAACAAGTGAAAACAGGCTGTCAGCATTAGCTGAAAGCTAACACAGAAGTAAAACTAAAATACAATCCCCTCAAGGAGATGATCAGGCACTTTCTGTTCTCTCCTAAACTGTGGGGACCATGACTCACCAAAATTCTTTGGGACTTAACAAGCTGTGGAGTACCTAACTTCACTTTTTACACCCGTCTTATATGAGATTATTTCATTACTTTTTCTTTTAACAACAATCAGTCAGGATACCAACCTTTGTATGCAGCAACATGAAGAGGTGTGCCATAATGACAATCATTTTTATCCAATAATGCTCCATGCTTTGATAGCAGCTCCAAACACTTCCAGTTGTCTGCAATTCATCAAAAAAGGAGACAATGGCCCTCAAGCACTAACAATAATTACAAGAAAGAAAATTTATGATAGTTCAATTAGTATCAATTACTTCAAACAAGCTTAAAATTCCAAAGGCATTAGCAGGTAAACTACAAAAACTAAAGGGCATGTTAATAATATAGATCTTGTAAAATATTCATGATTTCCCATTTAGTTGACTTCATACGACGATCTAGACATACAATCACGTACAATGATATGATTTTCACCTTCCTATGCCAGGGACACAAAAACAAAATGGTAGCCGCACTGAATTTTCAAAGAATATTTCAATTTCATCAAAGAATGTACAATTCTCGTCCCAACTCATTCAAACTTGTTATGTGCACAAAACTAAATAACACAAAAATTCTACCAGTGTCTATGGTGTAAAGCGTCTCGATGTTGCATGCATAAGACCTGAGTTTGATTCCTCAGTGGAGAAAATTTTTTATTTAGTGCCTTGGTCATTCAGCAGGGATGTTGCATCCTCCTCAACCTAGGTTGGCCTCGACAGGCATGGTCAGAAGCCCGCATCCTAAATGATCTAAATAGTGCTGATGGGAGGGTAAGCAGACCTACATCTTATCCCCCCCCCCCAAAAAAAAAGAAATCTTTCAAATTGCTACCGATGGCCAGGTAAAAAGAGGACATCTGACAAGCAAATTTGCGTTATTCAGAAAAAAGTTTTCAAAACCTATGTTATGTATAAAGTACTAATTTAGGATGTGCAATAAACACATCGAATTTCAGCTAATTTACTTGAAAAACATACAAATTAATGAGAACTATCAAGGAACTCGTGTGAATTGTTCTTCTACATTGTGTGAGAATGTTAATTCAGAGGCCACTTCCACCTTATTTTTGTTGTAATAAGACATACTCTTAGCATCTTTCTTCAATCGACGGTTAAAATGCCCTTTTCCACATTTTAGACATTAATATCATTTGAAGTATTAATGTATCTATATTTCTTTTTTTTTTAACGATGCATTTAGTAGCCAATGTGAAGGGTGGGGTAGAGAGCACCCTTTTAAATATATCATCAACTACTGAGAATAAAGAACTGACTTCAAATCAGCAAAGAAAGTGATAACATGTTACCCCTGAAAACAGCTTCGTGGACAGGAGTAGTCATCAGAAAAGGTGGATTGACATTTGCACCACTATTGAGTAAGAGCTCAATAATTTTCAGATTTCCATTGCAACATGCATCACACAGAGCAGTACCACCATCAATGTTCGACAAATTTACCTGAAAGCACAGAAATTAAATTTACTGACCAAAAACCATGAAAGAATAACATTGGCCACAATCAAAAAGCAGGGTGTCACACAGAATTAACACACTTAGGCCGGTCCCAGAGTGGCTCTGTAGGTCTCACCAGTAGCTCGCCAAGTGCATGCTGTCTGCGTGTCAGCACAGCTGCACTGTGCATTGGCTTCTGTGTCTGAATGAGCGCCCTCTGCGTGTCAACACAGCCGCACTAGGCTAGAAGCACAGGCCTATGAATGTAAACAAACAGTCGAAACTGGGTAAACCTCTCGATTCGAAATTTCAATGTAGGATAAAGTGCATTTCTTGGGATTTTGTGGTCAAGTGTTGAGGCTAGCATCAATACCTAATAGTAAAGCACCTAATAATATTTACTTCTTGCTGATTTTGATGATCTGTGAAGAATTTCAGTCGAAAATAAACATGAAATGAGGCTGCGTGCGACACATGTTCGACCTGTTTTACAACACAGTTGAAAAGCACGTCTGACGCGTTGCGCAGCTCAGTGGACAATAGACAGACCATACAGCAACGCTGCTCAGGCACACGATAATGTAAACGTTCATTTGCATGGTGCGAGCTAGGCGAGCTACAGGTCAGACCTACAGAGCCACTCTGGGACCGGCCTTATAAAAACAAAATATGACTTCAGACAGACAACAGGCAACAGGACAAGAGTAACATATGAACATTGAAAATTATCTCGACTACAGGTTTTGAGGTTTATCATAAGGATGGTAAGAATTTCATACTATGTCATCATTAACCATACATTTAAACGTAATGATTTGATCATTATGGCCTAGATGTGACATTTATGAAAGCAACAAAACAAAGATTATATCCCATTTCTAAGCAGCCAACACAGCTAATATACAGCCCTAGCACAAGTTAACTATTTGTGGTGTAAGCGCACCTTAAGAATAGAAGGACATGTAGCGTGAATACACCTTAATAATAATTATTGTGACATAGGCCTAAGGGACATATCACGTGACCTAGACCTAATGTGATTTAGTGCAGGCGGCGGGAAATCTAAGTGTCACTCTCTCACTGAAGCCGAAACGAGTAACATCGGCTAACGAAGAACTAGCAGACGACCAGCAGGTGGGGCCCCACCAACATCAACTATCATCTAGATCTACTACTCCAAGACTCAAGTAAGTTATAACATAACACTATTGTCATGCAAGCCATGATCCTCAGATTTTAAAAATCTCATAAGCAGGTAGGTTTGTTTGTTTGTTGTTTTCTAGACGATTCACATTGCTATTATATGATATGAAGAAAGAGATAATGACATTGCATTTGACAGCAGACCTGACTTTTGAAAGACCATAACAAATCAGTAGAAGAAAGCAGGTGAGTGACGCCAGCCCAGCCCAAAGAACAAAGGCATTATAATAATAAGGAATTACCCCTCTGAGCAGCATTTAGCTACAACCTGTGTGGAAGAGGTCTTGATAAACCAAAAGAAAACCCTTATCAAAATTCATTCTGAGAGCTTTTCCAAAAAAGGAAATGAAAAGTAATAAAACTGTCATTCTCATCTATTACAATAAAAAAAACATGGGTCACACAAAGCTGGAGAAATTGAGATTCTGGTAATTGCAGGAATACAGCAACCTACCACTAAATATTC
Organism: Aplysia californica; assembly: GCF_000002075.1. Lineage (NCBI taxonomy): Eukaryota > Metazoa > Mollusca > Gastropoda > Aplysiida > Aplysiidae > Aplysia > Aplysia californica. The sequence goes on along the minus strand of NW_004797331.1, from coordinate 1,951,705 downwards.
TATGTTGTCATGGACTCATTAAACAGGACGGTGCTTAATAAACACTCACATTAGCTCCATGTTCAATAAGAAGAGCAGCACATTCATACTGCCCACAAAAACACGCCTCATGCAGGGGGCGAACTAACTCAAAGGTGGCTTCGTTCACATCGTGCAGTCCACAGAGCAGAAGACTTTTCAGGTCATCATGGCGCCCTTCTCTAGCAGCTGCATGAAGGGGATATCTAAGATCTGTGCACAGAAAATTAACACAAAAACAAAAATAAAGCACATAGAATGCTATACAGTGGAAACCATATATAACAGGCCCGGTAATAACAGGGATCCTGTAATAAATCCCCGCTTTTTCCTACTCTTTCTCTGTATTAAAAGTTATCAGCAATAAAAGGGCCTCATCAGAGCCTAATCGGTTATTGCAGAGACAATGACTCGTTAACAATGTGTAAAAAGTAAGAGAGAGAGAGAGAGAGAGAGAGAGAGAGAGAGAGAGAGAGAGAGAGAGAGTGGAGCAAGCCCACGCAAACCACGCCACTGAAAGCACACGAAGCAGGTGAAGCGAGAGGGGGCTGCGGGGTGCTGCAGACTTCCATCTAGCCCTAAGTCTAGCTACACGCACACGTACCTGTTCGTGGGTACTTGTGGCAAGGGAAACTACCCATGAATAAATACAGCTGGATTAGTCCACAAATGCTTACTTCCCTACCATGTCTGATTTAACAGGGATCTGATATAACAGGATTTTTTCTCTGGTCCCACCATCCCTGTTATATCAGGTTTCCACTGTATTTTAAGACTATGGTTATGAATCATCCATACATTTACTTCATATAGAATTTGATTCTTAAGGCAGAAAAACAGAAAAACTGCACTTGCTACAGAAATTAGTAAATGTGTCATAGGTAATACTTTAATTCTTTTTTCGGTGAATGTTTTGAAATCCTTGAGTACAGATTTTGTCCAAACTTTAAAGATTTTAGGCTGTATCGTACACATATTAAACACTGGCATTCAGTAGTGCAAAGACCTGGAAAGCTGATTTATTGCTTGGGAATCTTCTAAAAGTGATTATTTTTTAAGCACAGTGCCACGGCAAAATAAATAACACTTACTGCATAATGTAGCCTACTGTCTATGCCTTTCAATCGCCCAACCCAGTTTTTCTCTGCGCAATCAACACACAAGCATTGAACTACCAATGAAGGGTGTACGTGTGGAGATTGGGGAGGGGGGTGGGTGGGGGATGAAGGATGGGAAGAGGGGTAGGGGGTATTCGAACACAGTAGCCTCATTGAGACCTCAAAAGTGTCAATTTGAGCATGAAAGTGCATGCATCCCCTGTGGAGAGCAACCCTTGGTCGCTTTAAGGTTTAGGTTGCCACTAACTAAATTTTCAAAAGGGGAGGGGGGGGAAGGTGATCTGCACACCCCTTCCCCCTCAAAGACACACATTCACACCACAGATACACTCTAAAGTCTCATTTGTAGGATATAATAATGACCAGTGTACTTAATTCAGAAAGTGATGACATAGACAGCATCAGTTGCTGAGGTTTGATTAGATCTTGTAATTTCAAGTGAGCTGATGCTCGAAGAAGGGTGATAATGTTATGCACAGTGGCTGAGAATTTTCTTCTTTTCTGGGAGACTCTAAATGAAGGTGAATTTTGGCAAAAGGATTTGAAATGAGCTCATGTACTCAACTTAGTGTATTTTTGGCTTGAGCAAGTGTTTTGATGAGATTAACTAGAGAGGAGGGACGCACACACACTGAAATTATAGGCCAGTGTTTATGTTCATACGGTTTTTTATTCAGCCCCCTATAAATTGTTGGACAATTTAATTTGTAGAAATTATTAACCCTTAGAGCCCGAGAAACCCTCTGACCGGTCCGGAACTTTATCGATGCACAGCCCGATAAACCCTTTCACTGGTCTGGGAGCCACGGATCTATGTGAGTTTGAGCCAGGCCTTTCTAGGTGTAAACGTGTGTGCAAAAAACTATTCACTGGCTCTAGATGTGAGGTAAGCAACTCTGAATTAGCTTCTGTGAGGATATTTTGTTATTGTATGTGACATATTTGTTGTCTCGTCTATTTGTTGTGACCTATGGGTTATTTCCGCAAAATGGCCGACGAGGCCACGCAGGGAGTATTCTAGGGTAAGCAGAGTCAGGGCTCAAAAGGTTAAAGGCAAAGGTTGTTGTTGACGGGACTTACATAGGAATTTAGGTTGGGGGGGGGGGGGTGACTCTTAAACTAGGTTGCATTCATTGAACACCACTATAAAATCAATAAAACATACTTAGAGTTGGAGGAAGAATACCTGTCATTGTTGTTTCCTGCAATGTCTGACAGCCCTGAACAGAACAGTAGTTCTAGGTCAATTGACCGCTTCAGCTAAGCTCTGACCTGAGGAAGTCAAGAACAAATAAAGAGAACATCATACTTTAGAACTGGGAAGCTGGTAGAAATTTAAAAGTATATATATATATTTTAAAATTATAATATTCCCAATAGTAAGCTTCACTGTACAACCTATGCCATCAGTCAGAGGGGGAGGAATTCCGCAGAGCGCCGTCGCACTCACTGTGACAAGGTCCACTGAGCAAACTATACAAGACACAAGAGTTAAGGTTAGGGGTTGTTGTCAGCCAGCCCTCTGCGGAACTCCTTTCGTCAGAGGTATGTTCTACCTTTGAGACCTAAAATCGACAGCACACTCTATAGGCTACTCTATTACTCTCTGCCATGGAATTGGAACATCACAGCAACTGCAGTAAACTTGCACACTTACAATCACATGAAGCAGCAGCGAACACCTAGCATATCTCTATGATTGGCCCAAACATAGATGACATATTTCTGCCATCTATTTTTGTCGTCTTCTCGGGTTTCCCCCAAGACTCTTGGGTTTCCCTCGCCAGTAGCTTTTACTGTTGACTAGATTTCAGATCTCGCCGAGTTTGTTTGCTCTTTTATTTGGTATTAATTTATGTTACCTTATAAACAACCTCAGCCATTCTCGTTCCATAAATTTACCTTCTCCTCAAAGTTGTACACACACACACACACACACTGTGCGCACAAACAGCCCAAACAGTCAGCGATGAAACCTAGCTCTAGAGTGCGCGAAGCGGAAAAGCGGGTCGGCCACGATGAGATCTCATCAACTGGCAAGGGAAGCCCCGGAAGACGATAAAAATAGATGGCTGAAAAACGTCGTCAATATTTGGGCCAATCACAGAGATGTGCAGGGGCTCTCGTGGCCTAGAGGTTAAGGTGTTGGCCTCTCATTCAAAGGTCCCGGTTTTGAATCCGGGTAGCAACCGAACAATTTTCTTCTCTAAAATTGTCTCCTTTCACCTCCTTTCCTGCTCTCTAGCAATGTTCTGTTGTCTGCTTTCATTTCCACTTTCTGCCCCCACCCCCTCACCTCCTTTGCCCCCTCCTCTGGGCTCCTGACTCTTTCTGCTACTCCTTGGCTCCTCCTTACTGCTGTCTTTCTGCCACACCCCTGATCTTCTGGTAGGAAAGATCTACACCTAGCCTTCTCGGACAAGGGCGAAAAAATCTCGGAGGGCCCGTGTGCAAGTTGCGCACGTTAAAGATCCCTTGGTGGTCTAAAATCGATAAGAGTAGGCTTCGGCCGCCACCCGGGCAAAATTCAAAATATCCTACTAACTGAAAATATTAGGTGTGTCCCGCGCGCTCATATGACTTTATGCAGTTGCGAGCGCCGTAAAACACTTTACAAAAACAAAAAAACAAAAAAGAGATGTGCTAGGTGCTCGCAGCAGCTTCATGTCTTACAATCTTTAAGGCCTATATCAGAAATGTCATATAACTGGACAGACGAGTGAGAGTGCAGCTGTTGCTGGACTGAGATACCAACCCTACAACAACAGCCCTAACCTAGGCAAGGACGAGGACAAGTACTACTAACTTACTCCCTTTTTTAAATATACTCTTTCTATAATCAGAGTGTCTATGTACACGGTAACCGGGCACCTAGTCTCAGTATCTACGTTCACATTAATCGGGCACCTAGTCTCAGTGTCTACGTACACGGTAACTGGAATGAAAATAAATAAATATTTGTCCTGTGCTGTTACTTGCTTGAAAAATAAAGAAAGTCATACAAGCATCTTGTCGGGCTCGCAATCATGACCGGTCAGTGAACCTGTGCGGGCGCACCACATTGTGAGTACCGGTCGGGGTCACCAAAGTTCACTTAAAGTCTGAACGCTGCGAAATATAGGACTCCAGAATGGGGGGGATTATTGATTTTTTTAAAGGTAGGCCTACTGCCGGGGGAGGGGTGGGGATGAAGGCAACACCTGATCATCAGGCTGATGACAAAAACTGAACTTGGAGTTCTGGACTGCACGGTTACTGTGTACGTGACACTGAGACTACGTGCCCGGTTGCCGGTTACCGTGTACATAGACACTGAGGCTAGGTGCCCAGTTACAGCGTATGTAGATCTAGATAACTCCATTCTATAATATTAAGTATATGTCATCATTTTGGAGGCTATCCTTCTGGTCTTGGCTACTAAGCCTGGCCTAGATCTATCTACTAGTACTAGACTAGATCTAGATTAGATTCTTGTCTACTTTTCTGTAATTAGATCTAGAGTCTAGATCTCTAGTACTTAGATCTAGATCTAGTAACTAGATTCTCTAGATCTAGATGACATGTGGTAGATCTAGATCTAGATAGACTCTAGAATCTAGATCTAACTTTCAACTTCATTGTGGACACATCTAGATCTAGATCTAGATAGATTAGATCTTAGATACTAGATCTAAATCTAGTCTAGATCTAGATATCTAGATATATCTAGAATATAGACTCTCTAGTTGTCTTGTTCTGGTCATCGTAGTCATCAGCAAAGAGTTGTTATTGTTAGTTTAATTGTTCAGAATTGTCGTTTGCATTAACTGTTTTTTAAAAAAAGGAGAAACAAATAAACCCGTGCACCTGCATAAAATGAATACTAGACTAGAGATCTAACTTCGATGATCTCGACTCTTGACAAAATTTAGATCTATCTAGATCTAGTTCTAGGTCTATCTCAGCCAGCTTCAGACATCAACTTTAGCCTTCTTGTTTCCCCAGTTTGTTTATTTTTGTTCTCAATGTTTCTTTTCGGAGCAATTCCAATTCCGCTTTTAGTTTTCTATTTGACAAAAGTTAAGAAGTCGAAAGCACTTTTCGCTTTTTCATGAGCAAAATTTAGAAATATGAGCTCTGGTGGCTTTAATTATTTGACTTCCAGATAAAGAAATAGTTTGTAATTTCAACAAGATTTAAAAGGAAAATATTAGAAATATTGTTAACAAAAGAAATAATAATATAATTAAACAATTAGTTTTCAATCGTAGATATTTGTTAAAGTCGCTCAAGTTTTGCATTTTCCAGCTCTTGCCTAATGTAAATCTGGTATCGGAGACCGGAGAAAAGAAAACAACAAGTCCAACAGCGTGTGTTGACGACGGCACGACAGGCACAGGGTGACTATTATAGTTTCCCAAAGCAATGTGAGTTTCCTTTCTAGGCTTTTGCTATTGTCTCCAAATTATGCTGGATCTTATACTCGGCACTCTTCGGGAGAAGTGGTCCCGGCCTAATTCCATAGACATTTAGATCATCTTTTACACACTCGGTCTGGAACAAAAAAGAAAGTGGCTATTTCTCTCCCGCCCGGAAGTTCTCGCAAGATCAACTCATCCCCTCTTCTCTCTCTCTCTCTGTCTCTTTCTGAATACTGTCTATCGGTGTGGACGATCAAATTGACCAAAACAAAGTTAAAAAATGATGTTAAAACAAAGTAAATTAATTTGGTTGTCTACAAAGATGCTACGGCTATTTAACTTTTCGAATCGAGCCGAACTACGCGGGTCGCCATTTTGTTTTGCCCGGAAATTCTCGCGCTACTCCTCTCTCTCTTTCTCTCTCTCTCTCCACTGCCCACAGACAAAATTGTACGCTTTTAGTAGGCTACAGTTGTAATGGAACGTTTGTTCACGGCACAGAATTCTACAATTTTTCCTCACAGTGTAGAATTCTGGGCGATTTTGTAGTTTCGTTCGTTAAAGTCAAGCAGGGGGATTTCAGGGGGGCTTGCCCCCCTGACCTAAAAAAAAATATGGAGGTGGGGGGGTTCAGGGGAGCATGCCCCCCTGAATTTTATCCTAATTTGATGTTTTGCAGTTAGGTTGCATCCCTGCTCTTTGTGTAGCCTAATTCAAATAGTATTTGGTCTTCAAGACTTCTGGATTTCTTCTCTGAATGTAAACAAATGGATCGTGGACTTTAACGAACGGAACTACAAGATCACCGAATTCTGTGGTTTAGGGTGAACGCAAAATTTGGTGAACGCGCATTGGGTGAGAATAGCCACAAGACTCGCCTGCACTATTCTCACTCCGGGTGAGAATAGAGGTGGCCAACAAAAAAACCGGAAGATGCGTTAAAGTAATAAAATTAGAAAGTGGCTATTCTCACCCGCCCGGAAGTTCTCGCAAGATCTACTCCTCCCCTCTTCTCTCTCTCTCTCTGTCTCTTTCTGAATACTGTCTATCGGTAAGGACGATCAAATTGACCAAAACAAAGTTAAAAAATGATGTTAAAACACAAAAGTAAGAAAGTGGCTATTCTCACCCGCCCGGAAGTTCTCGCAAGACCTACTCCTCCCCTCTTCTCTCTCTCTGTGTCTCTTTCTGAATACTGTCTATCGGTGTGGACGATCAAATTGACCAAAACAAAGTTAAAAAATGATGTTAAAACACAAAAGTAAATTAATTTGGTTGTCTACAAAGATGCTACGGCTATTTAACTTTTCGAATCGAGCCGAACTACGCGGGTCGCCATTTTGTTTTGTTCTCTCTCTTTCTCTCTCTCACTCTCTCTCTCTCCACTGCCCACAGACAAAATTGTACGCTTTTAGTAGGCTACAAGTACAGTTGTAATGGAACGTTTGTTCACAGCACAGAATTCTACAATTTTTCTGTTATCACAGTGTAGAATTCTGTGGTTTAGGGTGAACGCAAAATTTGTTGGCCTAGATCTAGGCTATAACGGTGAACGCGCACCGGGTGAGAACAGCCAAAAGACTCGCCTGCACTATTCTCATCCCGGGTGAGAATAGAGGTGGCCCAAAAGTAAATTAATTTGGTTGTCTACAAAGATGCTACGGCTATTTAACTTTTCGAATCGAGCCGAACTACGCGGGTCGCCATTTTGTTTTGTTCTCTCTCTTTCTCTCTCTCACTCTCTCTCTCTCCACTGCCCACAGACAAAATTGTACGCTTTTAGTAGGCTACAAGTACAGTTGTAATGGAACGTTTGTTCACAGCACAGAATTCTGCAATTTTTCTGTTATCACAGTGTAGAATTCTGTGGTTTAGGGTGAACGCAAAATTTGTTGGCCTTGATCTAGGCTATAACGGTGAACGCGCACCGGGTGAGAATAGCCAAAAGACTCGCCTGCACTATTCTCACCCCGGGTGAGAATAGAGGTGGCCTTAAAGTAACTTAAAGAGGGGGGTGCAGGGTGGACTCCCCCCTTTCTAAAGAGGAGGGGGGGGGGGCGGCACTCCTGTTTAGGGATGCTCGATTTGACCCCACCCACGATTACTTCTGGTTCTAAACTATAACAGTAAAACTAGATATAGATCTAGAATTAGCTCTAGAAATTGAATTTGATGCAAAAAATGCTTCCTCCCAGTCCTCGCAGAATGGCAGAATGAAAGGTAGCAATGCCAATCGCCCGCTGCGTCTTGGGCCGGAAATTGGCCTCCGCGAATGGGGTAATTTTTGGGCCGCTCGGAATCAGAAGTGACTCTCTTCTAAGTATAGTTACGGGAAAACTCGTGGACGAAAATAAATGAAACTTGGCAACCAATCAGAGGAAAGGTTAAACTAACGACATGCCAGCGTACAATCCTGAACGATTTCTAGAACCGGAGATATTGCCATGTTGTGCGAATTTCCTGTGCGGTTCGAAAACTAAGCGGAGTTGCGCGTTGATCGCCGACCACACAGGCGCCCCACATGACATGTCTTCTTTATTGCTGTAAAATTTCAGATCTCTGCGTTCCGTACATTTTACGTACCAACTTAAAATTACCACCCATCCATTGATAAAACACTAGAGCTGGAAAGTAGATCACGCATTCCAGATTCCAAACGCAAAGCGCCGGCATGCAAGAGGCGCGTGATTGCTAGGCGGCATGTGATTGGCTGCCTATAACTAAATAGGTCGCCGATGAGTTCATCGCGGGTTTTCCCAATAGCGCTTTACTGAGTTTTAGAAGGGGTGATCGCGTCGCGGTAAAAACGATGTCACGCAATTCAACAAATTTCACTCAAATATATCAGTCTTTAAGATCCAAAGTAATTTTTTAAAGACATTGAAAAGTGATAGCAGAACTAGATTCTGCACTAAAAATCACATGAAGATACCAAGTTTCATTCATATGCTCCAGTTATGAACAGTTTTTCCTCAAAATACATGGACTTGTCCAACATTTTGGCGATATTTTCCTATTTGAAAGGTCCTCCAACATTTTGCAAACAAAAATCCCCATAACTTTTTTATTTGTCAATGGGTTTTAAAAATTAAAAAACCATAGTTCTTAGAATTTACTCTATTTTCATTTAAGCCCATTTTTAAGCAATTTGGATGAAAATTTAATTTTTCATTCTCTCTCTCTCTCTTCTGACGATGCCGACAGCACACAGGAACTCAACACTCGCCCGGGGGTCCTTAAAAAGTGCTGAAAGTGGGTTACTGAAATGTCCCAGCAGACGGGTAGTTAATTTTCCATTGTCATTGCTATGAAAGGATGATGCCTAAATCTCGTTACAACCAAAAAATCTCGAGATCAGAAACTGTGAAGAGAAATAGAGTTCAACTTTATTTTCTCAAGCGTTCGGAGAAATAGTCACTTTAATAGTTTTCAGTGCCATGATTGTTCTCAGCGCACTAAGAAACCTTAAAATAGTGCCGAAAAATAGTCTAAAATGGGTTTAGACCTTTATGGAATCTTAACTTAATGAATTTACCTATGGAATTTTCACCCTGGCAACTCAGTCAGCTTTTTTACTCGACTTTCGTTTTTGTTTCCATTTTTGTGTATAAAATGTCTACGGAGTAATGGAGTTAGGCCGGGACCACTTCTCCCGAAGAGTGCCTTAAGTACTTGAATATAGCCTACAGAAATTTTGGATGATTAAAAATATTTTTTCTTCCTTCTTTTGCTGTGGGAACTCACAACAGTGACAACTTGATGAACAACTTATCAATTATTATTAGAATCTAGATCTATAATCAATCTCAATTCTCAATCAGGAAGAACAACCGCCTCTTTTTCTTTTTTTTTAGTCATAGTGACTATTCAGACTCGAGTCCGATTAGACAAAAGTTAGACTATATTCGGACTGTGAATTGAGTCCAGCATGATGTCCATTCCGACTTCCAACCCTTGTTCCTAAATATTTCCATCATTTTTATGAAAAAATGTTCTATTATAATCCTATAATGATAACAATCGAGCTTTAATATCCAGTTACTTGTTCTATCCAAACTGGCCCTCCCTGCATCATTGGTATGAACAGAACAACCAAGTTGAGTTGACCTTGCCAGGGGCAAAGATTGTGCGTAGCGATCACACACTCTCGACTTGTTGGGGGAAGAGGTGTTGGGAAGAGGCCACGGCTGTCGATTTTGTGCAATGTGATTTTAAAATAAAATAATTACAGAAAAACTATAACACAACAAATTAGAATGAACTTAGACTTGTTGAAGGATGTGGCTATTCACACCATGGGTGAGAATAGAAATACGATCGACATCTCATCCCGGGTGAGACTTGCTAGCGTTGGCTATTCTCACCTGATGTGAAACGAGACCTGTTTTTCTTAATTTCTGAATACTGTCTATCGGTGTGGATGATCAAATTGACAAAAACATAGGGAAAAAATGATGTTATGACCCAAAAGTAAACTAATTTGGTTAGGCACTTGGATAAAAATTTCAAAGCTTTCAAATTGCTTTAAAAACAATACCAATGCAAAGAGCTCAGTGACACGATTCCAACGCTACCTTAGTTATTGCTCTATGTTGAACCGTTTTTGAGATATGGCATTTTAAAGATCTTTTCGAGGGGATAACATCTATATAGAAAAAAAAAGCAATTTTTGTGATCGAAACAGCAAGGACAACAAGGGAAATGTTAGCTGCTTCAATATGCTGCTGCGTACATGCAAAAACCAAACATTTTCTGAAACCTTGTGATGTTGAGGACAAAATAACAGTCAGACGAAATTTTTAAAATATATCGTGGTGGGTAATATTGGGTAATATTATGTAACACTGTGTTGTGTAACGTGACCGCACCGTCCTGCGGTCAATATATTTTGCCATAACTTTCTTATAAATTAAGCTACATCAATAATTGAGGTATCGTTTTGAAGGTCTTTTTAAGGCCTTTCTTTTGGAACATCTACATATCAAATATCAGTAGAATTAACAAAAAAACTGATTAAAAAATAAAATATATTTTAACAAAACAGCTGGTCGCCTAAAATAAGATGAGCATAGAAGTTTTTAAAGTTAACATTTGTGTCTACAGCTGCTGCAAACTAGTGTTTTTAGTCTACCTTAATTCATGATAATACTGTTTTTTAAATTCATTTTGCATGTTATTGTTAGAATGTTTCTTTCATGTTTTAATTTGTCATGTAAATGATCAATTACTCTGTCTTTATCTTTGATTTCTCTTTTACATCTTTAACTCATGAGATTGCCCTGTAAGTTAAACAATAGTCTCTTCTAATTTTATTACTTCAGTTTGTTCAGCAAGTTTTTCATTATATTTTTATTGTGTTTATTTAAATGTTCATCTTCTTCAAAGACAATTAGTTGTGAAATACGACATGTTTTTTGAATTGCGCAATTGTGTCACGATACTTATTTATTCTTTCTTTATTTCTGGCAATTGTTTAGTGCACCCAGTCTGCCAACTTGATATTGTTAAATTAATGTGACTTTTTTTTCCTTGTCTGCAACAAATGCTTTCTTAAGTGCTCAATTTTTTTGCAACTTGTTCAAACAAGTTTTTCTGTGAATTCGACCAACTCCGCCAGCATTTCTGGATTTTAATTAAAGTCAGGATTTATTCTGGTGAGCTGTCAATAAATCCAATGGAACAGTGGCAGGTTGTGATCAGGGGCTGTGGAAAAAAAAAAAAAAGGAAAGCAATGAATTCATCAATGAAGTAAATAAATTCATTTGTAAGCAGTGGATGGAAATTTGACATTTTCACACTACAACTCTAGTAAAGGGAGGGTGTAGATGACTAGACAAGAGAAAAAACATCTTCTAATAAACATGTAGATCTATCTTAAAACAAACTGGACAAAGTACATGATAATTTAAAGAGATATTTAAATAACAAGCACACACAAAAACAATTAAGAAGAAAAAATATTTAAAGACAATATAAGCACACAAAAAAAGAAGTAAAAACTTGCGTGAAATCGATGGTCTAACAGTGACAGTAACACAGAAACAAAACAAGGCCAAGGCTGTTACATTTCCCTCCCCCCCACCCAAGACTCCTTACTGATTGTTACATGGTTCAAATTCATAAAAATTATACAACAGTGATACTTATTACATTCCAAAATTTAAAATAAATCATATCTTCTACTATAAAACATTCTTCAATGCCGTTTAAGAGGTAATAAACGCCAACAATACACGTTAGCGTGGGTTAAGTTCGCTTTCCGCAATGGCCGCCATGACCTCCCGGTTCACGCTCAGCAGCGCGATCGATAATAGGTCATGCCCATTCATGGAGAGTGACCTATTTAAATTAGGGCTCACACGCTTATGCCTCAACGTACAACATTGAAATTAACAAATAAAAGAGATAAAAGGTTGAAGAAAAGACTGTGAGGAGTACCTAAAAAAAAAAAGATATACTCTTTAAATATAAAGGCTTGAACTTACCTTATTTTTAACTCCTTGTAACTCCGAACACACACAACCGATCCCGAAGTGGAAAACGCCATAATACGCGCCTTTCTTTCCTCTTTAATTTGATAGGCGGAAGTAATCCATAAATTGAAAAGAACACTATAAACGAAACAAAACAAATAGGTACCCCCCTCACGGGGCCCGATTTCTGACACAAAACGCGGCGGCCGCAGGTGAACGAAAATCTCGGGCCGCGCGGGCCGATATCCAAGTGCCTAATTTGGTGGTCTACAAAGATGCTACGGCTATTTCACTTTTTGAATTGAGCCGAACTACGGTGGTCGCCATTTTGTTTTGCCTGGAAGTTCTCGCTAGATCTAGGCTACTTCTCTCTCTCAATGCCCACAGACAAAATTGCACGTTTTCAACACAAGAGCGCTGGAACGTTTGTTTAGACCACAGAATTCAATAAAAAGTGTAGAATTCTGTGGTTTTCACTGAGTATCACGGTAAACACACACTGGGTGAGAATAGCCAAAAGGCTTGCCGTCTCGCCCCGAGTGAGAAGCCTACAACTGCACTGTTCTCACCCCGGGTGACAAAGGCTGGTGGAAGTAATGATGATGCTGGAGGCTAGTGGTGGTAAAAAAGACCCTCTGTTGTCAGTTACTGTGTACTTGAGACACTGCCGTTGGGCAATGAAAGTGCAGTCTTTTGACTTTTGACACAATTACGCAGTCCTAGTAGGTAATTCTAGTCCTAATTCTGGTTTTACGTAAAATCCCTCGATGACAGTTATACAGTGGGACTCGGATTCAACGAGAACTCGGATTCAACAAAATGAGATAAATTCCCTGTTTTTTTTATTCTATAATAAAATCAATAAAAGTAACCTGGATTCAACGAGGTCGCTTCCAGGGTGAACAGCCCCCGCAGACGTGGCTTCGCTCATTTTTCTCCCAGAACGAACTTTATCTATTCCGGGAAACCATCCATAGCAACTGCATCGTGAACCATTATTCACTTAACCGGTTGCATACAACCAATCAGCGGCCTTTTTTTATACCAACCCATGCGTTGTTGGCTCGCGCACGAGTCTACTCGACAGGCGTGTGTCGGGGTCGGATGGGCGGCCTGCACACGTGTGACTGTGTGTGTGCGTCAGTGGGGTGGGGAGGGTGGCAGTAGCGGTTCGGGCATTGAACGTCGCAGATACAAACGTGTCACAGTCTTTTTTTTTCCCTCGGCAACTGATCATTATTATACAATAAGCTAGTCTTGACGTAGATCTTCGTATTGAATTGTGCGCTGGTCTATGGAATCTAAAGTTGCCGTATGCTAGGCTCTACACAGCAACACAACTTTTTGGTAAACAATCGAGATGACACAGGAGTGCATTTGAACGAATCGGTCTTTTTTTTTTACACAGCTCATAATATGCAGGCATTTCAGGCACTACTTGTGACTTCTCTTTATACATTACTTGCTCAGTGCCTGTAATTATCTAAACAAAAACTCGTGTTTGCTATAACGAACACTCGGATTCAACGAGATTTTAGGTCAGGCCCGGCAACCTCGTTGAATCCGAGTTCCACTGTATTATGTAACCTCCTTACTCTCGCATAACTCACTTAAAAGTTGAGTCCGAATGAATAAAACATTTTTTTGGGACCCGAGTCTGAATAGATAAAACTCTTATTTGGATTCAGGTCCGAATAGATAAAAAATTTAATCGGACTCAAGTCCGAATAGAGCTGGCCTTTAAAATAAGGGGCTAATAGGCTTAAATCATGTTTTTTTCTTGAACTTTTATTTATGCTATGTGTTTCTAGTGAATCTCCCATGGGTGGGCTATGTTTATTGCATCATGTACGGAAATGGACTCCAGTGCTTGTTTTACCATGTGTTTTGTTTCATGCCGAATATGGCGGAAGTTTCGCAGTAACTGAGTAGGCCCTAAGTTTTTTAATTTACCAAGTGGCTGTTCTCCGACGTCGTGCTGGTCAATAGACTAATGGCTATTCTACGGCATCACGTGTCTATGTTGTACATGTCGCTTCTCCATTGCTTTCTATCTCCCCGTCAGCACATTATGGCCTTACTGTGCCTTACACAACAAACACTCATCAGGGTCGGCATTTCTTCAGAATGCAATTCACCATAGGCTAGGTGGACACACAGCCACTCCTCAATGAAAGCTCCAGTGAGGGAAGGAGGACGAATTTCTGTGTCAGAGGTGACAGCACCAGAAGTGCCAACAACCTTCAGTCACAACCAGAAGTACAAGAAGGCGCATCTGGCACTGAACTCAGTTGCAACAATAATGACCATAACGTACAATGCACCTACCACGAAGAATAGCCATCGATCTGTTGACCGGCACGACGTCAGAGAATAGCCACTTGCTTAAATTTAAGCAACTGACATCTGAAGGTGAAGGACAGACACTTCAATTGACCGGAGTGTAACGCTTTGTTTTGTTCACACTAATTATACAGTTGATGGTGGCTTCGAAGTAATAATGGTCGAAGAAGTCACATAAACGATTTATATAAAATAGTTTTGCTGTTTTTGGTGCTTCTATTTGTTCTACTAGAATCTAATTTATTATTATTTACCAAATTATGCAACATTTTTAAATCCACAGATGGCCAAAAGTATCAGAAGCAAGCATCGCAGACAAATGCGGAATGTAAAGCGTGAACATTTTGCGAAGAAAGATTTAGATCGTCTGAAGAGATTAGCTTCTAAAGCTAAAGAACTGGATTTGGATAATGTTGTCACAAGTATGTTTTAGCTTTGCCATTCATGAATAGGTTTAAGTTGAGAAAGACGTAATTTTTCCTATCCTAACATCTCTTTCCTTATTTATGCCTAACATTATTTGGTACGGCAATGAAAGAATTTATTCATGCGACGGCTACTTGTCATTAATTAATTACAGCTTTCATCTGGCTCGGGACTGAATGATAATCATATGCCCCAAAAAAAAGAACTAGATTCAACCCATTATATTTTAAATGTCAAATTTTGTCATAGTCTTCCTTGGCCATCAGTTTTTCCTTTTGGTACCTGGAGCAGTCTAGGAAATGTAAAATAATTGTTTTATAATCAGTAGTCCCATAAACAAGGGCTTAACCCCCATTCCATAAGCGATAATTAGAATCATTATAAAGGAGTCTTTTGTTCAACTTGTTCTTGTTTGCTCTTACAGTACAGTCTTTTGTCCAGATCTTTTTCATACAGATCTGGTGTTGCCAAAAAACAACAACAAAAAAGAAATTATTCAAAGACTGGCTATCTCCAAAAAGTAGTAAGGCATGAAACTCTTACAAAACAAGATATTTACAGAGTCTTCCCTTCTGCTCTATGCACATGTTGGACATGCCTGTTTCAAGGTCTACAGTTGCTATTTCTATAATATGCTATACATACTCTATGAGTATGAGTATGATTATGTTTTATGCTTTTTCAATAACAGGAGCATCTTATGAGCTGTTGGTCCATATTGAATTGTAGCAAGTAGTGATGGTATTGAATACAGCCTCTTCTTTAATTTTCCTCAGTGAAATCAGCAGAAGAAATAAAAGACAAGCCATCCACTTCAACTTCAGGTATGGTTCATTTTAAAACTGTGGGAGGAATTGTGATTCTGTGGACTTACCTTTTCTTGTGCTTTTATTAATTTTTGAAATCCTTGTTTGATTATTTGATTTGGAATTTGAGAAAAAAGACAACTCGTGGTCTGTCCATTGTCAATCGGAACTTAAGCTTTTTACTTTTTCTGTTTTGGATGAAAGGGAGGTTCCCTGACAAAAACTAGAGTAAGGGTCTTATTTTGAAATTACCGTTGTCAAAACGAGCTGGTTCTAGTTGGTAATTACTCAGAAAAATGAGCGACGGCATGTCTGCGGGGGCTGTTCACCCTTGAAGTGAGCCTGCTGATCTACCTGTTGTTGAATCTGGATTATTTTTATTTATTAAAAGAATAAGAAAATAGGGAACCCATGTCCTTTTTCGTTGAATCCAAGTTCCACTGTATAAAGCCTGAGATTGATACAAGAATCACCATGGATCTGTGTATAGGAGCAAAAGTGCCCACTTTGTTGCAGCTAGCATCTTTGTTCATGGTTGTTTCATCAGTGGAAAAGAGTAATAGGCTTACACTACTAATCTGTCCCCGTAGAATTATGCAAATTTAGAAGGCCAAATTATGCACACAGAAAAGCAAACTTATGCAAGTTACTGTAAAACCATTCGCGACATGTTTTGCACTTTTTCAACACGAAGTTTCCTGATTTTCATGTTTTATGTACTACAGAAAAATTGAAAACAGAATATATCAGTATCAGTAACTTGTTGTGTATTTGGAAAAGAAAACAATACGCATCAGTTTAAAAAAATTAATTAAAAAAAAAAAATCTCTGTAACTTTCAACTGTAGATCAAGATCTATAGAGGAAAGAAAAAAGTAAAAAAAAAAAAAAAAAAAAAGGGAAATCTGGACCTCTGATGCTGGCACATTACTAAAACCAGGGACACCTGTTAAACATGAAATATCAGCAGACATGAGAACAACAACTTTTGATGGATTGAAAAATTGAACATGCTCAAGGAACAAAATCACAACCCATAACCAAGATCTTCTAATAAGGGAAATAACCAACTTTTAACTTAACTGAGAGAAATTACGGTGATTACGTCCCTTTAGTCAGATGGTGAGGCGTTAATTAATTGTTTTGTGAAAAACCGTGGATAATCCAAAATTATGCAAATGTTGCAGAATTACGCGAAAAAACGCGGCCGCACAATCGCATAATCTTACGGGGACAGACTAATAGAGTGAGTCGTGGAAGGATGGCGGTGGTGGAGATAAGAGAAATAAGATGACAAGAAGTATATTCAGAGAGAATGTACGTGAAAATGAAGTGCAGGTACTATAAGTGGGATGGAAAAGAAAAGAGAGGTACGGTTTTGAAAAGAGGCATGGAGTGGGAGCACACAGAAACAGACAGACAGAAAAAGAGGGGGGGGGGGGGGGGTTGCACCATGTCCCACATCAGTTCCAGGCCCAAACATTTTTCTTTCCAGTCAGTGCGATGGAAAAGAAAGAAAATCTGGATGCCGTACAGTCCGTGCCAGCTTTAAGCACACCGGTATAAAGTTGATAAAGCTCGTTTCGGACTCAAGCACGCTAAATGGCTCTTACCGAATTTTTGCTATATAAATTACACGCCTTTAAGCATGGTAACTTCGGCTTCAGGCACGCTTCATTACAAGACAGTCAATACTTTTATGATGACCCATCGAAGTTCAAACACCGTCTACACAGCAGCAGTGAGTGTGTTAAGAGAAACACAGAGAACGCAAGTGATGGAGACACACACTCACATTCACATGCGCGGAGAGGAAGGCAGAGAGGAGATGCAAAGCGCGCGTAGACATAAGATCTGGCTACGGGCAAAGTTACACGCAGGCGAAAAAAATACGAAGAGAGTCGGGGAGACGAGAAAAGGAGGCTCGCTGTGATTTCATCTTTGACCCTCACTATCCATTAATCCTGATATGTATCACGCGCGAGGTGGGATGAAAGCAGTGGTATGAACTTGGCACAGTGGGCAGTGGTACGCCTAGTGTAGGCCTAGTGTGCTGTATTGTGACTGGTCGTCTAAATTAAGTTTTCATTTCTCTTTCGACAACAAAACAAAAACAAACAAGCAAACAAAAACTACCATGGCGGGTAAAAATAACAGTGCACACTTTTGCTGGACCGCTATAGTCGTACTTACAAAGGGAAATAGCATATTTTATACATGAAAATCTCTGGATTATGTCTACTTCGCACTCAAGCACGCTTATGCTTTCTCCCGATGACTGTACTTAAAGCTGGCATGGACTGTACTAAAATATACCTAAGAAATTTTATCAAAGAAATAATTGCGTCGGATATTTTAATAGGCACCTCAATGTAATTTTTGCTTTATTGCAACATGAGCCTGGATTCTTCTCACTACACAATGAAAGGCTTTGGGCAGGAAAAAATTGAGTGGGGGGAGGGGCTCAATTTGAATCCACCATCGCGATGAGACGTTATGTCCCGAACAAAACTCAATGGGAATTTCCAAAGCTGAATCGCGCTGCAGTGAGCATGTTCACTAAACTGCCTACTTATAGAGTGTCAGAGACCTAAACCACAAATGGAGCCCCACAGACAGAACTGAAATGTAGTCTCTCATTGGCATCCTGTACTCATAACAGCAGTCTCCATCAAACAAATTGTCCTGTAGCACCCACTTCATTCCTTTTGCTAATGAAAATATCACTATAGTTGAACAGCTTGCCCCTCAGAGGAGGATGGTGCTTTATGTCCTGCAAGCCTGACAAATATATTACAGCATACTGATTTCTGGTGCATCAATAACTTATCTCCGTGGAGGCATGCTTTATTTGGACAGAATCAACAAGCCCCAGACCCGACACTGAAAAGAAGACTGGGGTAGATTTCAATAGTCACTAAACTTGCTGTTGATTTCAAAGGGAATAGAAGGGATGTAGATCACACAGACAATTTATTTACTGATCTCAGGCTTGCAGAGAGCTTAGTGAAATTGAAAGACAGTGTGGCCATCATTGGGACTGAGTGAAGAAACAAAACGATCACTGCTCGTGGAAATTAAGAAAATAGTGCCTACCTTTGTTCCACTCCCACTCTGCTGAGTCTGAGTTTGTCCTTAGAGATAAGAAATGTCGTATTTGTTTTCAAAGTAAGCAAGAAAAAAAAGAACGTTCTGGTGTAAGCTATACCTCAGTATTTTGCGTTCTTTGCCAAAAATAAAATCGATGAAGGAATGAAAAATCAAACATGGTAGGCCTATGCTCGTCTTTTTCAATTAAAAAAAAAAGTCAAGTACTACAACTAAAAATCACTTGATTCATATGCAAATAAAACGGTGTTCTAATTAGACTTTTATAAGACATATTGGCGTGTAATTGAAATAGTTATAAAATACAGTAGAGTCCACTTATAACGAGTCCTGAAACAACAAGAAGTCTGCTATAAAGACACTATTCTAAAACCCTGTTTTTTCCCTTCTTTATCTTTGTAAATAAAATACTGCTATTGCGCAACCAGACAGTCTCGCGAGTCGGTTATAGCGGAATAATGCTGCTGATGTGACCAGCACACAGACCAATTAAACATATAAAACCTCGCCAGTTGAGAAAGTTATTGGTGTTCCAGCGAAACAAAGAATGGGAGAGCCCACGCAAACCAACAATGAAGGCTGGAGCGAATGAGTGGGGAGGGTGTGGCATGTGCAGACAAGCAGAACGCATCGCGTGATAGGCCAGCCCAGTCTAGATTATCTAGGCATACCGTGCCTCTCACTTCTCTGGTGCGGGATGGAGAGGTCACAATGCTGTGATAGATGGAGTGAATGTGTGATGTGCACAAGTAGACGCAACGCACCCCAGGGTGTGGTGGGGTGGGGAACGACACTGCCTAACGTCGACAACGCAAGTTAGCCTAGAGCCAGAGACCCTTCTTTCTGATCGCCAAAGCCAATTTGTCAACATTGCTAGTGCTAGAGAAAGAAACCTGATTCGATTTTTGATCAAGTAAGACTTAGAGATCATGTCGAACAAAATCCTCATCAGGGGAAATACAAAAAGGAATAAACAGAACACCAAACTCTTAGTTTAGGCCTACTTTACTGTTTCCCTTGAATTTATTACTGGATCCCTAATAACGAGAATCCTGCTATAACGGACATTTCGCACCGGTCCCCTCCCTCTCGTTATAACAGGATTCCACTGTACCGTAATCCAACCTTCAGTTCCTTTCAATTTTTTATGTTAAAATGATAAAAATCCATCAATTACATGAAACAAAAACTAACTTCAAAATCTCATGAATTATCTGTTTGCTTATCTAAAGCATGCATTTTGTTGTCATAGTCATACTCAAATGAATGGATAATCAAGTCTAAACAGAGTGTTTTCAAAATCCTCTGTCGTCTGCTTGCTTTATAAAAAGTGTAGGGGTTTAAAACACCCTGTCACTTCGATTCGTATAAAAAAAATTTAATCGTCAACTGCTTGCATCATTTTGACAATTCAAACATTTTGCATGAACATGATGTTCATAAGGGGCAAGTTCTGTAAACTGAAGAGTCCTGCAGATTTTGGTTTAGCAAAATGCTGCTTTTTTAAACTCTCTTTTCATCCTATATTACCTTAAGGAGTGTTTTAAAAGGGAGGGTGAGGGGTCATTATAATACTAATAGAATGAATGAGTGTTTGTGTAGAGACTAGGTACCATTCTTCATTAGGCAAAGCAGATGTTCTCTTTACATATATCTGTCTGCTCCGGTCAATATCACTATCAGTCGTAAAACGCAATGTGCTATCCTATTATAAGGTACAAGGCTCGAAAGGCAAAAATGTGACATTCTATGCAATTTTTTTTTTCCTATTGAAAGTTTTATATCTTTTGCTTCATTTAAGATCAAAATAAACAACTATAATCGACTTTAAATATTTTATTTTGAAGGTGTGTGTGGTCAGTTGTGAGCTTGTCTGACAAGATTAAGGAGCCCATTTTCTCCTTTTCGTGTTTCCGCACCTTGCACTCTTAAAAGTTCCATATATTTTCTTAAAATATTGTCCGATTTACTTCTTTTTTTTTTTTATTGTAGGAACATTGGGATAGTTTTTGGAAATAATGTTATCCTAATTTTTATATTTCTTTCATATGACTGATTTTGACTGGGAGGGTCACATAATATGTAATATATATATGATTTGTAAAATGAATGAATTTGTCATTCTATCCAATCCAGATACAGGAATGGAAGTGGATAATACCAAGAAAGTTTTCAAGAAGAAGACTCAACAAAATGAGGATGGACACTACCCTCAATGGATGAACCAGAGAGCTGTCAAGAAACAAAAAGTGAAAGTTGCCAAATTGAAAACAAAAAAGAAAATCGGAAAGAAAATAAAATGGTGACCAAACTAGTTCTTAGTCTTGTTTTACTTTTCAATTCCAATGTATGTTTGGGATGAAAGAAGAGCATGCTGTGTGGTCATTTTGAAAAGCCTTTTTGTAAGTGATGTGTATTTAGAGCTGAGAGTCTTCTCTCTCTTTATGTCTATGTCTTTCTTGTGGGAGAAAGATTATCTAGTAGCCAACCAGTGAGTGTTGTGCGTTGTGTGCAGTGTGTACCTCTGGCAGTATGGCGGGGCAAATTTAAATCAGTTAAATAGGGACCGTAAAACTGACAGTTGGTGGATGGCGGTATGATGAAGGCATACATACTATGTTTATAGAGGCCCTCCTTTTTGTACATTGGCAAAACCTGGCGGTATAACGGGGCGGTACGAGGTTTGACTGTACATTATGTAGGACTGGATAGTTCGCTTACGTGTATTTAAAAAAAATCTCTACTGGACACCATAATATCAGCTAAATCATACTCAATAGGCCTACTCAATGACTGAGATGTAGACATCGATCCTGAGGGCTAATGGCCACCATACCGATACTCACATTGATCTGTGATCATGAGGGTTTATTAACAGCCACCACATGGCAAAGAAGCCATCCAGATATTAGGACAGAGGCTCTCATGGTCTAGAGGTTACGGTGTTCGCCTCTCATTCAATGGGTCTCGTGCTCGAAACCTGACGGCGACGGAACATTTTTTCTCTAAAAGTATCTCTTTTCACCTCCCTTCATGCTCTATAACCATGTTCTGTTGTCTGCTTTCATCTCCACCTTCTGCCCCCACCCCTCTTTGCCCCCTCCTCTGAGCTCCTGTCTCTTTCTGTAGCCTTTCTACCACTACATGTACTCCTAGCTCCTTCACTGTTGTTTTTCAGCCACACCCCTGATCCTAGGGTAGGTAAGATCTAACAGCTAGCCTTCTTGGATAAAGACGAAGATTCTCAGAGTCAGCTGTTGGTCCAAAATCGATAAGAGTAGGCTTCAGCAGTCACCCGCGCAAAATTCAAAATGAATTCCTTCCAAACTGAGAATGTTTAGCAGTGTGTCCCTCCCGCTCATGACCTTATGCAGTTGCAAGCGCTGTACAACACTTACCAAAACAAAAAGATATTTTGGACTAAAAGTTCACTACTTCTTCATGTCAATTAAGGCATGTGGTTGTAGTGCTGGTCAACAACTTAGCTTGTGAATGTTGCTAAAGACTAAAGAGATTGATGTGCTGCAGGCTTTACTTTAATGGTTTTCTTTAGCCTGTGCTTTTGTCATTGAGTTACCCCCTTTTACTGTTCTATGGCTTTTCTGGACATATGTTCTGTTCAAGCAGAGATGAATTAAGTCTTTTTCTTGAAATTAATGCTCTATACTCTCTAAATACACATTTCTTTGGTAACTGAAATTGGATGTCAGTATGGAAACTTTGATACAAGAGTCTATTTATGCTTGCAGCTTTTGCCCTATTTTAACTTGTAAAGGGAAATATCGCTGTGGTAATATTTGGGGTGTTCTTTACATTGTATAATTCTTTGTTAATTAATTGATACCTATTGTAAGAATTAAAAAGCCCAAAAATAGTGTAGTAGTGTCATACAAGAAGAAAACCTCATGAATATATCTGAATTGAGGAACGTGTTTAAAAATGTTTGTTTTTCAGCACAGGGACATACAGTTACTTTCTGTTGAGGGGATTCCCAAGGCGTTGCTAAAACTGACATTTTTAAAGAAAATAAACACTTGCTCCTGGCATTTGAAGTCAATTAGAGGGCTCTCGTGGCTTAGAGAGGTTAAGGTGTTCGCCTCTCATTCAAAGGTCCTGGGTTCGAATCCGGGAAGGGACCAAAAAATTTTCTTCTCTAAAATTGTCTTCTTTCACCTCCTTTCCTGTTCTCTAGAAATGTTCTGTCGTCTACTTTCGTCTCCACTTTCAGCCCCCACCCCCCTCACCTCTTTTGCCTCCTCCTCTGGGCTCCTGACTCTTTCTGCAGCCTTACTACTGCTATTCCTTGGCTCCTTCTTACTGCTATCTTTCAGCCACACCGCTGATCTTCTGGTAGGAAAGATCTACACCTAGTCTAGCCTTCTCGGACAAGGGTGAAAAATCTTGGAGGTCCCGTCCCCTGTGCAAGTTGCACACATTAAAGATCCCTTGGTGGTCTAAAATCGATAAGATTAATCATTTTAAGAGTAGGCTTGGGCCACCACCTGAGGTAAATTCAAAATTTCCTACCGACTGAAAATGTTTAATGTGTCCCACATGCTCATATGACCTCATGCAGTTTTTGCGAGCAGCGTAAAACACCCCAAAAATTTTTTTTAAGAAAGAAGAGAAAAGAAGAAAAAAGAAGTCGATCATAATTATATAGCATAATGTGAATACAATGAACTTACATGTTATCTGGAGAGTGCGAGTTATCTGTTATCTTATAATTGGAATAAAAATTGATTGGTTCCAGTTTGAATTTTTCATCATATAAAATCAGGTATAAACGCTCATATCCTAAAAAGATCCCAGCAATTCACAGCATCTTAACAGTAACACCTTTGTTCCTGCGTGCCCTGTAACACCTTTGTTCCTGCGTGCCCTTTTTTTAATAAACAATATGGAAGACGGTAATAGTTTGGGTTTTTTTTCTGCTGCCTGACCTCTCTGTCATTTTTATTAGAAATTACCTTTTTTTCTTCCTTATGCAACTTATCTTTTATAAGAGGTAATAGATTTAGAAGTGTGTTGAAAGGGGATCATGTGGTTATGTGATAAAGAGGAAAGGATTGTCCTTGGGCTAATACGTGTCTTTTGAATTTGAATATGGGCTTTTGATTTCGTGATCCTGATTTATTACATGTATTAACCTACTTCTTGAAAAGAAAAAGGTGTAAAAATCTAATCTCGAGTCGTTAGTGGGCCTTTGATCAGCACTCTGCCTTGGTGAATTAAGTCCTGATCTTCTATCACTTCCATGGCTTTTTGGTGAGCAACTTTCTCTCAATTCTCTATCTCCCATTGAAAAATCATTCAGGTCAGCCAATTGTCCTGGCCTAGCAGCTTTGACTTCCTGTGATTATGAATACAGTCGGGCACAGATAAACATGTCGGGGATTGACAAATTTATTCGACTTCCAATAATTTGTGTAAACTGAAAATGAAAAATTATACAGTGGAATCCTGTTATAACGAGAAGGAGGGGACCGGTGCAAAAAGTCCGTTATAGCAGGATTCTCGTCGTAAGGGATCCAGTAATAAATTCAAGGGAAACTGTAAAGTTGGCCGAATCTATGAGTTTGATGTTCTGTTTATTTCCTTTTGCTATCTCCCCTGAGGATGATTTTGTTTCAACATGACCTCTTCTAGGTCTTACTTGATCAAAAATCGAATCAGGTTTCTTTCTCTAGCGCTAGTGATGTTGACTGACAGCTCGGTGTTGGCGATCAGAAAGAAAGGTCTCTGGGCTAACTCGTCCGCTGTCTTTCCCCCCACCCCACCTCACCCTGTAGTGCATTCCGTCTGCTTGCACACGTTACAGATTCGCTCCATCCATCACATTGCTGTGACCTCTCCATCCCCGCATCAGAGAAGTGAGAGGCATGGTATTGGTAGGCCTTGATAATCTAAACTAAGCTTACGCTGGCCTATCACGCGATGCGTTCTGCTTGTCTGCGCATGCCACACCCTCCCTACTCATTCGATCCGGCCTTCATTGTTGACACACGTGGGCTCTCTCATTCTTTGTTTCGCTAGATCACCAAGTTTCTCAACTGGCGAGGTTTTACTTTATGTATAATTGGCCTGTGCACTGTGCACAGCAGCAGCAATAGTCCGCTATAACCGACTCGCATGTTTGTCTGATAGCGCTATAGCAGTATTTTATTTACAAAGGTAAAGAAGAGAAAAAAACAAGGTTTTCGAATAGTGTCTTTATAACAGACTGCTCGCTTTTTCCGGACTAGTTATAAGTGGACTCCACTGTATCAGTCGGGGAGTTGCAAATTGTATTAATAAGCTATATCCGATATTTCAAGTTTTCAGTGTTCATGTCATCTGTGCCCCGAATGTACTAATAAAGTGAAGTAGCACCTTGATAGGTACTATGTTTAGTAGAGGAGAACACAATAACAAAAAGAAAATGCTTTCACGACTCTGTTAGCCATCTTGAAAAATCATAGGCTACACAATCTAGACATTTTATTCCCAATACAAGGCTCTTGATAAATATACATGTATCATGCACTGGTCAACCAGTAAAGTATCAAAAGAGCAAAGTGTTTTGTTAAGGTAAAAAATGTTTATTGTCAATAACACATGGCAGTGAACAATGAAAACATGTTTTCATGATTATTGTCTGCTATATCCTTCACATACATAAACACATTCGTAACATAATAGCATCCATTTGAGTCCTTCTAGCTCTGTACTCGCTTTATCCAGTATTTATCCAGGAACACAATTTTCTTTGTCTTTCGAACTTTAGTGAAAAAAGGGAGGAAACACTAATCTGAGACAATTTATTCGGCTACCAAATAAAAGGTGCTCTTTCTCGCAGCATGCGCACACTGAACTGTTTCCACTCTTTCTGCCACACCCACAATTCTTGTGTTGAGTCAAGGCACGCCAGGATGGCACCCCCTTTCCAACTTGTCAAGCTTGAGTCCATGTCCTATGCATGAGAAGAGGGTTGAAAGGGAAAAGCATGAGTTAAAGCATTTGGGTTTTTAAAAAAAACATCACCTTGTTAACCCATCGTGAGGTTATCGCGGCTATTGTTGCGATCATGAACATGGGCACTTGTGACCCGATTTAGGGTACGAAACCACTGGAAATGGTTTAAAGCTGTGCGGCTCAGAGCTTTTCCCTATGACTAGATCTATCACAGTTTCCTCTTATCTGTTCCCGACATTTTATAGTGCTATATCAGTACAGTACGTCCATTTTTTCTGGGTCTGTGAAATAACCGTGCTCACCACTAATTTCACTCAAGGACACTGTGATAGAAAATTTAATTGGTGAAATTTTCAGCCCTTGATGCAATGTGCCACACAAAAATCGTCCAGGAGGATAGTAGGCCCAATTGAATCAGTAGACATGGGAAGTGAGGCAGAAAAAAAAAAGCCAGCACCTGAGGTGTAGTAACAATAGCAGAGACCACGTTTCCTCATCACATACAGATAAAGTGAGTAAGATTACAAGGAATGTTCTTTTATCGAGTATCACTGTGTATCTGATATCCTTCCCAGCAGGGTGGGTTGGCCCTGACAGGTAGTAGGTAGTGTTGAAGTAGCCCACTTCTTCAATGATCTGACTTGTGTTGATGAGTGCGTAAAATTACAATAACATTACAAAATTACAAGTAGCCACTATGGAAAACGAAAAGAGTTTAATCTAAAACCTGACTTTTCGTAATGAGTACCGGTACTGTTTTATCTGTGGAATAAATAAGAAGAAGAAGAAGAAGAAATAGAATTTGTATAGCACATATTCCAGCTCGACAGCAAGCTCTATGCACTTTACAATCTATATTATAACTATTCACCCAGCAGACCCTAGAATGCTCAGAGACATTCTTGGCTTCCCAGGAAGCATACAGAGCAAGCAGTTGATTAACAGGGTTCCTGCCATGAACTTCCCATCAAATTCAAGGAGGTTTCAAGGAGAAATTTTTAAAGTTCAAGGAAGAAAGCCTATTTTCGAAGGCCTACACTTGTCCGAAAGGAACCATATCATAGTTTCGATTTTCCTACAAAAACTGTTCCCAGGGTGACTGCCAACCCAGCTTCTCAATTTTCCAGGCGGGGGCGGGGCTCATCCATTCTCCAGGGATGACATGCATGCTCCATTTATATATTATATATAATATATACACACACACGTGGCACGCACGCATGCAGGTACATCTTATCCAGTCAACAACATGATGTCAGTGTGGCACTGGGATACTGTGACTTAGGTAGTTCAGTCCGTTTTTACTTATTTATACTTTCCCCTCATCATATTCGCCTATATCAACTATTATAAAAGTGAATCTTGCTTTGAGCCTGAGAAAAGGCCTAGAACCAGAATATCCACTGTCAAGAACCAGTTTAGGGTGTCAAGAATTATATAATAAACGTGAAACACAAAAATTATTGCTCTAACTCAAAGTAGAGCAATAACATGAATGGCTCAAGTAGACCTATTCAGTTTGAGAGGTGCAAGAACTGTGGGAGGGCAAGATGCAGTGACACTGAAAATCTGCAAATCTTGAACAAAAAGCTAAAATATAGAATATACAATCAATGAAACGGAACCCTTTAGTTACAAAAACACTGCTTACAAGGTTTGAGTATGACAGATCCCGATTCCACATAAGGCCTGCACCAACGTGTGCTATGCAGAGAGCTCTAGATAGTAGTAATCAAAATTCTGAAATGTAAATCTGCTTCCAAGTTCAGTATTTGTCATCCGGTGTTGCCCTCAACCTCACTCGCCAGTTGAGAAAGTTATACACAGCAGCAGTGAGTGTGTTAAGAGAAACACAGAGAACGCAAGTGATGGAGACACACACTCACATTCACATGCGCGGAGAGGAAGGCAGAGAGGAGATGCAAAGCGCGCGTAGACATAAGATCTGGCTACGGGCAAAGTTACACGCAGGCGAAAAAAATACGAAGAGAGTCGGGGAGACGAGAAAAGGAGGCTCGCTGTGATTTCATCTTTGACCCTCACTATCCATTAATCCTGATATGTATCACGCGCGAGGTGGGATGAAAGCAGTGGTATGAACTTGGCACAGTGGGCAGTGGTACGCCTAGTGTAGGCCTAGTGTGCTGTATTGTGACTGGTCGTCTAAATTAAGTTTTCATTTCTCTTTCGACAACAAAACAAAAACAAACAAGCAAACAAAAACTACCATGGCGGGTAAAAATAACAGTGCACACTTTTGCTGGACCGCTATAGTCGTACTTACAAAGGGAAATAGCATATTTTATACATGAAAATCTCTGGATTATGTCTACTTCGCACTCAAGCACGCTTATGCTTTCTCCCGATGACTGTACTTAAAGCTGGCATGGACTGTACTAAAATATACCTAAGAAATTTTATCAAAGAAATAATTGCGTCGGATATTTTAATAGGCACCTCAATGTAATTTTTGCTTTATTGCAACATGAGCCTGGATTCTTCTCACTACACAATGAAAGGCTTTGGGCAGGAAAAAATTGAGTGGGGGGAGGGGCTCAATTTGAATCCACCATCGCGATGAGACGTTATGTCCCGAACAAAACTCAATGGGAATTTCCAAAGCTGAATCGCGCTGCAGTGAGCATGTTCACTAAACTGCCTACTTATAGAGTGTCAGAGACCTAAACCACAAATGGAGCCCCACAGACAGAACTGAAATGTAGTCTCTCATTGGCATCCTGTACTCATAACAGCAGTCTCCATCAAACAAATTGTCCTGTAGCACCCACTTCATTCCTTTTGCTAATGAAAATATCACTATAGTTGAACAGCTTGCCCCTCAGAGGAGGATGGTGCTTTATGTCCTGCAAGCCTGACAAATATATTACAGCATACTGATTTCTGGTGCATCAATAACTTATCTCCGTGGAGGCATGCTTTATTTGGACAGAATCAACAAGCCCCAGACCCGACACTGAAAAGAAGACTGGGGTAGATTTCAATAGTCACTAAACTTGCTGTTGATTTCAAAGGGAATAGAAGGGATGTAGATCACACAGACAATTTATTTACTGATCTCAGGCTTGCAGAGAGCTTAGTGAAATTGAAAGACAGTGTGGCCATCATTGGGACTGAGTGAAGAAACAAAACGATCACTGCTCGTGGAAATTAAGAAAATAGTGCCTACCTTTGTTCCACTCCCACTCTGCTGAGTCTGAGTTTGTCCTTAGAGATAAGAAATGTCGTATTTGTTTTCAAAGTAAGCAAGAAAAAAAAGAACGTTCTGGTGTAAGCTATACCTCAGTATTTTGCGTTCTTTGCCAAAAATAAAATCGATGAAGGAATGAAAAATCAAACATGGTAGGCCTATGCTCGTCTTTTTCAATTAAAAAAAAAAGTCAAGTACTACAACTAAAAATCACTTGATTCATATGCAAATAAAACGGTGTTCTAATTAGACTTTTATAAGACATATTGGCGTGTAATTGAAATAGTTATAAAATACAGTAGAGTCCACTTATAACGAGTCCTGAAACAACAAGAAGTCTGCTATAAAGACACTATTCTAAAACCCTGTTTTTTCCCTTCTTTATCTTTGTAAATAAAATACTGCTATTGCGCAACCAGACAGTCTCGCGAGTCGGTTATAGCGGAATAATGCTGCTGATGTGACCAGCACACAGACCAATTAAACATATAAAACCTCGCCAGTTGAGAAAGTTATTGGTGTTCCAGCGAAACAAAGAATGGGAGAGCCCACGCAAACCAACAATGAAGGCTGGAGCGAATGAGTGGGGAGGGTGTGGCATGTGCAGACAAGCAGAACGCATC
>NW_004797331.1:1845182-1922129 GCF_000002075.1 Aplysia californica | reverse complement strand
AGTGTATTTTTAAAAAAAATCAATAATCCCCCCATTCCCGAGTCCTATACTTCACAGCGCTCAGACTTAGCATGAACTTTGGTGACCTCAACCATCGCCGATACTCACGATGTGATGAAAAGGCACAGGTTCAATGACCGGTCACGACGGCGAGCCCGATAAGAAGCTTTCTTCTTTCTGTTTTTTTCACAAGTGACAGCACATACAGGACAAATGAATTATTTTCACGGTGACACAGTGTATGTAATGCGGAACCTGCATGTTACAAATGTGGCGCTATCAGACTACTATAGGCCCTACCGGCAAATTTCTTGGTGGTAGCGAAAGTGGATCTTGATTTTCCCGATTGAGCTTCGGTATCGCACATACAGTTCCACTTGTTCCCGCTATAACCGCCTGTGCGCGTGTAACGTACTCTCAGGCCGGGAAAGGCAGAATGAATTACATTATATGACAATTGCAACCGGCAAAATTGAACTCAAGGACGTTATCGGATTTGGTTTTCCTATATTCGAGAACTTGTATTTTCCCGCGTCTTTCACGGGCAATTTACAGATATCTTCAAATTCCCGTTGCATTCCGGGTCTCAGCGATTTTTTTCAAATTCTTGGGTAATTCCAGGGGCCTGGCAGTCACTCTGTGCACGTGTTCCTGTCCGATCTGGCAAAATTCAAGATTTTTCCTTGAATGCAAATTCAAGGAGTTTTCAAGGACTCCTTGAATTCAAGGAGGCCGCGGGAACCCTGGATTAATGAAGTGTTCTAACACTAAGAAGAGATTGCCCTTGCAGTTATTCACCTTTGGCTTTGTAATGATATCCATGGTCTCCAGCTGGAGCCTCATTTGAGCTGGCATTGACTGCCACACTTGGTACTGCAGCCAAGTCATGGCCCCTTCAAACTGAAGGCCGCCACCGACCACTAGGATGCAACTGT
The DNA here is from genome assembly GCF_000002075.1 of Aplysia californica. Classification (NCBI taxonomy): domain Eukaryota; kingdom Metazoa; phylum Mollusca; class Gastropoda; order Aplysiida; family Aplysiidae; genus Aplysia; species Aplysia californica. The sequence goes on along the minus strand of NW_004797331.1, from coordinate 1,921,194 downwards.
ATAGTTTACGACGCAGTTCTTCAGAGTCTGAAAGAAAGACACGTGATTGGGATAGAAATATGTTTGCACAACACAAGGTTGCCCTTCTACCTGCATATTCTAGTACCGTAAACAAGAAGAAAAAAATGAGTAATCTGGCTTAAATATATATGCAAAGCAAATGTATGGTAACGGATAATCTGTTTCCTCAGGGTGTCAGGAAAAGTGGTTACAGTCCAAGGATAAATGTAATGTAAACAAAGGCACGATGAAAGTTGTCTCGTCAGGTTTGTCATTGACAAGTTAAGAAAAAACAAGGGAGGGGTAGATAGTTATTGGCTGTGAGCTTGAATCCTGCGAAAACAAAAGACACTGAAAGAACAGCAGAATGCATTAAAAAAACTATAATCATGACCAACAATACAAAACTGCAGGGATTTTATTAGCACTTTGTCAAACTAATATTTGCCTTGCTCCAGGCTTCTGTGCAACTAATGTTTTTCTAATGGCAAAACCAAATTCATCATGATGAGACTGTCCTGGCAACATTAATAGTAAAATAGTTACACATTATTTTTCGTGAAAAGCAGTACGAAAAAGAAAGGAAAATGAAAGAAGGAAGCAGAATTAATTATTGATACAGGGTGTCGCCTCTTAAAAAAAGGAGCCACCTAAAAGCCAATAACTCAGTCATACTTGCATCAATTTCAATAAAACTTTGAACAAATAAAATCCAACAAAAGGTACGTCAAAATCGATCCACATGTTCGAGAAGTAAAAATCAATCTAAAAAATTTCAACCTTACCACATTTCTCAATGCAGTGAATGATAGCTTCATCAACACCCATCAAGTGCAGATCACTTTCATCATCCATGTCTTCATCCTCTTCATCTTCCACTCGCCGATTTGATTTGGCATTTTCTGAGGACAGTCAAATGTTGCACTTACTCTTCTTGCAGCCCTCTTTGTCAAACTGCTACAGTAGAACTCGGATTCAACGAAGTTGTCGGGCCTGCCCTTCAATTTCGTTGAATCTGAGTGTTTGTTATTTCAAATATAAGGTTTTTGTGTAGATAATTACAGGCACAAAGCAAGTAATGTATAATGTATTCGACTTTCTCAATCAAAAGTAGTTTGGTTTCAAACTAGAGGCATTTTCGTTTCTTTGATACCAAAGAAATGCTGGAAAATACTCTGAACTCTACCAAGCACTCTGTGCAAAAGGGCCAATTTGTTCAAATTCACGACTGTGTTATGTATCATCTATAACGTATTGTTTGCCAAAAATAACAAGTTATATTGCTATGTAGAGCCTAGCATACGGTAACGTTTGATTCCACAGTCCAGTATGCAATTCATTACGTAGATCTAAGTCAAGGTTAGCTTGTCACTGTAATATTGATCAGCAGCCAGGGAAAAAAAATAACTGTAAGTCGCATTTGTATCTCTTTCTGATGTTCCAAGCCCGGACCGTTTGTATTCCCTCCCCCCAGACACATGCACACACAGTCACACATGTGCTGGCCGCCCTTCCGACCCCGACACACACTAAGACATGGGTGCGTAATAACAACATTTGTGTTGGTATGAAAGGAAGCGTCGGTTTGGTTACATAGAGCAGTTCACCCTACAGGCGACTTCGTTGAATCCGAGTTATTTTTACTAATCTTTAAGAATAAAATAATTGGGGAATCCAACTCCTTTCGTTGAAACCGAGTTCCACTGTATCTGTTTATATTATTCACAGATCATTGGTTCCACCTATGATTTAAGGATTAACCATTTCAAAATACAAAATTTAAATAAAGTTGGAATGTTCTTTAAAAGTTTTAGTTTGTATCAATACCTGAGAGAGAGAGAACCACAGTTTAGTCACACCAAGTCAGCAGCTAAGTACTAAAACCCTAAAACCACTTATAAATCATCATCATCAAGTGCCAAATCTGCAACTGACATTGGCAATCATGATTCTCCATTCACTCTTTCGCTTGGATACTCTAACAAAAGTTTCATAATTCTGATCTTTCCCCATCACCCATCTGTTTAGGTTGTCAAAATAGGTTGCTTTGGGTCTACCCATGCCTCGTTTGCCTTCAATTTATAAATTTATAAATAGACGTTAAAAAAAAACATTGTAAAGAATTTAGCAACACACATATCATAAATTATTTCAGGATATACATAGCTTGTTTACCAAAAGTTCAGTCTGAAGACAATGCATGTTGTGAGGCAGTGTAAAACTAAGCAACTCATTTTAAAACTAGATCACACTTGTCCAATTTGATGTCATGATCCTGCACTCATTTTTTTTCCTTCTCCCTCTGCTGCTTTTCTGAACCTTTATTTCACCCCTCCCCCTTCCCCTTCACAGATAAAAAGAGAAAAAAAGAAAACTCTTATCCCATATCCACATCCTCTTCTTGCTTCTTGTCCTAGCCCCTTGGCTCCCTTTGCAACCTACCTACTGCTTTTTGCTTTTCTTCCAACAGTTTTCGAGGTTTTCTGTAATCCTTGATCTTTTCATTAAACAAGTTCACTCAGCAGATACATGTTCATACTAAGATGTTATTGTTATGAGTAAAATAAAAAAAGTTATCCACAAACTCTGTTTATGGGTTTTGAAATGCTTTTAAACTGAAGCCAATATTCTTGTTGAGTCTATGGACCTGAGGTGGACATAACATCAGGAACATCGTTTGAGTCTTCATCCAAAGGTCCATTTGTCAGATCATCCAGCTGGCTCAGGTTCTGCTCTGAAGTTTCTCGGGACATTTCTGATTCATCCTTCTTTGAGCCTGCCAGCCTTCCAGCCTGAGGAAAGTTCCACCTCAGATAATATGGCATGAACTCAAAGTAACAGACGCTACTTTATGACAAGATACAAATCAAGACAACTGCAAGTTAACATTGAGAAGGACCATATCGATACAACTAGGTAGCGTAACACGGCCTCCCAGGCACTTGCGGCCTTCCGACCCACGGCGTCCGAAATTCCGTCTCAGCGATCTTTTAGTTAGTCCGGGCCCCCCGCGGTAGGCCATAAATTAGCGGCAGGTGACCTGCAATTTCACGCGTCAAGTCGGGGATTGACCGGGGTCAACTCGTGCACAGCGCTGTCCTATCTTGTCCTTATCAGAACGCGTTTCTTCCCCTAATTTCATGAGCCGTAAAATGATGCTCACTCTACCCCTAGAATCTATTTCTTCACCAATTCCGCTTCGTCTACGTCTTCTTGATATCTTGTGAAAGTTTCAACAGTTTTCATTGATTCGTTTGGGAATAATAACAGTTTTAAATTGTGAGTGTTAAGTGATTGGAAGCGCCGATAATAATGTTATCTCTTCAAATTTAATTACAAATCATTCAAGAATGGAACGATGGTCTTTATTTCTGTTTGCGCGGTGTGATAGCCATCAAATCATATTTTCTAATGATGTGAATTTTGTTTTTCCAGCACTTTGCAGTGACTGGCTATCAGTTAGTGAATTGTGTTCCTAAGTAAAAATCGTTAAACTGCAATGGGCCAGTCACACATATGAGAGGCATAGAGTCTCTGAATGGACTTTGTCGGGTGTGTTGGTGTTTAAATTTAACTGTCAAACAAAAAAAGTGCAGAAAGCCCCGATTATGTAAGACAATGGCAGGAGATATTCTCTTGATTTATGGGATTGATGTGAGGGACGAAAATGAACAGTCGTATTCCGCTAACATTTGTGTCAAGTGTTTTACCGCGATTTCAACTATCAAAGGGAGATAGGGTGTTACGTCACGTCAATTTATGCCGCAAAAAAGCAGTTGACACTAGTAGGAACACGTGGTGTGCGTTTGACAATAGCAGAAATATGAATTCCTTCTCCGTTTTGTCGGTACCGCTTAGGTGGCTGCATACAAAGATCAATTTCAAGCTAACAACGTAAAACACCCCAAACATACCTCCCTCCATCCCCATGTATGCAAGGAACTAACAAACACAATTTGTACAGAAACAAGAAAATACTCCGTCAAAACTGCAAAAATTGAGGAGGCAAAAGGAATGGAAGCAATATTCAATCTTCTCAATGAAAGATTTAGCCATGTTCACACTGCAATATCAAATTTCAAACCAGTCGAACGATTTTCACTTCCACAAATCTTCTTAGCAATCGACAATTACATGTCCGCATTCAGACGCTATTTCCCCGCAAAGTTATCCCAAAGCCACACATATCATAACAACACTGTATTCCACACATACAACAACACATGTTTGCTCTCGGGCTTTTAGGAGAACAGGACACAGAAAGCAGTCACCAAGTGATCTCAAAACTGGAAGCCAGAGTATGAAGGATCCCAAACCAGATAGACATAATGCGTTTTATTTTTGTGTCGCATCTCCTGCAAATAGCTCCCTCATTGCGTGCTGCTGGATATGTTTAGAAAGAAAAATTGTATAAATGTATACTTTTATTCTGTACATGTTCATTTCGTGAAAAGAAATCGGTGCTGTATATTGAAGATACGTCAGTATATCATTATTCAGGAGGATACACAATCCATTGGATACAAAAAGTCATGAATGCAGGGAAGCGTTTTGGCTATCATGCTCATGACAAGTTCCATGTTCGTGCTGGAAACAAAATTTTGAGTGAGTCAATTTCTAAACACATTTTCCTGTCTTACGTGGCAGTTTTGTAAATATTTATCGTTAGGCTTATAAGTTATTAGCCATTCAATATGTGTTTGTTGTTTTGACTAACTATAAATAGACATACATTTTAAGAGCAGCTAACTCAAAAACGTGAGCAGCCATGGTATTGCTATTTCGTACCAATAAAGAGGTTTAGTTGCTTTCTCTAAAGAACAAACTTGTGTTCACGTATGATATTTTTTTTGTGTGTAAGACGATAAAACATGTGTTGAAAAATTCATTTCACCGGCTACCGACGCAGGTAGCGGGAGGGCGGGTTAGTGACCTCTGGGTGACCGGCCCGCCGTGACCCGGTCACTCCATCGCCGATCCAACTAAAAGAGCGCTGTCTGTACGCCGTGGACCGCTTGGTATCTGTAAAATCGGGGTAATTCCGATCGCTGTTTCTTTGTGATTTCGCTATAAAACACCAAAGGACATACACTTTGTTAAAGTTCAGCTTTTCCTCGTTACAATGGTGTAAGTTGTGTATATGTTCGATTATTAGGAGCTGGACAATCGCCGAGGAAAGCGAAGCCCCTCGCGCTCGGAATGCGTGGTCGGCCGATTCTAAAATTGACAAGCGTGCATTCAAATGCTTCGCGGAACGAGGGATGATTAAATGCCGCTTTTCATTGGCGGAGAACTGTAGAACTTTAAACGGACTTTCCCGTGGTATAAATTTGGCCTTTGTTGTTTAAATAGAAAGCCTGTAAAAATACCGTCAAAATTTTCAAAGATCATTTTTTACTCGAAATAAGTAAATTAGCGGCTTAAAAAAAATATCAATTAAATTTCGTGGGTGTCAAAAGGAAGGGCTTCCGAGTAACGAGCGACCACCCCAACAAACACAATAAAGAAGAGACCTAACCCTAGGCATACCCCTAAAAAGAACCTGCAACGGGTCTCATGTAAAAAGGCCAGCACAAGTCCAAAATGAAAAAATTAAAAAACCACACTCCAAAACAAACAAGGAGCATGCATTAGTATGGCCTAGACCTACATCTACATTGCTAGATCTAGATCTAGGCTATATAGTATAGTATAATAGGGTTTGATACAATAACACAATTATCAATAGAATTGGAATGAATCCTCCATATAGATCTAGATTAGATCTAGATATCTAAATAAATCTAGATCTAGATCTAGATTCTAGATCGAGATCTTGTAGAACAAGTGAATAGGAATAGGCCTTGAACTAGAATCTAGAAATAAATAAATAATTCACGCACCTGATAAAATGCTTTTTTAATACTACAGCACAACCTATGATTGGGTTTGACACAATAAATTTGGAATATGAATCCTCCATTGAGGTCTATAATGATCTATATAAATCTAGATCTAGATAGATCTAGAACATGTGATTCGGACTTGAATGAATCCACATGATCTGAACAATTGAATTTGTGAACAAACGAAATTCAAAATGTCCGCTCGAGCACGAAACTGAAAGTAGATAATTTAGGTCGTCGTCCTTTTTCGTATTCGCATTTCTACCTGGGTTCCGACAATTATGTCGGAAACGCCGACGTCGGCACGAAAACGAAAGTGCCGACAAAGCCGACGGGAGAAAAAGGGGGCGCTGGCAGTCGGCCAGGCTTCGCACTTTGCACATTGACTGATACAGGTGGGCCTAGCGATAGCATCTGCCGGCTCGCGGGTCGGGTCGCGATTGTCGGATTTCAGACGATTGTCGGCAAACATGCAGGTCTACAGGGGTTAAGAATACAAAGGCGTTGAGGGGGGGGGGGAGAAAGACAAACTCAATGAAATTAATATGCACTGTAAACGTCGGGAACAGATAGCTTAAGACGAAACTGTTGGTCATAGTCATAGAGACGACGGACCAGCTACGTGGCTTTCCAAGCGACCACCCCCGACCATTACTCTCTTTGCACAGCATGAGGGGCACTCTCACCAAATATCTGGTTTTCTAGTAAATTCTATGCTTGTCTTATGCAGGCTGTGCAGGTTGTAGTGAAAATTTCCCCTTGCCAAGCTTAACTTGTCGGCGTGTTTCGCGGATCGGAGCCTGCGTTTAGAGGGAGTGACCGTGCGTTTGTACGTCTAAATTATATAGCAAAAAACCCGTCAGATGACGAAAGCGTGCGTTTGAGCGGAGCGTGCTTTTGTATGGCGTGCGTTTAGGCGGAGACTACTGTACCACAATGCTCAGTGGATATGGGCCTTTCAAATGGAACAGATAGACTTGGCATACAGCTACTTTGAAAATTTAGTTTCTGGTACCTAATAAAACAACAGTCATTTAGTGAAGGGAAAAAGTAAGAAAGACAGACAGAAGCAAAAGAGAGATGGTAAAGAGTAAGACCTACCAGAGGCTTCCTCTTATCAACAAAAATTATATATCTTTATGAAATTAAAAATCCTTTTTCAAAGCTAAAGGCTACCAAACCAGACACTGGAATGTTTTTTCTGCTGTACATAATGAGATTCCAGAGAACAAAGTCACAGAAGCCTGCGGTAAGAAATGTATGGAGCTGGCCACCTTGCACTGAAAAGCACTACTGACAGATATAACAATGCCAAAAACTGCAAAAGGATTAATCTAAATTCTGTACCTCTGTTATGGCATAGAAAGGCATTCACGAACACATCTCTTTCTTCAAATGCACACAAGAAAGTACTAAATGAACAAAGGTCTTGTTCTCTTTGTTCTTTCACTGAGACCTGGTGAAGAAAAACCCTAAAACACGACTCTTTTCCGTCTTTATTACCCATGACTGCCTCTGAGTTTGTCGTAAGTAGTCTTCATCGTGTGGGTCATCAGCATCCCCTTCGTTGCGGCCTTGGACGTGGATGAGGTGTTGGCCCAGCAATCCAAAGGCCATAGGTCTAAACAGAGCCATCGGGGCCAGTATGGGTTCATCGCCCAGCTTCACATTGTACTTCATCACAAACTTGTCTGGCTTGTGAATCTCCAAAGCATGCTGACTGATCTCACTCTGGTCCTGGGGACATAAGTCAAATGGAAATTGAACTACAACAATAGATTTATTTTGTTTGGCTAATCACACCGTAATCTTTATAGGTAATAAAGTTCATAAAAGGATATTGACAATCGTAACAGTCTATTTAGGCCTATGAATCTTAAGGTTTGATGGTTTGGGAAATAGCAGGCAAGTGTAAGGATTTATATAAATTCTAGTTTGATTCCTTTTGTATGATAAAACAAGTCAATGCTAAAAGTGGGGAAAGAGGAGAGTGCCTGTTGTTGAACGATTTTTTTTCAATTCACACAAACAAAAAGAAGTACTTAGAGGAGCACAGCGGGCAGGATGAAACGTTTGTGTAAAGTGTAGTGGAACAAACTTGTGACTTGCAGAAATAAAACTGATTTTTTTCGGAGAAGACAGGTTGATGTTCACAGGACTGTCTCAAAGGCTTAAAATAGGGAACATCTGAGGTGCAATGTGTCTCAGACTATGAGTGCTTAACTGTTGGAAATTATTGCAAAAAGACGTTTAAAAATAATCAATCCAAGGAGTGCAGTCAAAGGCTGATATTATATCAAGGCTGGTTATGAAGAAAGTTGGGGAAAGCTTTTTTCAAGAACCAAAACAATAAATATTACACAAGCATTTGCTCACCCTAGACTTTCACTGTTTTCAACCCTACAGATAAGCTAGTGGAACAATGTTAGTTTACTTGATTTAATTATTTTGACGAGCGCCTAACTTAATAACAATGTCCTACATATAATAAGCCTACTAACACAATCATCATCTACATACTTCATCATTTACCTACCACATCAATCTACACTAGTCTGAGCACATATCCAGATATCTTTCCCATTACTTAAAATACTGGTACTGCGTTAATATTACTGAGTAAAAAAATGGCTGATATTCAGCACAATGAAACAAAAGATAAAACTATCTTTTCATTTTCGCCAAGCAAGAGACATCGCGTGTCCAACATTATCGAGTTAGATATAGAGATAAGACAACATGCTGTAGTAAAGTCTTTAAATAAGACTCCAGTCTAGGGTCACTTGCACTAAAGCGCTTTTACAGAGCTAAGACAATGTGTTGTTGGACAGTTTAACAATCAGACAACTAATCCAGGGCCACTTGGACTGAAACGTTTTTCCAGAGATAAGACAATGAGATGAAGGAAACTTTAACAGTCAGACTCAACTAATCCAGGGCTACTTGTACAGAAACATTTTTCCGTAGCTGAAACAATGGGTTGAAAAAAAAAGCTTAGTAATCAAACTTCAGCCCAGGACCACTTGTACTAAGGTATTTTTCCAGCAGACTAAAAACCATTTACCTGATCTAGATGGCAGCAGGTCTCTTTCAGGGCCTGTAGCTGTACTACATCTCCTGGGCAGGTGAGATTCACTTCAGGCAGAGCGACGCCACAGCGAGCCAACAGAGAGTGGAATAAGCGGCTCACATCACTACCCCCATACTCCATCGTGATTCTGAAAGAAAATCAAAGGTGAAAACAAGAAAACTAGACAATAGAAGAGAACATTATTTTACAGACAATTTTTAGTTAGCGAGCACTAGCTTTTTACAATCTTTGGTGGTGACTAAAATAGTCATGAAGATGAACTCATTTTTGGAAGTTCCTGACACTCAATAGGTAGCGTAAACACAGCCTCGCAGGCACTCACGCACTTCCGAGCTCGTGGTTTCGGTGAAATCGGGGTAATTTAGACCGCTGTTTCTTCGCTCTTTCGCTATAAAACACCAAATGCTGTACACAGTGAAAAAGTTCACATTTTCCTCGTTACAGTGGTGTAAGTTGTTTGTATATCCAAATATTTGGAGCTGGAGAATTGCCGTGGAAAGTGAAGTCTGTCACAGTCGGAATGCGTGGTCGGCTGGTTCAAAAATGGACACCAATGCATTCTAATGCTTTCTGGGAAAGACTGATGATTAAATACCGTCTTTTAACTGGCAGAGAACTATAGAGCTTTGAACGGGCTTTCCCGAGGTATATTTTTGGCATTTAAATGGAAAGCCTTTAAAAATCACGTCAAAGTTTTCAAAGATCATTTTTAACACATAATATGTAAAATATGCAGGGGAGAGGGGGGTTCAGAGTAAAAAATGATAAAACAATACAGTGGAACTCGGATTCAATGACCTCAAATTCAACGAGAACTCGGATTCAATGAGATGAGACAGATTCCCCATTTTTTTTCTTCTTTAAAATAAAAAAATAACCCGGATTCCACGAGCACTTAAAACAACGAGCTCGGATTCAACGAGGTCGCTTCCAGGGTGAACATCCCCCGCAGACGCAGCTTCGCTCATTTTTCTCCCAGAACGAACTTTATCTATTCCCGGAAACCATCCATTGCACCAGCATCGTGAACCATTATTCACTTAGCCGATTGCATGCAACCAATCAGCGGCTTTTTTCCATACCAACACATGTGTTGTTGGCACGCGCACGTGTCTACTCTGGTGTGTGTCAGGGTCGGACGGACGGCCTGCACAGGTGTGACTGTGTGAGCGTGTCGGGGGGGGGCTAGCGGTCCGGGCGTTGAACGTCGCAGATACGAACACGTCACAGTCTTTTTTCCCCCTCGGTAACTGATCATTATTACAATGAAAAGCTAGTCTTGACGTAGATCTACGTAATGAATTGTTCGCTGGTCTATGGAATCAAAAGTTGCCGTATGCTAGGCTCTACACTGCAGCACAACTTTTTGGTAAACAATCGAGACGGCACAGGCGTGTGCATTTGAACGAATCGGTCTTTTTTTTACACAGCTCATAATATGCAGGCATTTCAGGCATTACGTGTGACTTCTCTTTATACATTACTTGCTCAGTGCCAGTAATTATCTCCACAAAACCTCGTGTTTGCTATAACGAACACTTGGATTCAACGAGATTTTAGGTCAGGCCAGGCGACCTCGTTGAATCCGAGTTCCACTGTAACTGTACCATGCTTTTGATGTGCAAAAATAAAGCGATAAGTCTGATAAACATGTTTTCAGCTGTTCATCACTACCTGCTTCCCTTGTGTGAAATGCCATCCTCTACACAGCTGATACTTGTCTTCTGGTCACCCACATCCACAACACAAGCAACTGTGATACCAGAGCCATAGGTTGCACATACAGACTCCTGGAAACAGACAAAACCTTCAACACTGATGATTAGACAATGTACAAAATAATTTTTTTTTAAATAAAATAAAAAGACACAAAAGAAAAAGTAAGAACTATTTCCTTGATAACAACAAACAATAAAAAAAGAATAAAACCAAAAGTACACACTTAAAAGTATTTCTGATTTGATAAAAGTAAACAAACAAAAGCATTAAGGGCTTTACCAACTTGTTATCTCCCACCAACACATGGGTCTCAACTCAGAATTCTAAAAAAGGAGGAACTTTCCGGGTGATCGCCACAGAAGCCCATTTTCGCGAAACACCCATTATTATTATACTGTTGAACCCTAAAATGCTGAAATAAAAACCATCAATTTATCAAAGCAAGGTTATTTCACACCAATTTGAGGGTTTGGGAGCTAATTTCAAATAAGAGTCACGTACCAAATATTTACAATCTTGATTACGTACAGAAAGTGGTGGCGCCTGGGGTCTTGTGCGACTTATTAATATTTTCCCTTCATCATATATAAACTATATAAAAATGAATCTTGTTTTGTGCCCAGAACTAGAATATTGACTGTCATGACTCATATCATATATATAGGCCTATATAATGAACATGAAAGACAAACATTAATGCTCAAACTCAAAGTAGAGTAGAACAGCCCAAGTAGACCTATTCAGTGTGAGAGGTGTAAGAACTGGAGGGGGGCAAGATGCAGTGATACTGAAAATCTGCGAATCTTGAACAGAAAGCTAAAATATAGAGAAGTAATTTACTGTCACCAGTCTAATGAAACGCGAACCCTTAGGCCCGAAGTTCCATAACACGCTTACAAGTTATGACGGTTCCCGATTTCACACAAGGCCTGCACCACCAACGCACACTTTACGTTGCAGAGAGCTGTAGTAGTACTACAGTAGTAATCAAAATTCTAAACATTAAGCATTTGCTTCCAGTTTGTTTTTTTGTCCTCTGGTGTTGCGTCCAGCCCTCCCCCTATCCCCCAGTGCGTCTTTTAAAAAAAATCAATAATCTCCCCCCATTTCGGAGTCTTGTACTTCGCAGCACTCAGATATATTGACCGGTCACAATGGTGAGTCCTGTACTACCGCAGCGCTCCGTATGCGCGCAGGTTCATTGACCGGTCACAATGACGAGCCTGACAAGAATCTGGAACTTTCTCCTCTTTTTTTTGTTGTTGTTGTTGCCCCTACAAGTGACGGCACAGTGACAAATATTGATTGATTTCATGGCGACACCACGTTTGTAATGCCGAACCTGCATGTTACAATAATTGTTGGGTTATCATACAATTACTGACAAATTTCTGGGGGGTAACGAAAGCGAAAGTAGATCTTGATTTTCCAGTCAGTCGAGCCATGGTGACACAATTCCGCTTGCCGCCAAAGCCGCCAGTTCGCGTGAAGCGTACTCTCAGAGACGAATTAATATCACAATCGCGACCGGCAGAAATGAACTTAAAGACGTTATTGGATTTGGTTTCCAAATAATCGAGATCTTTTATGTATTTTCCCGGGTCTCTGTGATTTTTTAAAAATTCCCGGGGCCTGGCAGTCACCCTGCTCCCAACAACTCTCTTTCTGATTGGCCCGCTGTCGCGGTAGCGGAGTTTAGTGGAGGAAATGGCGGTAGCGGAAATCCGCTAAATAGCGGAATATTGAGACCCATGCAACAACAAAACAATTGTTTAATCGCACACACAAACATACTCACACACATCCACCCACCCACACACACACAATCAACCAAATGCAAACACATTTTACCGTATCTACCTGAGACTGAATTTATTCGTCCTAATCTTCACCTGATGTACAATTGCAGCACCAAAGCCAAAAGTGTTCAGTAGCAAGTTCACCAATGCCTTGATGTGTTTGTGTACATAAACATCTGGGATTAGGAGGACAGCCCTGTAGTGCTGAAACAATAAAACTGTGAGTACATGACAGACTTCAAACTCACTTTAAAACTTTTCTATTAACCTTAACAGAGCAAATTTTGTCTCGTCTGAAAAAGGAAACAAACCAGTTTAGATGAAAGGATGTGTTATGAAAAAAAAGTTCAAAAGTAGAGGGGAATACATACTTCATATACCTTTATTTTTAGCACTCATTATAACTCTAAAATAAAAATCATGAATTGTGAGCACTAAAACTGCGAAGAGCATTCGAAAGAAAAATATCATTTCCATGGTCAGATATGTAATGATAAAATAGAAAGAGGTTTTGTCTCAGTTGACAAAGATATGAGCCATACACATCTCAATGTCCAGAAATTGACCACTACATTGCAGAGACGGGTTCTCTAAAGTATGAGTCTAAACAGTATGAGCCTTTTATATTCAATTTGGTAAGAAAAGAGCTCAGATTTCATTGCTTTTACACAGTACGGGAAAGTACTTTAACATGAAAGTGGGTTCACAATTAATCCAAATAATTTTTTTTACTCCTTGACAGCTAACTATATATATGTAAATACATGCTAAGGAAAATTCCACTACACGCAAGACGTCATGGGTCACAATCTTTAATTAACGCTTTTTTTGCTTAAAGCCCAGAACTAGTCTGGGTCATGACAGAAAAAGTTTGAACTACCACTGTGTTGTACTCACTTTGAGGTCTTTCAAAGGTATTTCCATGTGGTCCTGTAGTACACAGCCCCAGATGGCCTCAATATCAGCCAGGACAGATGACAGGGTACCCCCAGGACCTTGGTGAACATTTAGCTGTCCTCTACGCATGGGCCAGCTCAGACGATAATGCTCTGATGGTCGAATGTACATAGCCTGGAAATCAGAAATATAACATGAATCTAACATTAGAAAGATACTGTTGATTTGTCTTTTAATTTTACTTAATTAATTAAAGATTTCAGCATAAACTGATACTTCAATTTAGGTGTTATTAACATCATCATCATCAAGTGCCAGATCTCTGGCAGACATCGGTGATCATTGTTCTCCATTCATTCCTTAGCTTGGATGCTCTTAAAAAAGTTATATTACCCTGTTCTTTTCCCATTACCCATCTGTTTAGGTTCTCCAAGTTGGTAGCTTTGAGCCTACCCCTGCCTCATTTGCCTTCAATTTTGCCAGTAAGAGCGAGATTTTCAAAACTTTTATGTCTATTCAGGTGTCCCAAAAACTGCATTTTTGAACACTTGAATAGACATAAAGGTCTTTTTTCTCTTCTTTTTTTGATATTATCACTATCTGAAAAAAAAAAATCCCACCATATATCTCAGTTTATTAAACAGGAGGAGAAAAAGGCTCAAAGTCAAAGAATACTTATATTAAACCCTGACAAATCAGTTAATTTGTATGCACAGGGTGTCCAGCAATATTTCCCGAAAAAATTTACTACCTGGAAAAAAATTTACTACCCAGCAAATCAAGCCCCACACCAGCTCGAAAAAGGGAGTTAATTTGCGCCATCAATAACATATATATTATTATTACATAACATATGGAACGAAAAGAACACACAACAAAGTCCAGTCGACAAAATGGAGGATAGACAGACGATCGCAAGCTTGCTTGCAGCTAGATTTGATTTAGTTTTAGTAAGGTTTTTACGGCGCTCGCAACTGCATAGGTGATATGAGCGACAAGGGGTGGATGTCAACAGAGAAGTCCAAGCTTCGACTATCAAGGCACCCCGGAAATAGAAGTTCACAAGTGTGACAAACATACAAAAGAAGTAGAGGAAAATGACGATAGTAAAGAAGAGGACAGAAAAGGCAGCAGTTTCCCCTACGCGGGTCCAGCACAGTATGAGCATGACATTGATAAATCAGCCCATTTACAATTCTACTGTGCATAAGAACATGTTAATATCCTCCCTTTGGGAATGGCCTAAAGACATTTCAGTCAATAGCACTGCCCTGGTTGGGGGGGGGGGGGGAGATTTGTACCTAATGTGTACACACAGGGTGACTGCCAAACCGGCTTCTCCATTTTCCAGGGCCATGTTACACAACAACAACGCGCGCGCACACACACACACACACCCACACACACACGTAATGACTCGAATAAACATATTCAGTGTGAGAGGTGTAAGAACTGTGAGAGGGCAAGAGGCAGTGGCACTGAAAATCTGCCAGTCTTGAACAGAAAGCTACAATATTGTTCTAATTTACTATCACCCAACAAATGAAACGCGAACACTTTATTTCAATAACACGGCTTACAAGGTATGAAGGATCCCGATTCCACACAAGGCCTGCACCAACGCGCGCTTTGCAAAGGGCTCTAAATCTAATCAAAATTCTGAAATTTGCATACAGTTTTTGTCCTCTGGTGTTGCCTTCATCCGCTCCCCCCCTCCCCCGAATGTCTCTTTAAAAAAATCAATAATCCCTGCCCTACTCCGTAGTCCTATACTTCGCAACGCTCGACTTTTTAATGAACTTTGGCGACCCCAACAAACGCTGGTGCTCACCGATGCTGTACCTTGTAGTGCCTCGCGCGAAGGTTCACTGACCTGTCATGCTGGTGAACCCGACAATCTAAAAATCGGACAAAGCTTGTATTTTCTTTTCACCCCCCCCGCCCCCCCCAACCCCCACAAGTGACAGAGTCCGTGTAATTAATAAATTTTGTTTGCACGGCGACACAGCGTTTATACTGTACAACCTGCATATTACAAATGTTGCGTTATCAGTTTATCTTCGCCAAATTTCAGGGTGGTAACGAAAGCGAAAGTAGATCTCGATTTTCCCGATCAAGCCTCGGTGTCACATACACTTCCACCTGCCGCCATAGCCGGCTTTTCACGTGAAACGTACTCTCGGACGGGGAAAAGGTAAACGAATAATTATATCACAATCGCGACCTGCAAAAACGGAGGCTAGGGTTCACTGAAAAGTCTTGCTGGCTTCATCACTCAGTATGCAGGCTAATTTACGACCGTTTAACAAATTTTTACTACTTTCAAGGCAAATTTACTACCATTTACGACCAGGGCATCGAATTTACGACTTTTTTACGACTTTACGACTTTGCTGGACGCCCTGTATGCAAGACTTTTATAATACCTATTTGCCAACATAATTTTATTGTCTTTTCCTACCCTAGTCTCTTCAAATCAATGGCTGTGAAAGGTGTTGCATTAAATCTTTCCTACTGCTGACAGTAGTAACAACAAGAATTTTTGTTGCAGTTAAACAAACCATTGTACAAAAAGATACTAGTGTTGTTCCAGCAAAGCGGAGGCAAAATAAAACAGAATCCATGTAGCAAAACATATTTTAAAACCCAAACTGCAGAAAGCTGATTAAAAAAACTCTTTCTCTCGCCTCTTCTCCAACAACGTAGGGTGGTTTCTTGTCAACATCTGTCCAATTTGGGCAATCCTGAGATTCTGTCTTTTCACTTGGCACTTGACTATTGAATGCCATTAACTGTGAACAAAGTCATATAATTTTGCAATTTATAAAAGTACAGCCTTTTACACATAATATAGTGTAAAGCGCATAGAGCCTGCTGTTGAGCGGGGATTTGCGCTATACAAATGCTATCTATTATTACACTTAATTAGGTAATAAAACGGCTAATACTTCATTGCTATTTTTTTACTTATACATGTCTTACAAAGAATCAAACTAAATTTCAAACAGTTTGAAAATATTGTCAAAACACTGTCCACCACAGAAAGAAAGGCAACTCATAATTTTAGGTTTAGCAAACGGCAGATTGAATCCACTGTCAAAGTCATCAAAATCAAATAACCGTACTTTCCCATGACATAGTTCACATGGGGGTCAGATGTTTTCAACGTTAAGCTGACATAAAAATAAAAAAACCTCTAAAGATGTTCTTTGTGAATTTCTTTTCAAAGGAATCTATTCAGCAAACTTTGTAAAGTGTCCAACTTGAAAACATTTGTGACAAATTTTCAGATAATCACACTGACAATTGTGATAGTGTATAGAAATTCACCAGCACAGAACTATTTTAACAATATTGAAATGTTTTTTAAATATGTGAGAGAGAACAAATTCTGCATTGAAGTTGTAATACCTGTCTTGGGAGTGTAAGCTGTCTGTGGCTACCAGCAAGAGTAGGTCGAGACTGGAGAAGTTCTTCTATCGATGCAAGTCCAGCTCGAATCTGTTGGCCTGCCTCTGGGTGCTGGCGAGGTGCAGGGGTAAATGATTCAACTTATTTTGGTCAAGAGATTCAAATAAAAGCATTCAAATAATTTTTAACAAACAACAAAACACATTAAACGTAAAAAAAATAATAGCTTTACAAAGTTGGGGGGGGGGGGTAGTGTTTTACGGCACTCACCATTGCATATGGTCATGTCATATGAGCGCGCGGGACACAATAAACATTTTTAGTTGGTAGGAGATTTTGAATTTTACCCAGGCGGCGGCCAAAGCTACTCTACTCTAATTGATCTTAGACCACCAAGGGAACTTGAACGTCGCAACTTGCACACAATACCTCTGAGATTTTTCGCCCTTGTCTGAGAAGGCAAGGTGTAGATCTTTCCTACCAGAAGATCAGGGGTGTGGCTGAAAGACAGCAGTAAGAAGGAGCCAAGGAGTAGCAGTAAAAAGGCAGCAGAAAAAGTCAGGAACTCAGAGGGGGAGGCAAAGGAGGTGAGGGGGTGGGGGCAGAAAGTGGAAATGAAAGAAGACGACAGAACATTGTTGGAGAGCACGAAAGGAGACAATTTTAGAGAAGAAAACTTTTCCGTTGCTACCCGGATTCGAACCCCTGACCTTGAATGAGAGGCGAACACCTTAACCTCCCAGCCATGAGAGCCCCCTTTATAAAGCTGAAAGAGAGCAAATCTGTCAAAACAACTAAAAAACAGTGCCTATCAACAACAGAAGAAACTTTAGGGACAATCAAATGTTGAAAGGTAGTAATGAAAGCACCTTTAAGAACTTATTTTCTGTCTAGATCTACACCCTTCTTCAGTCCCTCATTCTATTTTTCTTTTCAGCCAAAATTCTAGATTAACTCTTTGATTCCAAGTTGTCACTTAAGTTGGGATTTTGGTTCAGTGCTTCAGCGGATTGCCACTTTTACTGACATTTTGAGGTACCACTTTTGTCAATCCCAAGATCTACATCTGGCCCTGTGCTACATGTACTACTTATTCACCGATATGACATTATGACCCTCTGTTCAATTACAAGTAGTTTGAGTGCTCATACAAACAAACCAATCAATATATCTGACTGATATAATCGTTTTTAAAGTAACATTCTTCGCCGCTTCAAAAGGGTGCATACAATTGTGGAATCCCTTGAGTACTAACAGAGTCCAAACAATTTTTATCTTCACCAAGCTCAAGGTCCTCATTTAAATTTTCTAAATTCTTCTTTCAAAGTACTATGAGCTGATCAGTAACTGAACTGGGTGACCTTTTGAAAACCAAGGGATGTCTCTTTTCTCCTCTTTGGCATAAAAAGTTTTAGGTCTACTCCATATTTTGTAAATCTTTACAAAATTAACTCACTGGCTACCGTTCCTGCCAGTGTGGCACGAATTTTCTATTGACGCCTAGCTCCTGTTCATGCCACTTTGGCACGAATATATTTGGAATTTTTTTCCGCTGAAGGATAGCCACTGTGGTTCGAACGGCTCGCGATATTAAAACATGAGTCATTTCCCTTTAATTTGAGATCGTTTCCTGCTCTCTAGCTCAAGAGGCATTTTTTTAGTGAATTGTTTCCTAAAGTCACTCTTCAGTCCGCAAAATGGCGTCCTATCGACCAAAACGTCAACAGTCTGCTCGAGCCAATATAAAAAAAAAACCCAATGAAATAAGATAACACAAATCTGTTCTGTTTTACTTACAGTTTATTTTGTTGGTTTTTTTAACAGTGAAAATTTGAAGCTTCTATCTTTAATAGATTGATCTCAGTGATTTTCTAAAAATACCCCCGAAATGGTGGTTTCAGGGGCCGGGCGCCCCCAAAAATGTTGGTAGTCAGTGAGTTAAAGCATGCTTGCCCCTCAAACCAGTTGCAGCAAGTGTAGCAGTGTAAGTGAGAAGAGTTATCAAATGACAACACATATTTCTTACATGATATATGCCACAGTCAGGCTTTTTTTTTCTTAGTGAAGGCTTGTCCCATACGAGCAACAATTGAGTGAAGTGAATCAAAACAAAGTAGGCCTAATCAATATTGACTTCTGGTTCAAATTTCACCGATCATTATAAAAGCAAAATAATAAACATTTCAAATACTTACACTACATTCAGGTCGGAGGAGCATGTGGTCATCTGGAAGTGAATTCTCTACATTTGGACATTTCCTAGCAATGCAGTGTGGCACAGTGATGGGAAAGGCATCTGATGCTCGGCCAACTCTGAGATTTACAGAGCCCGGTTGGATTACAATAATTGTTGGTGGCTGGATAGGATGCTGGAATTCCAAACAAATAATAATTCACATTTTTGAAAATGAAAAGTAAAAAAATGAAGAAAAGAAATGAAACAAAGGAAAGTTTAGCTATTTTTGACTTTTCTTTCTCATGTCCATGGTATATCATTACTGTAGATCAAACAACAAAACCGTTAGCATTATTTCTATCCTATGACCTTCTTCACCCACCCCATAGCTCATTGTTCTGAAAACTAGCATAGATGATTGAATCAAATAGATTATAATTTATAAAATGTAAAAAATCCCCAGAAGATGTTGACATTCAAAGAAGATGAATCTTTAATAAACGGTACCCATCGGTCATCGGGGCTAGCCAGATTTCCGTCTATGGAGAGGCAAACGTTACCATCATAGCATAACCTGAATGAAACTGATGATAACCTTAAAAAAACGAGCGTGTTTGTTTTCAAGGTCGCCAGTCGGGCAATTGGTTTGTGTTCAGTCAGTCACGATAAAGCTTGTGGCTTACAAGTCATGTGATCATCATGACATTGCAATGTCAGGGTCAGGCCTTTTCCCGTGAAATGCCATAACAAAACAAAATGGACTTTGTAGATCTCAAAAAGATCATCAAGATCTATAGATCATTCCCTTGTTTATGGGATTTGAGAACATCGCAAAACAGTAACTATATGATATGATATGTGGCAAGCAGCCTTGGGAAGGCATTAGAGAAGGGCATGGTTTTGCTGCGAATGGTAAGTTTTGTTAACTTCAGCACCATTTGATACAATATTAAGGCAGGGGTCTATTTGTAGGGTGCACTGAAGCTGCCACAAACTGAACTGAACCAATCCTCCAATGGGCACTGCCTATAAACAACAAAACACGACCAAAATCTTGATCTTTTCTCTTGGTAATCTGAGTATGTTAAAAAATTAGACCAATGCAGTTCTAGTCTTATTAATACACAAGCAAAACAATTGATTTGAAATAATTTTAGTGGCTATAGGTGGGTACTGCAGCCAAAAATACATTGAGCAGTGTTGTCCCCAAAAGTCAAAAGTAGGGCATCTGTGTACGGGAGTGAAAGTAAAAATCTACCTTTATAAGACCAAGTGTTCTAAAACTTTCTTAGTGGGTAATCTCAGCTCAAACTTAAATCTTTAAAATTGTAAATGAACTTTTTTTGGAGTGTTTATTTCACACCCCATAAACACAAACAATTTAGATCATAGATGATTTCTTCTAAGTATTCTAGTGGGCAGGTAGCTTTCACATTCCTGTCAATGCCAACCTGAACCAAAAGGAAAAATAGATCCAAACATGAGGGGAAACTAAAACTTTATTTTATTTTTTAAAACTTCCATCTCCTAATTCAACATCTTCTGCATGGCATGGTAATGGCGTAGGACTAGACCTACAAGATCACCACTAGATCTACATAGCATCTAGATCTAGATCTCCAGAATAGATCTAGATATTAATTTTTAATTATTAGAACAAGGATCTAGATGTAAAATCTAGATCTAGATCTTAACTCTTGTCCTGCGTCTGTGCTGAGATGTGAATCTTATCAGCAACCGATTATGTCGGACGTGCCGGGCAGGCTGCCAGGGTCACTCAGTGTGTACTGTTGGTGTACAGTGCGTGCGCCTGGAAATGTGTGTTTTCCCCATGAGTACTGTGGGAGTGTGTTAAGCGATGATGAAAATAACGCGCTATCTTTCATAGCTTTCTATTTTTATAAAGTGTTACAAACACATGAATAACCCCCTCTCATAAGCAGATAAGACATTACGAGTAGTTACGCCCATTCCAATAACCTTTCTAAACGCTCTTGTCGTTATGAATGGCCTGGGGTTCGAAAGGGGATTATATTATCTAAGTTATTCTAAGGTCAATTTCTGAATGTTTTGCACTCAAATTGTTCTTTGTACCTGCACAATGATATTCAAAATTATCAAACAAGCTTATTTTTTATCAGGTAGTATCATTTAATACAAAATCAAGCTCATTTGGAAGATTTTGTATAGAAAAATGGAAGTCTTGTTTCCTGACTATCCTTTCGAGCTCCTCGTGTCTAAGTGGGTCAATTTGCTCTATATTTTCATTGTGGACGAACATCTAGAGCTACCAACTTGGCGTGTTTTGAATGAGACGCATGCCTCGGTAACGAACCAATGCAGGAAGACTCAAGGTCTTGATTCCAAAACTGAAAAAGAATCGAGCAATCGAGTCCGATTTCCGAGATTTGGAAGTTGCTTCAAGTGGGCTGTTTAGAGGCCATGACTTGAACACTGCTAAAAATAGCTCTTAAGATCAAGACCTCAAGTCTTGAACACTGCCAAAAATAACTCTTAAGATCGAGACCTCGAGTCTCGAGTTTGACAGACGTGGCTGGCTAAGCCTGCGCGTGTGCCAAGACAAGTTGGCTTTCACGCATTTGTGTGTGTGTGTGTGTGTGTCGTGTGTGTTTGTGTGTGTGTGTCGTGTGTGTTTGTGTGTGTGTGTGTGTTTGGGTGTGGGTGTGTGTGTGTGTGTTTATGTGTGTGTGTGTGTGTTGTCTCCCTTCTATCACTCTTGCCAATGCGTGGGGCACAGGCTCCTTCTCTCTTGCACCCTTTGCTTCCTGATATGTCAAAGCATGCTTTGATGACAAATGTTTTGTTATTGTCGACGTTGTGTTATTGTATGCCAAAACGTTATTACAAATCATACAAACAACAGTACTGTGTTTTCCTGCTTATTAAAATAAGTCCCAAGCTAAAGATCGACGTCCAGACATGATGACTGACTCATTGATGTCCACTCAAAACACACAATATGATTTACAAAAGAATACGTGTACAGTGAAGATGAAAGTGCAGTGAAATTCAAAAGCAAGCGTTCAATGTTCAAGACAAAAGAAAGAGAAAAGGGAAGGGAAAGATTTAATTAGGGATGGGCGGGGGTGGGGCAACAACATTCAAAGTAGCGGTAGCCTGTGCAGCGTGGTTTCGTACTGGGCTACACGGTAGACATGACAAGTAGGCCTAGGCCTAGTTTAGCATTCACTCACCCCCGGGGAAGAGGAAGAGGAAGGTGGGGTGGGGTGGGGGGTTGCGTGAGACAATTGATAGTGACTGACTGGCAGTTTCTTGCCCCAACCTCACTAGGCTTACGAAAGTTCGTCCCGGGACAGACCCGTCTGACGTTTGAAACCTTTGAACTTGAGTGTAATGTACCCACCTATTATTGGGACGTGACATTTTTGTTGCATTGAATCCCGAGCAGTAGTGAGTTGCTTCAACATCGGTGGGACAGTATGACCTAATACTGTTTTCTCTTTCTCTTTTTTCTAATACAAAGCAACAGAGCACAGGCACATCTACCTCGATTCATCCACCTTGAAGACACAGTCTTGAATCTCCATGAATCAAGGCCTAGTGCACGCCAAATTCAAATAGTGAAAAAAACAACATAAGACACATATAAGTAAACAAAACTCACAAAAATTAATTTAACTTGGTAATCGGGCATTAAATTGGGTTCCACACGTAATTTTAGCTAATTTTGGATCGCTGATCACGA
This sequence comes from Aplysia californica, assembly GCF_000002075.1. Lineage (NCBI taxonomy): Eukaryota > Metazoa > Mollusca > Gastropoda > Aplysiida > Aplysiidae > Aplysia > Aplysia californica. The sequence continues at coordinate 1,898,489 of NW_004797331.1, read as the reverse complement.
AAATCTTATTATTAAATTTGGCCAATATTTAAGAAATTTTTTGAATGCATTTTTAACTCTGCCTAGGCCAACATAAAAGAAGCCGCCTTATGCGGCGGATCAGTCCTGTCCTGGTGCGGTGTCTGTTTTGAAGCGAAAAACTCGACTGTGGGGTGGAATAGCCCAAGGCCTATCCCACGACAGGACTGTAATAGTGCGGTAGAGATTTAGATTCTTGCCTTGATTCTCGGAGTCTAGACTAGGAACCAGGCTAAAAAAAAAGGAGACGGGAGGCATCAACACTGGGGGGACTCGAAGCTTAGAGTCTGTGAACAAGATCGATCCCAGAGTCGATCTGGCTTAATATAGATCTATATGAAAATTGAAGGTCTTGTTTCTGACTATCCCTTCGAGCTCCTCATGTCTAAGTGGGTCAATTTGATCTATAATTTCATTGGACGAACATCTAGAGCTACCAACTTGGCGTGTTTTGAATGAGACGCATGCCTCGGTTACGAACCAACGAAGGCGGTTCTAGAAGAAAGCCACAAACGCACACAAACTCAAGCAGACTGACGCACATGCACTTTCACTTGAACTGCGTGAATGCTTGAGTTTGTGAGCGTTTGTTGCCTTCTTCTAGAACTGCCAGTATTGGTTTGTAACCGAGGCATACGTCTCATTCAAAACACGCCAAGTTGGTATAGCTTACTACCTAGGCTTTAAATGACATGAGAGGGGGCTATTCATGTTCAGGTAATGTGTTTGTAAAGGAAGCCGTTTGTAAAACTTTATGAATAGAAAGCTATGAAACCGACGTATTCGGTTGCTGAGAAGACAGAAGATTCACATCTCAGCACAGATGCAGGACAAGAGTTAATCTTAGCAGATCTAAATCTAGATCTCGATCTAGATATCTCTAGATCTAATCTAGATCTAGAATCTAGATCTAGATTAGATTTTAGTCTCTAATTTAGATGTTGACTTGCCAGACTTGACTGACTAGGCACAGGTTTATTATAAGTATAGCCTAAGCCTAAGTATAGGCTAATAACTTAAAGAATTCACACAGTCTTACATCAGTAACTGGATCCGGAGTGACAGGGAACAGCGGCTTTTTAGGTGCAGGCGGGGGAGGCATCTTTCAAATAAAAGGACTCGGTTTTTGATTCACAATGGTGAAATGTTTACAAATCGTGGCGGTAGTCGAGGGCTCCCTGCACAAGCACCACAATAATAATACACAACTCAAACTTTGCTTTGCATCTTGCAGTCTACAGCAGTCATCGCGTTTTTTTGTACTAGCCGGATACAGTTTGCATTGGTTGTTAATAATTACTAGATCTAGTGTGAAATTAAAAAAAATAGCAACCCAAATTGGAGTTTCAATCACAATCTTTTTGATTACATAAAAGTTGATTGAATTTACAGCTGTGACATCTTAAAATTACTGAAAACAAATACTAGACTGAATGAGAAGATATTCTATATATAAAAAGGTGCCAACTTGGCATACATGAAAGTAAAAATAAACAAAATTATGCTGCTTTCACATCGTGGGAATAAGCATTTTGTAAACAAGGGGAAAACACTCTTGCCTTTTCAGTCTGTTGTATCCTTCCGTTGCAACAAGAAAGTATCTTAGTTTTATGACGAGCACAGTACAGAAGGTGTGAGTATTGCGGCTACTACTTTCCCTTCTTTATTTAGAGCAAATATCAATAGGCCTAGATCTAGCTGCGAGTGTGTTTTAAATGTGTAAAAGGACCAGGATTTCATATTGATTAGATTTCGATAGACACTAGACAGGATCAGGAGAAATTCCAAACAATTCACACCATTAAACAACCAACAAGTTAACTAAGACTAAGAATCTAATGTTAGTGTTAGATCTAGATCTAGATCTAGATCTAGATATCTAGATCTAGTAGATCTACAGTACAATACACACATTCATATGAAGCTACAGCGAGCACCTATTAACTAATGAAAGTGGCTATTCTCACCCGCCCGGAAGTTCTCGCAAGATCAACTCCTCCCCTCTTCTCTCTCTCTCTGTCTCTTTCTCAGACTTTCTGAATACTGTCTATCGGTGTGGACGATCAAATTGACCAGAACAAAGTTAAAAAATGATGTTAAAACACAAAAGTAAATTAATTTGGTTGTCTACAAAGATGCTACGGCTATTTAACTTTTCGAATCGAGCCGAACTACGCGGGTCGCCATTTTGTTTTGCCCGGAAATTCTCGCGCTACTCCTCTCTCTCTTTCTCTCTCTCTCTCTCCACTGCCCACAGACAAAATTGTACGCTTTTAGTTGGCTACAGTTGTAATGGAACGTTTGTTCACGGCACAGAATTCTACAATTTTTCTGTTATCACAGTGTAGAATTCTGTGGTTTAGGGTGAACGCGCACCGGGTGAGAATAGCCACAAGACTCGCCTGCACTATTCTCATTCCGGGTGAGAATAGAGGTGGCCTTAGCCTTAACTAATTGGCGCTGATTTGGACATTGGCGACAATGATGCATGTATAAAAATTATTCAATATTTTGGCCTGCTTCGGGCGTTCCAGTCCATGAGATGAAAGAAAACGAAGCGCTTACAGAATTGAAGTTGGGATATGGGATAGAAATAAGAGGTGAGAGATGGGAAACAGAAAATGGGATTTGGAAGATGGGACTATAGTTATATTTATGTTTTGATAATAATGATTATAATGACTGTATAGCATAGCACCGAGTCAGCCTGAAAACTGACGCAGATAGAAAATGACAGGAAACTATAATTCTTATTGTAATAACAAACATCTCTCCCCCCACCCTCTCTCTCTCTCTCTCTCTCTCTCTCTCTCTCTCTCTCTCCTCTCTCTCTCAATCGCGTTCTACCTCTTTCTCCCTACCTCCTTCTCTCTCTCTCTCTTTCTCTCTCTCTCTCTCTCTCTCTCTCTCTCTCTCTCCCTGCCCGCAGACTAAATTGCAGCCGTTCAACTCAAGAGCGCCGGAACGTTTGTTTGCGCTTGTATCATGGGCTGTCACGCACCAGCTACAGCTTTCGCCCAAGTCTCGCGCGGACGTGAGATAGGGCAATTGAAACATCTTGGTATACACGGTCTTTGGTACAGGCTGAGGTACTTCTTAGATCTAGTAGATCTAGATTCTAGTAGTAGGCCTAGACTACAACAACAATTCAATGCAATGATGGAGCTCTACATGACGACATAATGATATCGGTACAACTTAAGGGTCCCGTCTGTTTAGACTTGGCATCACATCCTCAGAGAACCGGATATCGATACTGGTCTGATTTAAATATTCAATACCAATGTTTTATCAGTATATCTAGCCTAGGCTACAAAATGAGCTGTAAAATTTCTATTGTTTTTAACAGGGCAAGGGGGGTTTCAGAGCTAACAAAAACAGGGAGGGGTTTCAGGGGGGTATGTCCCCCTGAATTTGACCATAATTTAATGTTTGCAATTAGGTTTGATAGGCTATCTCTTCATATATCGGCACGCGTATTATTGACAGCCAGTGTAAAGTTTTCAGTGTTGTCACTATTGTGTACAAAGTTTGTGTCTTTTGTTATAAATACAGTCGAACCTGTGTAAGATGGCCACTAATCGTGGAGGAGAAAACAGGCCGTCTGTCTACAGCCGTCTTAGGCAGGACTGATGAAAATAAAGAAAACACACCATTCACTTTTGATGAGATCCCAACTGGAGGTGTGGGACTGCCGTTAGTCTAGGCTAATTAAAATGTTTGTTTGTTTGTTTTTTGGGGGGATATGAAGGTTTTTGTTTTTGTTGTTGCTGGTTTTGTTTTGTTTTATTTGTCTCTTTGTTTTTTAAAAAGAGGAATGGGGTTATTTTTGATTTTTTAAATATTCCCTTCTGAGTTCCCAACTGGAGTTGGTTGCGGGCTCAGGACATGAGTTAAGTCTCTCCATTGATGCTGTCCTCAATAGCTGGATTTATCTGAATGTGTGAAATATTTTTGTTTACGCAGAGAGATGAAAGTTTTGTGACAGCTATAATGAATATTAAATTTTACTAAGTGTATCAATTCAAAGGAGGAAGATAATGTTCAAGAATAAAACAAAACAAAATGTGTCCGACAAGGAAGACAGGATAAAATTTATAAACAAATAGGTTGCCACCACTCGGAGAACAAGCGAAGCTTCTGTCCCAAGTTCATGCTCACGTCCATTGTGAACGACTGGGTACACAGTGACCGGTCGCCTCACATGATTTGTGTTTGAGTTTTTGGCAGGGCTTTTAGGTTATGACAGACCACACTCTTCCCTCACCAGCAGCTGAAAATGTATTGTTACTGGGTGCTTTACTTGAGAAAACAAGAGTGGTTGGGACCTACTCAGCATGATTGGACATTGGAGAGACTAACAATAACGACAAGTGAATGGATTATGACGGCTCTTCCACAGCGTCAGGGGCCAAAACATAATTTATGACAAAGTGTTGGGCATCTCAGACTTGTAATTTCGTTGATCGTTGTTAAAATATGGTGGCCTAAGCCACGTTGGACTGGTGCCCATTTTCATGTAATGAAATTACAGTCAAACCTGCCATGACGGCCACCTGTGCAAACGGTCACTTTCCATTTCCCCCCTTGCGTTTTTTCTATATAATTTAACGGTGTAAAACGGGCACCTGTCTAACACAGCCACGACCACCTTATTTTAACACACAACCCCTATAACACCAAGCAATAACACCTGTCTTAGACGGCCACCTTACTGACTCCAATACGTTTTGTCATAAATCATGCATTGGCCCCTGGCGTTGCGGGCGAGCCATTCCCCTGTCGTCATTGTTAGGTAGTCCCTCCAACCAATCATGTTGCATAGGCCACTCCCACTGTTGACCTATAGGTAAGCGTGTGATCCCTCATAACCCACTCATACACAAATCGTAAGTGAGAGGAGTGGTCACTGTTTACCCAGTCTGTAACAAAGTAACAATGAACGTCAACATGAGCTTGTGACAGAAGCGTTGCTCGTTCTCCAAGTGGTGGAGACCCATGTGTTTGTTTTACCATAGCACTCGGCCCTCCTTGTCTGACACATAATTTCGATTTCGTTTTATTGTCATCCTTGCACAAAAGCAGCAACAAAATTTTTTAAAATAAAATAAAACCGAGCGAAAACAACAACAACAACAATGCGCCTACCTTCGGCTGGGACTTCAGAAAAGAATGGTTTGTTTTCTTCATCTTGATCAGTCCTGTCTAAGACGGCCACCTGTCTTATACGACTACTTTTCTCCTTGACAATGGGTGGTCCTCTTACACAGGTTCGACTGTATATATATACAAGCGCAAGGGGGAAAATGGAAAGTGGTTGTTTGTACAGGTGGCCGTTTTATCAGGTTTGACTGTATGTTTAAACAATATCGCACCAGCTTATCTCTCAAATGCTCTTCATCCTAGTCAAAAGTATGTGTACCAGCAAGAAGGCTTAGAAGGTCTTCCAGTCATATTTATATAAATCAAATAGTCATTTGTTAGTGAACTACAACAATTTTATGGACAATGTTCCTTAAATTCGTATGGCCCTCTGGTGTGGAATGCTGCACTTTGGCTTTATATTAGAATTAGAGGCTTGAGGTCCCTGGCAATGTTTAAAAAGCAGTTAAAATTTAATATTTTCGCTTAGGCACATAGTCTTCTGATCTGTGTAGTAGTATTATTAGTAGTAAAACGTAGACAGAATGAGTGGGAAGAGAAAGAGGGAGTAAAAAGAACTACGTTCTTTGTGCTTTGTTAAATGCATTGAGCACTTTCCTAGTGGAAATACACCACTATATAAATGTAATCTAAATCTATTTAATAATATTATTGTGGTATTATCATTCTCCAATAAGGTTTGATCCTTTCAAATTTCCTCTGCTTGGATCTTTGCTTGAGGGCTTGATACCTGAAAGGCCTTCGCTTGCACTTGCATAGGGGAGAACTGATGATAAGATAAAGACAGTTTATGTATTGTCTGTCTTCCAGGTACATATACTTTCAAATTCAGCTCATTTTGATGTTGTGGGAGATCAAATCCCATCTTCTTTAAATTTAATCTCTTAAACCTCACTGCTCTGTCGCAAGAAAAGCTCTGAACCCCTTGTAAAATGAGCATAAATATAAATCAAAAGTCTTCGGTCCTCGGGCTACCGAGAATCCCTTTGGCACCTTTGGCTTATATGGAAAAGAACAAGCTCAAGGTTCTGTTTTTGAAATTAGATTTATAACATTCTTGTTAGACTAGAAAAAAAGCATTTATCTGGTTCAAATACAAATTTCTTGAAACAGGGTTTAAATTTGATTTAGGGTGAGGGGTAAACTAAAGGATAAAATGCGGCACGCTATTTTTCACTCTTTTTTTTTGGGTGGTCATTTCGTGAGTTTAAATGTTGTACATTTTATTAATGGATGAGCTGTGACTACTCTTTGAATCTCTCAGGTTGAAAGTAGCCTATTACTTTCCATTTCAGGAACATTTCTCAATAAGTGGTATGTGGACGAGATATTGATGATGATGGGTCTTCTATGTCTCTATGAATGATAAAGATAAATAGTCATTTCACACTGCCAAAAGCTTGAAGGACTGGTGGAAATGGAAGTGTCCAAGAAACGCACAGAGCCAGGTGGAAAGGATCAGGTGGCACGTTCCAGCAGAGGTGATGGAGACTCTGGAGAACAAAATAAAGAGCAGTGAGTTTCGTTTGAACTGTTTTACTTAAATTCATGTTTATACTAATGTGTATCTTGATGAGTTTGTTAATAAGATGGAGTTTGTAAGATCAGGTCTCCATGATTTCTGTCATATAGATATTTTATATTCAACTGCAATTTTAGCTCTGAATGAATAGTTACAGTTGCAGGGAGAGTAAGGGGAAAAATGAAAAAGAGCATTAGGTGGGTGTAGCTGATAGAAATAAAGATTCTGACATATGCCATGCATTTCATCTTTGTTCCAGGTCATGGAGGGGGGAGAAACGAGGGTCTGGACGAGGAGGTAAAGGGTCCTCGACTCACACTGGTGGAGGAGATAAAGTCAGCCGTGGTGATTTGGGGGACCAGATGCAAGAGAAAAAAGACAGGAGTACCCGCAAAGACAGGGCAGGGGAAGGTGATGAAAGGGAAGGCAACAAAGACAGAAGGTATGTATTGTTTTGTCTTTTTAGATCATGTGCTGGAATTGGTTGAGATTTATAGTTTTTATGATTATTAATTGGTTTTCCCCAACCCCAACCCTTCCATTCTTTGTAATGCATTTCCAAATGCTCATTGTTCTGCTCCTAGCGTGATAACTTTACATTGTGTGAAACATTTTATACTTTTTTCGATTCTTTTCTTTATCTGACCTCTTATTCTTTTGAAAGGTTTCTGTGAATTTACATATCAGATATCGTTAAGTCACTCTTTGATCTTGATTTTTGATTGAATTTTTTGTCTTGAAATTTTGTGCTCGCATTTTTATGGAAGTCTTTTGGTATCACTTATACAGAACTGGAAAATCCAGCAGTGTAAGAGAGGGAAGATCACATCAAGCAGACGCCCGGGTTGTGAACGAAAAGAAGGACTCTGAGATGAAGAAAGAGCCGAAGGAGACTGATGAGAAAAAGAGTGAAGAGGATTTGAAGGCTCAGGAGGCTGAAGAACGACAGAGACAGGAAGAGGAGCAAAAGAGAAAAGAAGAGGAGGAAAAGGTTTCTAAATTTTTATTAGGCTATTTTTTAAATTAACTCTTTGTTTTTATGATTAACAAATCTGGTAGGGCACTAAGAAAGCTACGGGCTTACCCCAACTCTGAACATTGTATGATAATGTCTGTTGTAAATAGCATTGGTGAGCTTCGAGATATTCTTTCTCTAATACCTGCCGTACCTGTTTTTATTCATTGTTCCTGCTTGTTTGTTGAGAAATTAGATTGTCTCAAATCTGCGTGTTTCTTGTGTCATAGAAAGGTAGGATCAAGCATCTAGTCCTCTCCGCAGTAGATGAAAACATCAAATATCCCCTGTGCCCACTTCACCAATTTAGATGGTTTGGCAAAACTGGAAATTGCTCCACTCATAACTCTGAAGGCCTTGTGGTCAATGAAGATACTCATCTTCTAATATTTTGTTAGAGAATTAACTGCATTGCGCTCGGGGTAGTCCAGATAGTCATTTTAGTCAGGTGTTGGATGTTGTTTCTATGGCTTATTAAATTGGTTCAAAGCCCCCCTATAAAAAAGTGCATAATTATGGCTGTCGAAAATCAAGGAACTCTATTCTTTTAGGAAACGGACTGTGTTTGTAACTCAAGGTCCACTGTGGGATGAGTAGCCTGTATTTAGCCTCTCTTTGGTTCTAGCTTGGACCCCCTATAAAGAAGAACCAGTTTGTACGAAGGAAATCATATGGCCCCAACTGTTCCGAGGAAAAGTACTAAATTTAAGATTCTGGTGTGAAATACAAAAACAGGGTGATCCCAAAAAAACTTTTTTTGTTAATATTTTCCTCCACACTGAAGTTTTGTGGTTCAAATTTGGACACTACATTTGGAAGTCAAAAGGAATTTGTTTGATATTCATTTTAGATAAATTCACAGAATAATTTTGCTCTACATAGCGCGTAAAAAAAACCAACCCATTTTCAGCTATGTCCCCATTTTTGTAACTTGACGCACTAGTTCGCATTAGGCCAACCAATAAAAATCCTAACAATTGTGCCATGTTGCAAGCTACTGTAGTCTAACAGGCCCACAGCAGTTTGCAGATAGTCTTTCTCAAGTTTCCTTTGCCTGCTAAGATCATGGTTAAGATTAATGAAGAGCAGAGAGCTTTTTGTATTGAACATTTCCTCAACACAAACTCATTTCGTAAGTTTCGCACAAGGCAGGGAAATAATGTTAGAGTGCCCTTAAGGCCTTCTTTGATGTCTAGGGTGAAAATGGTCCATCAGTTAGGACCTGTAGAGAATCCGAACTAATAATTCCCAAAAACAACGGCCATTTCAGGTCAAACTCACACCGTTCGCAGCCTTTTAAACGTCACGCCCTATGAGACGTCTGTCCGTAGACGATGTCTGCACCAATGATTTTCCTACATCTCAACGGTCCGCATTCTCAAGGCAGATCTTCATCTAGGACTGTCTCATTTTCCCGTTCACAAAGCTATCAGAGGATATTAATGTGTTCATGATTCCTCGATTGTCTTGAAAAGCGTGAACATTTCTTCCTTGACATTTGGTTCCTTTGCAAAGCCCATATTCACCTTTCAAGTTATATCAACTCCACAAATGCTGTATATTTGGGCAACCTCACCCCTCCCCTATTGTCCCTAGAAACAGCTCCTTACTGTAAGGTGTACAGTGTGTGTGGCTTGAGTACTCATGGTTGAGTGGATCCTTTGTTTGGCCTCCACTGAACATAATCGTAATGAACGACATGTTAAAATGTGTCGAGTCCAAAGGAGGACATATAGACCATTGCTTCTCGAAATTCCAGAACTTAAGAAATATGTTTTTTAACTCTGTAGGAGAAAAGAAATATTGTTTAAAGGTTACAGGGATGGAAAGATTAGATTTTATAAATAAAAGGAAAGAAAATGACAAACCAATCGTTTTATGGCTTTTTTTTACAAGATCTTTTAAATTGGTGCATTTTGCATTTGTAGGTGGTTTTTATAAAAGCCATTTCCGTTTTTCAAAATAAGTTTATTCTTTGTTAATTTTATGTCAAACAAATTCCTTTTGAATGAATTATATCTGTTCCAAATTACAACATTCTAGTACAAATTATGTGCGAGATATTCAGAAAAAAAGTTGTAAGGTTTTTTTTTTGATCACCCTGTAAGTCCAGGCTTTATGCTATACAGCTTTACTTGTAAAATGTTGATGTGTGTTGTTATTTAGTGTTTACGGAGTCGTAGGTAAATGCTGTGAATTTTTTACATTTGTTTTCATTACTATTTGGGCTATAGTCATCTGTATTACATATTTTCTGTTTTTCATGAGAACACTTTTGAGGTCTTAATTTGTGAGAATATGTAGGCCTTCAATTAGATTATTTTTTACTATGTTATTTGCATAAACAAGACATTGCACATGTTTAGTGTAAATACATTTTTTCCTACTGTAACGAAGTATTTTATTGTTTCCTATGATAGAAAAATGCAGCAGAAAAAGCAGAGAAAGAGAAACAAGAAGAAGAGGTATGTTTCTTTATCCAAGTATTTTAGAATGCAAGAAAGAAGTGCTATATGCGGACAATGCGAGGGGGTATCAATAAGTTTTTTTGCCTGAGTACGAAGGAGTGGAGCTACGAATTTGAAATTTGAACAGGGTCAAGATACATCTAAACTAAGAACGCACACCAATATTTGGGAATTCCCGATGCTTAGTTCAGGTTGTACAGCAGGTAGTTTAACATTACCCTTGAAAGCATGATTAGCACTTTTCATTTTTGTTCACAAAATTGAAAATTTTTTTATAAGAGCTGTTATGAAGTTCTTTCTTCTCCAAGGGAAAGAAACCACGGTCTGCACACAATGAAACGTCAGTAGTATGGATGTATCTGCCCTAGCTATGATGTGGTCAAATATTGGTGCTAGCAATTGGAATGTGGGACTGCCGGCTTCTTTCCCAAATGAGAACAGGTGGAAAATCGCCCAAGCTGAGATCATATCTCTACAAAATTGTGCCAGCAGACAACCCAGATCCATCCTGCCAAGCCTGCAAGGAGGACGAAACTATGGACCATGTGTTCCTGAGATGTCCCGCCAACTATCGTGCCAGAACCCATCTGCTGGGACATTTCAGTAACTCACTTTCAGCACTTTTTAAGGACCCCCGGGCATGTGTTGAGACCTGCGTGCTGTCAGCATCGCTGACTGTTTATGACGCCACAGCGCCAGAAGAGAGAGAGAGAGAGATTCAAAAGTGGTAAAACGTCCATTGAAGAGACCCCTCGAGAAGGTGGCCCTGTCTAAGCCATGACTGAAGACAATGTTTCAAAAGTCAAGAAGATTGTGCTGAATGACAGGTGCGTTACTCTCGGGACAACTTTGTGCTGAAACTGGCTTGAGCTATGGATTTGTTGAGACGATTCTTCATGACCAATTGAATATGTTGAAAGTGTCTGCAAGATGGGTGCACCGTCTCCTAACCCCTCATCAAAAAGAACAGAGAGCACAGTGCAGTCAGCAAATGATTGACTCGTTTGATGAAGATCCTGACAACTTTTTTGACCGTTTGATGAAAGCTGGGTCTGTCACTTCGACCCAGGGTCAAAATCTGCTTTAATGCAATGGAAAACACCATCTTCCCCCACCCCCAAAAAAGCCAAATTACAGAATTCATCTGGCAAAGTGTTGTTATCGGTGTTTTGGGATCAGGATGGGATAGTTCTTATGGATTATCTACTAAAGGATCGCACGATCACAGGGGACTACTATTCAGACTTGTTACTGAGATTGAAGGTAGCTCTAAAGGAAAAACGACAAGGCAAACTGAGGAAAGGTGTCTTTTTGCTTCATGGCAATGCCCCGGCGCACGCTTCACGTAAGGCGATATCCACCGCTGAGGAATGCGGGTATGAAATATTGCCACACTTACCGTATTCCCCCGACTTAACACCTTCAGACTTTTTTAAATTCTCAAATTTGAAGTAACGCATGAAAGGCAGAAGATTTGAAACAGATGATGACGCCATAAACGAAGTGAAACACTTTTTTGAAAGGCAAAATCGATAATTTTTTTCTGAAGGACTTTTCATGGTCATTCATTGCTGGCAAAAAAGTGTGTTCTTGTGGCTGGTGACTACATAGAGAAATAAGTGTCTACATACCAAATTTCAAGTTCGTAGCTCCACTCCTTCATACTCAGGTAAAAAACTTATTGATATCCCCTTGTATATAGCCTGTCTTAATCCTCTTCACCCTCGTTGGCTGTGGGCTGTGCATTTGTCCCCACCTGGCTTGCCTTAAGCTGTGGTATAAAAAATCGGTCTGAACTTGACACACTAAATTTAGACATGCATTGTGCCCTAACTACTTAACTTAAGCTTGACTGTCGAATTGATCAGTTTACTTATAGACTGTATTATACAAAGATATAATTTGGTTTTTTTTATTTTGAAGACATTAAATTATTCATTTATACAACTTTATCCGTACCTCAAAGTCAGAGTAGGAGAATCTCTTGCTATTGTTTTGAAAAGAATTCATTATTGTTCTGAAATCCTCCTAATGTATTTTTTTTTCTTCAGAAATCTCTGAAAGATTTCATTGCAGAGGCAGAGGACAGAATAAAGACAAAAAAAGAAGCAAGAACTGTAAATCTCTCTGCTCCAGGTATGGTTAAAAGTTATAAACATGTTTTATTGTTAACACAGGTTTTATGCTTAAAAACTCTTTAACAATACTTTGTTTAGTGCATTAGCTTACTTCATAGATGTCACAGCATACTGTCAATTGTAGCTTGGCAGACTGCTCCTTCTTATTGTTTATTTTTTAAAATATAAGTGTTTTTTTTAAGCAGGCTCTCGCCTCTCATTCAATAGGCCCCTAGTTCGAACCCAGATAGCAACAGAAAATTTTCTTCTCTAAAATTGTCCCCTTTCCCCACCTTTCCTGCTCTCTAACAATGTAGCGTTGTCTGGTTTCACCTTTGCTTTCTGGCTCCACCCCCTTGCCTCCTTTTTTGCCCCTCTCCTCTTGGCCCTGACTCTTTCTGCAACCTTTCTACTTCTTCTCCTTGGTTCCTTCTTACTGCTGTCTTTCAGCCACACCCCTAGTCATATGGTAGGTAAGATCAAACATCTAGCCTTCTCGGATATGGGCAAAAAATCTTGGACGTCCCGTGTACAAGTTGCGCATGTTAAAGATCTCTTGGTGGTCCAAAATTGATGTGTAGGCTTCGGCTGCCACCCGGGGGAAAATTCAAAATTTCCTACCAAACTGAGAATGTTTAATTTGTGTCCTGCATGCTCAAATGACCTTATGCAGTTGCGAGCGCCGTAAAACACTTACACCCCCCCCCCCAAGGTGTGCTTTGGTTCTTTGGTGTAGTGGTTAGGCACTTCACTTTCACACACAGGAGACCCGATCTCGATTCCTGAGTAGGGAGAAATTTTTTTGAGTATCTCGGTCTTACTGCTGAGATGTTGTATCCCTCTCAGTCATGGGTTTGCCCTGACAGGCAGGGTCGGAATCATGCCTCATACATGATCTAAACTGTGTTGATAGGGGGGAAAAAAACATGCTATAATTTTTTTTTTTGAAAATTGTTTCAGATGCTCAGTATCAATATGAGTGTCATAATTTGTTTTCTTTTAAATGTTTCATGTTGATGGTTGGATGAAAATGAAAGTAAAAATGAGAGTCTGAAATCAAAAGAAAATTTTTCAATGTTTTTTGACAGAGAATCGTCCAGATGAGTCCTTCTTCAGCAAGCTAGACTCCAGCCTAAAGAAAAATACTGCCTTTATAAGGAAAGTGGTATGCATTGTTTGTTGTAAATGTGACTTTTCAATGTAGTTCTTTTGTATTTGTCCATATTTTTGTCCAGGACATATTGCTTGTGACGGTGGAACCCAGATAAACGAAGTGCTCTGTGTTTTCGAGCACTGCTCCATCAATACTGATTGAGAGTGGTGTGGGTACATCCTGGACCGAGACATTGGTCTTTTTTAATACTTATTGTAAGTCCAAACTCTTTGCAGGCATTTGCAAACTGGCTGATCAGCTGTTGCAGTTTATCCTCAGAGTGCAAGGTCTGGGCTGCATCATCTGCAGACAGCAACTCCCTGATTATTACGGGTTGGACTTTTGACTTGGCTTTTAGGCGGGCCAGGTTGAATAGCCTTCCATCGCTCCTGGTGTGTAGATGTACACCTTCAGTAGATTGCTCAAAGGCAAAGTTCAACAGCATGGAGAAGAAAATGCTAAATAAAGTCGGGGCAAGGACACATCCTTGCTTGACAATGCTTTTGATGTCGAAGGGTTTTTTGAGCTTTCTTTATTATAGCTGTCAACACCCTTCATGTTGTTGTAAAAGGAGGCTGTAATGTTAAGCAGGCACGGGGGGCACCCAATCTTTTTGAGTAGATGGAATAACCCTTTTCTGCTTACCAGGTCGAATGCCTTAGTGAGATCAATGAAGGCGAGTTACAATGGCGTCTGCTAAACCGTTAAACCACTATCATCCGTGTTGTGCTCATGAGACTGGAGTGACCTCTCCAGGGCGCAGACCTGGGCAGAAGTTTCTGGAAGTCCAGTGCTGCCCAGGCGACTTTTTGGCGAGGTCCAGTGGAATGCTGTGCTTTACATTTGGAGCCGATAAGGCTTCAGGAGTTGCCAGAAGGAAGTCACGACTGAGCTCCCAACCGCCGTAGGGACTCCACTCTGGATTTTCTTTCTGGATTTACTTCCATACCCTTTTCCTTAATGGATATGGCCGAGGTTTTAAATCAGGGTTTTCCTTCCCCTAGACGAACTGCCATCCCAGGCTGCCGAGCTCCGTCGACCGGAAGCTGCTGGTTTTGAGGTGCCAGCGACTCGCCTTTACCCCTTCTCCTGTCAGTGGTAACAGTTTCGCCACGAGAAGGCCAGGAGTTGGACTTTCATTGTCAGAGGCTATTTAGATGCATACTAATTGGGAGCATTTTTTGGAAGTGGGAGCTTATCTCCACTACCACCCCCTGGCTATAACTACCTTAAAAAACCCAAGAATGGGTAGGTTAAACATAATTTGCATCCTTTGTATTTTTCTTTAATCACTCTTGGGTGAGCAGTATGAAAAAAAAGTGCATGCAGAAATCTGTGATGCTTTGATACATTTTTGAAAAGGAAGAAAGAAAGAGAGAGAGAGAGGAGAGGAAAAGGGAAGAAAGCACTCTATACTAAAGTGCTTGCACAATCATACTATTTCATGTTCTTTGACTATTGCTACCATAAGATTCTGCTTTTTGTTTCTCATGTGGAATGTGTTTTCTCTAAGGTTTATGCCATTGCTCTACCCTTCAGCATTGTGTCGCTAACTTTTCATTTCCTCTTTAGTTCAGACATTATTATTTTGTGTGCTTTAAGTTGGTGATTGATTGAATATTGTCTATTAAAGCTCATGTCTCCTTGCAGAGGAACCTGACCGAGTCTCAAAAGGACAGCTTGTGTAAGGAACTGCTGGGTCTCAATCTGACCAAGTACATTGGAGAAGTGGTGAGCATGTTTATATGGGTGTATAGCTCTAAGACTTACTGAAGCTGAAATTCCTACATCAGACTGAAACAGTTTTGAAACAGTCATTAATAAAGTAATTTTGGGGTCACTTGGAAAATCTTTCTATTAGCTAGAAAACACTGATTTATTGAGCCCAAAATTTATGAAATAATTCACTTTAACTCATTCGCTATGTATTATTTTTGGCTTGTGGACGAATTTTTTTCGGGAGAGCGAATGAGATGAGGACTAGTGGGCAGTTAAAAAGTCTTTGGGGCCACAAATTCAAATAAATATCAACATATTATGTACCAATATTTTCAGTATAGTTTGTAGAATACATCTGTAATGTTTATTTATGTATTTTTCAACTTTGTTTCCTGTAAGAGACGATTATGCAACACAATTTTGATTGGATGCGGATAAAATTTGAAAATAAAAAATTTTTAATCTTTGGTGAAACTCAAAAAATATGTTTGCACCTAGTCAAATGATACATCAAAATAACCATAAATCAATATAGAACTGGAAAGTATTGAAAATTTTGCAGTTATTTACCTACATTCCATAATATTTGTACATTTTGAACATAACATCCGATATTGAAAAAAAAATGTATTTTTGTAATCTTGAAAAATGATCACAAACAGAAAAAACCCACTCGTATCTTATATGGAATTATTCAGAATTGCATTTGGAATAAACCTATACATGTCTTGAGTGGCACTTTTTGTGTAATTTCATTAAAAAATAGTGATTTTGGGGAGAAAAAAATATTTTGACAATTTAGATCTAGACCTACATCTAGCACTCAAAAATATTGATTTCTCAATAACAGTGCATTGGCAATATGAGTCCAATCGTATCAATATTATTAAAAAGAATCCTACATTTCTCTCGTGGGCAAAATAATGATAGATTTTGTTGTGTAAAATTACTAAGACTGGTGTCCGGGCTATAATTTTGGCATCGCGATAAAACAAAGTCGATTTTCAGTGGAAATGCTTGACCCGGAAGTCAACATTATATTATGACCTTTATTTTAACATGGATATGTGGATTGGAATAGAATCTAAGCTAAAATTGAACATCGGTTCTCGAGCCGCGGGGGGCGGCTTAGCGTACTGACGGCACTTTAGCCGCGCCGCCCCCCCACGGCTCGGCGTAACGAATGAGTTAAACATATTTGCTTTGTTGAAATAGATGCCCTCATCAAACTGCCATGAGCCTGGCTGATTGCATGTTCAATCCCCAGGCTGGGGCCATCATCGAGGCTAAACTGAAAATGTCAGATGTCCCTTGCGCTTCCCAAGTCTGCGGCCTCTTACACCAGCGCTACGCAGACTTTAGCCACGCCCTCATCGAAGTCTTCAACAAGTTCTTGCTTTCGAAAAAAGATGAAAAGGTGAGGGGTTTTGGGGTGGTATGGAGACTTCGACTTTTGCCAACACTTTTATGAAGAACATGTTCTTTCATGTGTGTGTGTATGTCTGTGTGTATGCCATAATAAACAAGATTTTGTATGATAACTTACTATCTGCGTACTTCCCATTTCCTACTGTAATGGCAGGCTTTTGCATTCAGGAAAGTTTAACATGTACTGTATCTTACTGAAGGTGTCCTTGTCTATTTTTCGCAGTCTGTGAATTTCCTTTATTTGCTTTGATATTCTTTCTAATTAAGTCCCTTTTTGAACTCTAAATGTTTCTTTCTTTCTCCAGCACAGTGGGGTCCTACTTAAAGCTGTCTCGTTTATAAGATGGTTTAGGCTTAAGCAAGCTTATAATAAATTTTTTATTTCATTTTCATGTAATGTGTGAGGCATCATCATGAAATCTGGTGCTCATCAAAATAATGATATCTAAGATACCGGCATTCTCATATTTTTGTTTTTGTCCCAACACTTTAATGTCCATTCAAAATCACATGTCTGCTTAGTTTTTACGGAAAATTGTTGATTAAAGACCCGAAAAATATAAATTTTCGCTTTCCATGGACTCTCAAGCTATGGAAGTCACCAAACTTTGGTTGCCATTTTCTTGCTAATTTTACCTCTGAAACCAGGTAACCCCCGCCTTCTTCAGTAGCAAATATCTTGACTTCTCATCAAGATAGATGGGGGGGGTTTTCTGCGAAATGCAAGACAAATGAACAAGCTTTAAGATGATGTCAACCAATAATTCCACATTCCCAAAAATTGATGAGTGCCTAATTCCACCTCGTCATGACACATGTGTATCATTTCCAGATCAGCAATGCCAGCAAATATCGTGTGGATTTGCGGTTCTTGGGTGAGCTGATTGCCTGTGGTGTGTTCACTGCAAAGGAAGGGCTGCCAATTCTCGCCAACCAGCTGTCCATCTTGGTCAGCTCGGATCGGGATGAGCACAATTACTTGCCCATCATCACCAGCTTCTGCAAGCACTGCGGAGAAGACTACATGGGCATTGTGCCTCGCAAGTACAGGTAAGTTTTCCCTGTTTGTGTCGATTTTGTTGGATCTGATTAATTTCTGTGATTAAATCAGGCTGGTTACTTCAGTTGATTTTTTTGTTAAGTTAACACTTTGAGACCTGCCTCCCTGAATTACAAGACCTGTACATTTGAGCTCCTTCACATCAACTGCTAAATAAACAATGCCGTACGCCAAGGCATTCTTTAGGTGCACAGAAGGGTAAAGTTAGTCATACTCTGGCCTGCGCTCAGGTGCATCAGCTTAACGTCAGCTTGTTCATGGAAGAGGTGTGGTTGGGTAATGAATCCATAATACTCAGTGATAGACAAAACTGAATAGTGCTAACATGTACATGTTCCAATTGTATTTTCAGATTACTGTCAGAAAAGTTTGGACTTGATGTACCCAAAAGTCAGGTAAACACATCTTTTGTTGTCTTACAAAAATGAAACTGAGGTTTTAAATTATTTTTTTATTGACTAAATGCTGTTTGAATGATTTTGGAAACATTCAGCTGTCTCCCTGCCTGTGTAGGAGGACCTAATTTGTTTGAGATACGTCCCCGCAGAAAAACAAAAAATAATATGTCATCCTCATGAAGGAACGAATTTTCCTATTTTGTAGGATAGCAAAGTGGCCGTTACTCTTAAATGCCAGTTCACTGAATCCAGGCTTTTTAGAGAATACACTGAAACTAAAGTTGCTGTAATTTCTGGTTTTCATTCTCTTACAGCTGTTGCCCTCGGACCGCCAGAAGGGCTGCCGCAACCTGCTCAAAGATTACTACTCCTCTCTCATCAAACACGTCACTGCTGCCCATCGGGACCTCAAGATGCACGAGAAGCAGAATCGGAAAATTATGCAGGTTAGAGACAGGCCTGTCTTATCGTTACTCTTATATTGTATGTAAAAGCTATGTTTTAATTTGTCAACGTCCTTATTGTAGCCTAGACTGATGACATAGTCCATCACTATTCTGAGTTGTCTTTGTTTTGCTAAGTTTAAAAGCTCACTTGATACTGGTTATGATTTTTAGGAGGCAGCACTCAACCATGCTGTTATAAAAGAGAAGGACAAAAATTCCTAAAAATGATAGTAGTCGTCACACAATTGTATATTTGAATGCAGGAATATGTTCTTGTGTGTTTCCACAGTGTTAGAGTGATCATGACTTTCAATTGGCCTATTTTCTATCTATTGCCCAACTAATAGTAGACTTTTTAGGCTTGTCCAGGATGTGACTTATCTGTGCCACATACTCTGATTCTAGTAAAAAGTTTATGGTTTGGCAAACATCTTCAGCCTTTTAGTTTCCATTAAGTCAATGATATTGCACTTAAATTCTGCATCACCAAGGCACTTAACCACTTACAGGTGTGTGATGTGGCTTCGTTGAGTTTAGATATAGCCATGCTGAAGGCTCAGCCACCTTCTGTCTATGCTGGACAGAAGGAAATAAATTGAGACATGGACAATTGATTACACTTTGAACTTACTAAAAGAAAGCCTATAGTTTTTCTTCCAGGAGAACCAAAATGTCTTGTTGAAATGATGAGCTTGGAATAGTAGGCAAGTAGCTCAGCAGTCTGTGAATGCTATTTACCAAATTTCCATGCAAAGTTGAGTGACGAGAATACATAAATGGGTGGCCATTGCTGTACCAGCTTGACCATGATAAATTTTCTTTCCTTTTTTTTTTCTTTTTTCTTTTTTCTTTTTTTTTTGTTGTTGAAAATTTTTCAACACAATCCTTATAATTGCCATTGCACCTTTTGTGACAGACCAAGGGTGAGGTATCTACTGAGAGGAGAGAGGCGCACGAGGCAGCATTCAATACCTTCCAGAAGTTGTCATCGAGTGCAGCTGTCCTGGCTGTAAGTAGCTCTGTGTTCCTTGAATGGAAGCATTTCTAGACTCAGTTTGCTCGCAGAATTTTCTCCCTGTCCTGGGTTCCGTTTCAGATTATTACAGTGGATCTCAGTGGATGGTGGGTGGATGCTATTGTGTGATCTGTTTCTTTGGTTGTTCTATATATGTTTCTGTTATTGTTTTCCATTCTGGATTGAATGTGAATGTTGTAGTTGGCAAGTGCTCCTTCTATATGTCACACATGTATCATCTTTATCTCTCCTCCTTTTCTTTCGTGTTTGTTACTCTCTTGTAACACCTCTAATCTTCGGCTCTCATATAACCTTATTGTGTTGCAAATGCCATAAAACTCTTACCAAAACTGAAAGATGGAATGTGAATGTTACTGTGGAGACTGGATGTATACTTCCACTCTGCGACCATATGGATTTCTCTGTTTCTGACAACTTGGAGTCTGTTTGGTTTGGGGGGGGTTTTGCCGGGGGGGGAGGGGGTCTGTTGTGAGCTGGAGTAAGCACACTCTAATTCTCTCTATGCCTTCTTTTGACAGGATTTGCTTGATGAGGACATGCCAGAGTTCCAACAAGAGGGTATGTAACGATCATTGTTTTTGTATGTTAACATTACTACCAGCTGTATAATGCAGCTCATGGAATGAAGAAAATGCTGAGTGAACAGAAATTTACGTGACAGTGATTTTTTTTGGTTGTATTTAAAAACTGATCTTCATAGGATGCTCTTTCAGCTTAATTAATGACGGAAGACATGGAGCAGTACAGTGCAAGAGTTAAAAGTTTAACTCTATCAGGATGCAGAGGACACATGTCTAGAAAGCAGACCAAAGGTCATGTTCTTGAACATTCAAATGGTCATACATGAATCAGAAACATAAGTTTGTATGTCATTGTATTCATGTTGCTGTACATCTTTTTTTTCTAGGTTTCATTTGTAGAGAACACAAATTTTAAAATGTAGGTGAATAACAAAGTTATGTAAGTGTTCTGAAGCAGTGCGTCTACAAGCGAGAATGCGCATCTTCAAAGAGTAAATATTTAATAAAATTCTTTTGCTTCACAATATTTAATACAGTAGTCTCCGCCTATGATCCCGGTGCTCTGGAGCAAGGATATGCGGGATCTTAGGTGAACCGGGATCTTATCCGACAAACCCAGGAAAGTATCTATGGTGACCCATGTTAAGGCTCATAATCTGTAAAACGGTCTCCCTCCACTCTAAAATGAACTGACATTACCGCTTGTGGGTTTATGGCATATGGCGAGCAAAGAGTGATGACCTATCACAGTGCACAGTGGCATGAGGCGTCCCATTTTCATTTATTATCCTATCATGAGTCTCAAGATCTACGCTTATCCAGCTGCCCCTCCCCTTTACCTGTCGAAAATTTATAGCTTTCCATCTCTGACCGAGTTCCCCCCCCCCCCCCCCCCAACCGTCTTTGTCGTTACACACCATTACATTGTGAACGCACCATTTAAAATTCAGTCTGTCTCACAAATTCGGGAGTAGGGACAACTGCTGCAATGGTCAGGGAAGAGTTCATGGTTCGATGTGATCCCGCCTGGAGGGTACGTGTAGGCCCTACTCACCCAGCAAGTGATATAAGTTTAGAGGGAGAGCTCAGGTGTGAGTGTGATGTGTGGGGAAAACAAATGTGTCAGTCAGTTCACTCCTCGGTGTGATCCCGTCTAGGGCAAACATTGTATCGCTTCATCGAGTTTTACAACATGTATGTGATCACATTCTCGATAGTGGCTGATCTTTGACGCGACGGACAGATTATTGATCTCAACTTTTCACTCTTGGTTGATCGGCTGTGCCCGCCCGGGTTTTTGTTCCGCAAATTATGATCTGAAATACGGGATCTTAGCCGAATGTAGACCTTCAGAGTGAATCAGAGCGGGATGTTAGGGGTGACTTTTGTATAGTAAAAATTCTGTTTTCTTAAAACAGCGGGATCTTAAGCGAACCGGGATCGTAAGCGGAGACTACTGTGATAAGGTCTTTTTGCTGCTGAAATTCTGGTGCTTCTCTTCTTTGTGCTTAGAGCAACTTTTCTCTTTTTTTCCTTCATGACATTTCAATGAAAATAACTATATGAATTTATGCTCTTCAGATGGGGGAGAGGATGGGAACAGAGGTCTGGACATTTTCAACCCGCTCAAAGATGCTGAGGTATGACCCAGATTTTCATCTTTTTGTGAAATCTTATTACCTTGTCTTTGGCTTCGTCAGCTTTCATTCAGACCATACCAGACCAGTTCATACATTGCCTCTGTTGTATGTATTCTGATTAGTGCACTGGTGGTTGGTTGGCGAGTGCTCTGGTGTGGTTTGCTCCTTCCTTCCTATCAAACATCTATTGCCCTTATCGCTCCTCCTTTTTGGGGTTTTGTTATGCTCTTATAACAGCTCTAATCTGTTGCACATACATAACCATATTTTGTTGCAAGTGCCGTAAAACTCTTGCTCAAACTATTTTTAAAAAATTAGTGCACTTGGGGCCAGGGGTTACGGAGTGTAAAATAGCCTTTACTGTAAAAGAGAGAGATGATAGATTCATAACAGTACTGAATCAGTCGAGCTGAACGTTGAAGATCTCTGTGTAATTATTATGCTACAGTAAGGCCCAAAAAATTTTACTTAAAAAAAGATCCCCCCCAGGGGAAGTGCTACTGACTGAAGTGTCTGTAGGCCATTCCCAAAGGGGGTAGGTATATTAACATGTTCTTGTGCAAAATAGAATTGTAAATGGGCTGATTTATCAGCATCATGCTCATACTGTGCCGGAACAACATAGGGGGAACTGCTGCTTTTTCTTTCCTCATCCTTATTATCGTCGTTTTACCTCTACTTCTTTTGTATGTTTGTCACTATCTTGTGAACTGCTATTTACGGGGTGCCTTGATAGTCGAGGCAGACTTTGTGCTGTTGAGGCTTAAGAGGTGAGCAGAGTAAGCCTAATTCCCGATTTGGACTTCTCTGTTGACATCCACCCCTTTGCGCTCATATGACCTAATGCAGTTGCAAGCGCTGTTAAACCTTACTAAAACAAAACAAAAAAATAAGAGAAAAAAAATGATGTTTTAAAACAAGGACAAGAAAGCAAATAGTGTAATTTTTCATTCTACTTTGTCCCTCCACAGTTTCAGTATGAAGGAGACAAGACGCTGTTTGAAGACGAAGATACAAGATCTTTCTACGAGACTCTGCCAGATCTTAGAGCTTTCATTCCGGGTGTAAGTGGATCCCTTTCTTGGAAATGTTTTCAAATTTAGTGTGTAACTGAATTATGTTTGTGAAATTACTTATGATCCTGAAATAAGATAGTTTTAGCGAGATTTTGCCCCGGTTTCAGCTGTTTATTCATGATTAACATTGGTTTTAGTTCCTGTTACAAAAAAACACCAAAAAAAACAAAAAAACTTTGTAGAATAATTTCTTACTTGTAAAAACTTAATTTATCCAATTCACCATCTCACCTTGCATATTTGATCATGTTTTTTCTTACATCCCCAGATTTTGTACAGGGACAGTGAAAACATCAGTGCAAAAGATGATCTTAAGAATGCTGACACTGGACTAGAGGAGGGTACTGTTCTGTTGTTTTCTTTGTTGGTGGTGGTGGTATGGTTGGGCAAATTTTACAACATAAGTTATTTTCTGATTTATGATAATTATGATCTTGTAAGTTTTTTGTCTAGCTTTGATTTTGCCTCTCTTGTTGCCAATGCTACTTTTAATCTGCATGTACAAAATATGATTAAATGTGTATGTTCAGAAATTTTTGACTTGGTCCTCCCCCCACCTTTTATCTCCATCGAGCCTCCCTCCCCTACTCTTCTCATATAACACACACACACACACACACACTCACACACACACACATATTTCTGTTGCTTTTTCTCATAACAGCCCCCAATTCTTTTCACAGAGATGGATCAGCTGGCTGTTGACGATATTGAGAAGGAGCTGGAAACTGAGAGGATTGAAGAGAGCATGAAGGAGGCAGAGAGACAGGAGGTTGGAGAGTCTGCGTCAGAGCCTGAGGAGGAGAGGTTTGTCCTGCCAGAGGCTGAAGGTAAGTTACATCCACTTGTCTAATGGGCTAAAGAAGATTTTTTTTTTAATTGAATTTTCTTGATTCCCCAAATCTTGCTAGCTTCACAACATAAACTATTCTGATTGTGCTTAACTGTTCTAAAAGTCATAGCATATTGCACTCTCTGCCCAAGTGAAATAACCGATCATAGTAGATATAGAATGCTCTCAAATGTTTCTTTGCCATGTGATTAAAAAGAAATTATAATGGGGACATATATATTATTGGTGTAATTCTCTAATCCTAAAGTGCCTTCTACAGAACTGTACTCGAAAACAAAAAAATGGTATCTATCCCCTTTAGTTAAGGTGTTGCCCCCCCCCCCCCCCCCCCCCAAACAAAATACTGCTTTTCACTGTTTTAGGTGGGTATATAACCAAGTGGTCTAAAAAGCAATATCTGGAATACTGGATACCATTTGTAGTCTAGCTTCTAGAAGTAACTTCTGATATAGAGTAGATTGTTAAGAATTTCTCACGATATTTCATAGATAGTTTAACACATAATACCCTTGTTGTTCATGGAAGAGATATGTTTGATTCCTCTTATGGGATATTAGCCCTTAAGTGTATTGGTAATGGTCCTACCTTCATTCATGTCCAGATGATGACACAGAGACTGGGTCATTGATGCGGGCGCAGTTTGAATCTTTTCTGACCTCTCTGCCGAACTCTGTCAACAGAGATGTCATAGATAAGGTACACACCACCTGAACGTATAATTTGTCTACTCAAGAGTTTGCAATCATTGTTTTTGTTTAAAATGATTATATTTCAACAGTTCAACACCTTGACTTAAAATGCAAAACCTGAGAAAGACAACAATATAGACTAAGTGCTTTTTGTACACATGTATGAGTTCCCCAGACATGAACATAATTGGTAAAGGGCTAACTGAAAGAATTTATTAAGTAGGCAAGTATGTTCTAGATGTGAAGGCCCAGGTTATGTAGTAATGAAATTCTGTGTGTTCTGTCCGAAGAATCCTAGGATTAACGCAAGTGGCTTTGGTTACTCTGTTATGGTAACTGTGACGGAGTCCTGTCTCACCACTTGGAAACATAAGGGTCACCTCAAAAGTAACACTAGACAGAAAGGGACTTAAGAAATAACAAAAGATTTTGAGATGTTTTGTAAACACAATGTTGATCAATATAAAGTTGGACTGCTTAGACCCAGCCTTTTAGGGTCACCTTCAGCCTTGTGGGATACTCCGTCCCAGTTGAAAGAAGAAGGTACTTAATAGATATCTTCCCTATGAAGGAGTCAAACAGGCACTTTCTGAGGATCAGACTAAGAGTGGTGAAAAAAAAACCCCAACTTTTCAGTCAGGATGTATTAGCTCTTAATGCTAATAAGACTTCAAAATAACATCAGTGTTATCAATAATAGAACTGGTAAAAGATAAGTTTGGACCGAGAATTGTATTGGAGAGTGCTGGTTATTCTGAATAGTTTGAGTCAGACTTTGCCATGTTTTTGTATATTTAAACAATCATTTTGAATTGGATGGACAGTTATTTTTTTTTTTTCTCTGATTACACTTGTATTTTTTTAAATCAATGTTGTCAACAAGGGTATTTTAAAGCTAATGATTCTTCCTGTGGCTGGAAAACCTTACTTATTCATATTAAGATTTGTTTGTCTCTCACTATAATTCAGTTTGATGAAAAAAGAAAGAGGTCTATACAGTTTTTTTCCATTTTGATGTTAGATTCATCAAGAAAATAATCTTGTTTTTTACAGACTGCAGTGGAATTTTGCATGAACTTCAACACCAAGTCAAACCGCAAGAAGCTTGTGAAAGCTTTATTTTCTGTACATAGAACCAGGCAAGTATATTGAAGTGGTGAAAAGTCCTTTAGTGCATCAAGGCTTTAGGTTGAGTGTTTTTTCCAGACTTGTTTACTACTCAGCAACAAAAAATTAAACTTAAGATTGTTTTATTGGGTTTTTTTTAAACTGAAATCTTAACATAGTATTTATACATTTATTTTTGTCTAATGTCTTTTTCCCTCAAAGTTTGATTCTAAGAATGAAAATGGTTGAAGAATCTTTTGGTGTGGTTTTCACTTCTGATAAAAGGCTGAGAGAAAAATGTCAGCTGGAAAACATTGCATTTTTCAGTGGTTTTTATAAAAACTATTGCTCCTTCTGATTCTTTGAATTCTTTTTTTTAAGTCACGCTAGTTTAAGAAATTAACCCACTGAGTTATTTTGGTATGGTGTCTGTATAAAAGTTCAGATCAGTGATGTTTGTTAATTCACTCATGTTTTTCTTTGTCATTCCTATCCAGATATGATCTCCTCCCATTCTATTCTCGGTTGGTCGCAATCCTAGAACCATGTATGCCGGAGCTTGCCTCAGATCTGGTGCAGATGCTGAAGTCGGACTTCAAGTGGCATGTATGTTTTACAGCATCCTGCTAACCTTTAAACTTTTTTTAAGAGTGATTTTTTAGGGTATTTAACACCCCCGGTTAATTTGTATTGATGTGATAATTTGGGGGAAATTTTTAAACTGATTGGATATAGCTCCATCTTGAGGCTCCTGTTTTCCTTGTGGAAATGTGTCTTGCAATGCTTCAGAGTGTGTCAGTATTTTGTAACTTAATGTGAAAAGAAAGAAAGGTGCACAAATACGCGTATACTTTTCCATATTATCCTCCAAGTAGTTCATAGTGGGCTTCGATGATTTTAATTTTTGTTGTGGTATTCTACCTGTTTTGAGTGGATGTTGAAATTTGCTTCAACAAACTCATTCCACTATTTATTGTTGCTCTGTCATAAGTCTCAATGTGTACTTTTTTTTTCAGCATCTTTCAAATTAGTCAAATTGTTGTCTTTTTTCAGGTGCGAAAGAAGGACCAGATCAATATCGAGTCTAAAATTAAGATTGTCAGATTTATTGGTAAGTGGTTTTTGAGATGTTGTTGTTGATTTTTGTGAACTCCAAAGTTTCCCTGAAATTCATAAAACCATACATACTTTTCTAAATAATGAAGAACACATGAAAGACAAGGGATTCAAATCTGTTGTAGAAAAGTTGTCGTAACATCAACTCTGCACTGTTTATTGAAGTAACGATGGCTACCTTTGAGGCGTAGCTGGGGACATAGGAAAGGAATAAGAGGAACCGAAAGGTTTCTAGTTACATTTACACGATGATTATGTATTTTGATAAGTTTGTATTAAAGTTTCAACATGAAAAATTGTTCTAGGCTGGTAAATTTGCATCTTTCATGTACAGTTTTAAAGTGAAAAATTAGTATGATTTTTACTTGAACAATTGGAAAAATAGTAGTATTACTTCCAGGCAAGTGCTGCAGCACAGTTTTCTCTGAATTTAGGTTTTAAGTAACCACCTGCATTACTTGTCATTATCTCTGTGTCTATGTTGGGCTCTCTTGACTATTCAGTTACATTTCCACATATTCTTCAGGTGAGCTAGTCAAGTTCAAGGTCTGCCCAAAGATTGAGGCTCTCCAATGTTTGAAGGTGAAATGAATGTTGTTGTTTTTTCTCATGACTTTTAAGAAATTGGAAAATTGAATGCTTGTCAAAATTTTTGTTCCTTTCACAGATAATGCATCATAAAACAGAAAAGAACCAATTCAGGAAAACTTCAGGCTATGGTTATAATGCGTTTATGTTGTTTTAAGCAGGACATCAGAGAGCTATTTTTCCATTATCTTGTTTCTCATATTCATATGTTTAACTTTTGTGCTAGTTGATAAATTTTGATTGTGCTGATTACTTTTAAAACAAAACAAAAGATGTTTGTGTAATTCAGATGTTTTATATGCTTGAGTAGTACATGGTTTGTGTTCCTTGTAGCTATACCTCAGACACAGTGTGTACTATTTATAACCGACTTTAGATTTTAGGATGGGACTGGTAAAAGTTTATTCAGCAGAGTTCAAGTCTTGGAATAATGACGTTGGAGAGAAATAGAGTTGTTTGTTCAGGTTTTCGGGCAGTTTCATTTGTTTATGTAAATGCATGTGTAACTGCATGCACACTTATGTCTGTGTGTGTGTTTTGGTCAGGATTAAAGAGTCATTTGAAGCTTGAATCAGGAGTAAGTAGTGAAATTTATAAGATACGATAAGATAAGATAACATTTTATTGATCTCCACAAAGAGAAATTTGCTGGACTGTGGTAAATACACACACCCACGCCCATATGTCAACACGCTTACACACACACGCAGGCACACATGCAGGCGCACTCAGACACACACACATACAGAGGAATAGTCGTTGGATAAACGTGCATAATTATATTATTCTCACGTAGATGATAATGGCTGAATAGCTATCATTGATGGTATGAATTACTTTATACCTATTCGTTCTTGGTTTTTTTAAGAAAATAAAATATTCATGATCCAATCATTGTATTACCAACATTTCTCTGACAGATGCTCATGTTTGACTTTCGACATCACAACATTGAGATGGCTTGTGCACTTCTGGAGACTTGTGGTCGCTTCTTGTACCGCTCTCCTGACTCTCATTACAGAACCAAAGTCTACTTGGTGAGTCATGAAGGCTTTTGGTTCCAGCCTCGCCATTTAGAATAGCTAGGGAAGGGGCATTGTACAGGAGTTTACACCTAAAAAATGGAAATTACTTTCTGTTTTGCATTTGTTTATTTTCAGTTACTGTGTTAATTTTGGATAGACAGTGTGTTTTTAGTAACAGAAGCTCTTGCCTCTTTTGCAGTGGTAATACGGCTTTATTAAATTGTTGTGAGTGGTTGCACATTTTAGGAACCATGCTGAAATATGGATTTGATTCAAAGTGAGGTTAGAATTTGTCTCATCCTTCTGGGATTATTTTCCCAACATTTTACAATGTTTTCTGCATGTCAAATGATGTGTGTTGTGTTTAGCAATGCTTCAGACAAATAACGGCGAAATAAACCCATTCATCAGTTTGTTTTTAAGTCCTTTATCTTTCTCACGATGTAATCGTTTACTCATTTTTTGTTTTCTTTCTCTGAAATGTCCAGTTGTCTAGGTGTTTCAGAAGCTCCTAAATCTTCATTTATTTTGTCAGTCTATTATCCATCTGTAAGCTCAGTGCCTGTATACTTTTTATTTCATTCCTTTCAGTAAGTTCAAGAAATAATGCAATACCCAGGGAGCCCCTTGTACGTGTTCAAAGGAATTCTTAGGATGACATTTTTAACAGTGCATTTTTGTTACTTTTCCCAGGAAGTAATGATGAGAAAGAAAATGGCCATGAAGCTAGAGACTCGCTATGAGACGATGATTGAAAATGCCTTCTACTATAGTAACCCACCAGAGATCCAGGTAGTGCCTCGCAAAGAAAGGCCTCCGATGCATGAGTACATTCGCAAGCTGCTGTACAAGGACTTGTCCAAAGTCACGGTGGAAAAGGTGAGATTATATGTCTTTTTATCACCCTGCAATGCACTATCTTTGCACAGTGCTGTCTGAGTTAGTTATGCTGTGTCTATGTCTTTAGCTGAACAGAAATTATGTGAATGTTTCTTTGCTACATGTATAATAAATTCGATTTCATGCTGTATATTCTCAGGTGTTGAGGCAGATGAGAAAGTTGAAGTGGGATGACCCAGAGGTGAGCAAAACTTCTGTAATTCGTGTTCGAACAATATGTGGGGAAAGTGAAATAAAAAGAACAAAATTTTTGATAAAAAATGTGCTTGTCTGCACTCTATGATTTGGTATGAGAGAATCATGAGTCACAGTGCTGGAAAAACTTGCCCCAAGAATGCAGAATAAACAATCATTCTTTTCAACTTTTGCTGAGAAAAATGATACTATTCAGGCCTTTGAACCAGACACAGAAGTCAAAAGATAGTTTTTGAATAAATTTCATAGATTTGAACTATGGTAGATTGCTGGTGCTTGGAGTAAGTGGGGAGTAATCGGTCAAAAGTTGTCTGCCAACAAGAAGGGATTATAACTGGATGCTCAGCGCCAACTGCAAATGATCCTTGTTAAGTTGTTGTTTGCTACATGAGTACATTTTTTTTTTTTTTTTCAAAATCATAATCTATGGTCCTTTTTTGTTGCTTGACTGAAACATATGAATTTATTCTAATCATACAGCCATTCTATTCTTTTCCTACAGATCTGGCTTGTAGTCTTGCTTTGTAGTGTTCCTTTTTAAGGCTATGCAGTTTCACACAAATGTATGATTGGTTTCTAATAGTTTTCATGTTAAAACATGAATTTGTATTTTATCATATTAGGCTATTGAAGAATGGGCTGGAATTTTTATTTTTTTTTAAAGATTGTTCTCTCTTTTTGCCCCAAGACTTCTTTTTGTGGTCTATTCTAAAATGTTTGAATTGTAATGATGATGAAACGCATTAAACATTTTTTTTTTCAGATTGCTTTCTATGCCACCAAGTGCTTAACTGCTGTGTGGAACATTCGCTACAACTCTGTTCACTGTGCTGCAAACCTGCTGGCAGGCATTGCACCGTTTCATGTAAGCTTTGATTTTTCTTGTCACAAACTTGCTCATTTAAATTTAACTTACTTGCCTCTCTTGTAATCTGGTTGCAATAATCACTTGAAAGGTACTGGACTTTTGTAGAAAAACAGATTTATGATGGAAATTAATCATTAAAATTTTGTTTTCCTAAGTATTGATACCTTTGCTAACTTCCGTAATAATTACTACTTGCACATCATTGTCTTTTCCCAAGGTTTGGGCCAATCAGTACTTTCTTCTAAATGCTTCAAGCATTGGGTGAGCTTGGAGTATAACATAGCAATAAATGTGAGTGTTTTTCTTCCTCTTTTTCTCTTCAGGAACATGTGGCAATCCAAGTGGTGGATGGTGTGTTGGAAGACATACGCCTTGGCATGGAGGTAAGCAATAGTGATAAAACATATCTCATGAAACATATCTCATGAATCTAGATGCCATTTGTAATTTTGTCGGCTTCCGTCATTTTTCATTCTTTGCGAAGGTTACTGAAGAGGGATAAAAAATATGTAGACTCAAGTTTGTAATTGCATGTACGATTGTTTGTTTTTGAGAGACACTGGCCATGAACTAATCTATTCATAAGGCTGCAGTTCATTCTCATTCGTCATAATTACGTCGGGGGGGGGGGGGGGGGGGGTCCTCTCTTTGTACGTGGGTCCTCTCAAGAGTTCAATATAAAATGGGGTTTTTCTTCATATTTCAAGAAATATAACTCACTTTAGGCTTTCCTGAAGCTAGGTCAAATTTGGATGAATAGTAGGATGGTTTCTGAGGTTTATGGTTTCTGGCTTTTCTGCTGTCGTTACTGCATATATTGTAACTATTTATTTCCCTGTGTTGGCTTGCTGCTCGTCTTCATTAACCTTCTGACAAATCAGCCGTTCATTGCGAGTATGGTCTTGGACACATACTGTAGAAAAAAGCATTTCCAACTATACTTCAACTTTGAAATATGGGGCCTGGACAAAACCTGCAAAGTCTTTTTAAAATAAAGAGATTTTTACAAAAGAAGTACAGTTAGCAAGATTATATCCAAACTGGGGCTTTAAGCAAGATTTACAGCTTTTTAAACCTGTGATTTAGCTCCATATAAAATTGTACCATAATTCATATTTGAGGATCCATTATGGGAATAGTTTTTTAAAATCTGATTATGCCACATTATAGATCAAATAGATATAATTAGCTACACCTTGTCAGGATTTAAAACTTTACTTCAGTTTTATATTCTTAAACTACTAATAAAGATAGAGTGACATGAGGTGCAGATAAGAGAAAAAGACGGTAAGTAAATGTAATCGATTGTGCCTCGATGTTTGAAGTAAAATGATTGGTTACACCTATTCTTTTATTCGAGTGAATATGATTGAGTCTTTCCTTGTCAGGATAGTTGGGTTTTTTTTGTCAGGTGA
Organism: Aplysia californica; assembly: GCF_000002075.1. NCBI lineage: Eukaryota > Metazoa > Mollusca > Gastropoda > Aplysiida > Aplysiidae > Aplysia > Aplysia californica. The sequence continues at coordinate 1,866,953 of NW_004797331.1, read as the reverse complement.
ACCATCCCAGGTACAACCAGAGGAGAGTGAGTTGTGTGAAATACCTGGGTGAGCTCTACAACTACAGGATGGTGGAGTCCTCTGTCATCTTTAGAGTTCTCTACTCTCTCATCACTTTTGGCGTTTCACTGGATGGTTAGTATCGCAAGCTAGCATGCTCCCACCACCCAGCCTCCCAGTGCACTTTTTAAAAAAAACGAACTTTGTGGTAACTATGAGAAGTAGTCATAATAAGCTTGAACATACATATGCACAACTTTTGCTGAAAGAGCTGTGTTCACACGGGAGTGGGCGCTATAGAAACGATCTACATAATTATTATTATTATTATTATAGGGTTAATGTTTTCTCTGCAACAGTGAGACAGAGCATTCCCCTGCTAGAAGAGAAAGTTATAAAAGGATAAACATATGTATACTTAGAATTTGTTGAAAGAGTGATTATAGGGATAATATTTTCACATGCAACAAGGCTCGTGTCTAAAAGTCAAGGCTGCTGTCATGGTGATGTTACAGAATGTAGGATCATTTTGGGGGGAAAAAATTGAGAAAAGGTATATTTTATTGATCTCAATGGCTACTGATCTTTACTCGTTTCTTTAAATTCATCAGAGTTTAAAGTTTTGATGTCATCAGTTTGTCTACACATGTTTGTCAATGAATGGGAGTTTGAAAGAGGGAATTGGCAGTATAAGAAAGTGTCTCATGATTGTAGTCATAGGTGTGCTACTTAACCAAATATGTTAGGAAATCTAGACATATGGGATGCTCAAAACATTCTTTAAAAGTTGTAATGACAGATTATATTCCTTTTGATGCAAGTGATTTTAGCAATTGTCTGCTGATTCTCAGTTTTTGACATTTTTTTCGTCGATTTATCAGTTAGCCAGAAAAGTACAGTATCATTTTATTTAGCCTGTTTGTTTATGACTAATGTTTTCGGTCCACTTTGCTCAGAAAAAGTGATCAGCCCCCTAGACCTGCCCGACCACCTGTTCCGTATCCGACTGATCTGTGTCACACTGGAGACCTGTGGCCAGTACTTTGACAAAGGTTCCAGCAAGAAAAAGCTGGACTGTTTCCTGGTCTACTTTCAGGTAATTTGTGTATGATGACTCAGCACTCTAGTCTGCCCAGGGTCTGATTAATGAAGACAAAATAAGCTGCATGTACTAATCTTTTGGAAAGTTTGGTTTATAGTATGCATGCATAGATTTAAAGCTTCACTGTTTTAATGCCAAATAGGTCAATGTAGTTGTAATAAATCCAGAAGCTACAAAGCTCATGCCCTTTTCTGATTACTTAACATGTTTACTTTTGTTTTGATGAGCTTATCCTTTTTTTCATTATCTAATCTTTGAAACCTTGCAGTCCCTACATTAAATGATTTTTCTTCCATGAATTGGAAAGACTGTGGTTGCTATGGTTATAAGGATACTCCAGTTTTCTCTCTTCTCTTTTGGTCTAATACAATGAAGGGAAAATCAAGGTTTCTTTTCAACATTGAAAGGGTGGACAAAAATCAGACATGGGGTATAAATAATAGTGTTAAGTGGGGATGTGTAAAATCTGTATACTTATTTATGATGTTGCTATGCACATGATCATATTACATTCTGCACCTGTGAATGTCCTCCAGGGTACATACATAGTGAATCATGTATGATGTATTTGCAAGCTATGGGTATTATTTTAAAAACATAATAGAGTTCCTATGGAGAAGATTACATATTACTTTTCCTTTCTAGCTGTTAAATATTCTTTTTTTATTTCTTTGCCTTTCTCTACCCACCTTTCGGAAGGTTTGTCATTATAAAGTATTTGGCACACGTGAAGCTCAGTTGGTAAAGTCAGGATCTGCTCTGCTGGGGGTTCTTGATGAATTTCTTCTTCATTTCAATGTACTGTTGTTCAAATTGGTCTGGATGGTCTACTATGCAAGTGATTTACATTTGGTTTTGTACCCATGTTTTCTGAAGACGTAAAGGCTTTCTACCCTCTCATGTCGAAGCAGATGTTAATTTTGCCTCTGTGTAGTGAACACAATGTGAAATAGATACTCAACACACCAGATTATATCAATCCTCTCCCCTCCCCCCCCCCCCCCCCCCCTTTTGCAGCGTTATTATTGGTTCAAGAGGAGTCATCCAATCTTTAACGCTGAACATCGCTTCCCGATTGATGTTGAGAATCTTATGAATGAGACCCTGGAGATTGTGAGGCCCAAGATGGTTCAGTTCAAGAGCTACCAGGAGGCGTGCGATGCTGCGGAGCAGTTGGAGACGGAATACAGAGCCAAAATTGGTCAGTGCTCGAGCAGTGTTAGGGTACATTAAACAGATGCTGTTCTCCTTTGTTGGGATCCTGCTGAACTTTGTTTGAATGAATGAGAATTGTTGATATATGAATACTAGATCTTTTACTTGTAGGTACGATCAACATCTGTAAGGCGATAGAGACATTTTTCCAGGCCTTCTTTTTGGCAAATTGCATTGTTTTTTGTTAGGTTTTTGTTCCTGTGCACAGTGAAAACAAAAGCAGAAGAAAAATAATACTATTATTACCAGCCCCTCTTCCTCATTTTCCTTTTTCCCATCCCTCATTAACCCCTTGTTGTGGTTTTGATTAAGATTTTAGAGGAGCCTGACTGAGTTGAAGTTTCCACTTAACTTTGATAGAACTAAAGGAGTCTAAAGTAATCTTTCATTTTGTTTTTTGTTTTTTTGTTTTCAATCAGCCAATGTGCTGTCATTGATTGAGACGGAAGAAGAGGAGGGAAATGACAGTGACGAAGCTATGGAGGAGGATGAAGATGAAGATGGGCTAGCCACCATTGCAGAGGGAGAAGAGAATGAAGAGGACCTCACTTTGTCAGGCGGGGCAACGGAAGGCTCCGGAACGCAGGACAGCGAGACAAGTCTGAGTGGTCATGATTTGGAGGTCAGTGCTGTAACAGCTTTGTCTGGTTTTTACTTGATACTGTCTTTATTTTGGGGAACATACTAGTATTGTCAAAGTGACAGGCTTTCATAATACTGGTCAATGTGCCAGTGTTTTTTATTGTTGATTTTTTAACCCCTTTGTTGTCATGAGATGTGTGTTCCTACTGTCAGCATTGATGAAAATCCAGGTGCACATGTCGCATTTAAACATATAAGATGTCTTATCAGCTGCCTTCAATTTCCACATGCATTTTTCTTTATCATACTGAAGTATATATATTCTTTTTAAATGAATGCTATGTTCTTTTTTTCAGTCTTGCTGAATGCACAGCGTCTAATGTCTTTTATTTGCAATTTAATCATTTTTCTTCTTTTCCTTTAAATGCAAATTCTGCCAGTATTTCTCTTAAAATCTGAATTGTTTTCAAATTCTGGGTTCATACAATATTTTTTTAATTTGACGCTCTTGGTGTCTATAGGGAGAGGAAGGTGAAGATGAGGGTTCCTCAACTGAAGACGATTATGACGACTCAGATGAGGATGAAGAAGCGGAGGTAAACCTGGGATGGGTTGGTGTGATCTCAAGAGTTACATCTCATTGTATTATTTCTAGAAGGAGAAGACTTGTAGGTTATCTTTCAATATTTTGTTTTGTTGTAATTGAAAAAGGATTTGAGATGAATGTCCTAGGTTGACAATCTTTGAGTTGTATATGACTGTGTTGTTCATCAAAATGAGAAGATTTTGAGCTTGGTCTCACTGTATTACGAGGGGAGTATTCACACAAAATGAGATTGTTGTTGTAACATCAAAAATAAATCTTTTGATTTTATTAATTTTTAAAACATGTTGCTCATAATCACACTGCTACATGCTTTTGCACTTGTTGTATTCAGTTATAAAAAGCCTTTAGGTCTTCGTTTTTAGGAATACTCTTTAGATACTGATGTACAGCTGAGCGGAAAGCTTTTCTCCAAATAAAATTGGTTCCTGCAAGATGTTTCTAAAGCCAAAGATAAAAGGAAGCGTTGCTTGAAAAGCAAGATCAGACAAGTATGGTGGACTATAACTTGCTTTCAAATGATCGTTAGATTAAAGCAAGTAGTTAACTCTCTTTTTTTTCTGTATGGAGCAGGTCAAGGTCACCAAGCTGAAGCCAGTTGCCAGTAAAGAGGATGAAGACTTCATGGCAGCGCTAGACCTGATGATGAATGAAACCATTCAGGTGAGTGTGAAGACTTTGCTGCCAAGGGGGAGGCTCCTTTTCTTAAAACTTTCACTAAAAATGCTCAAGCTCATGCACTATACCTTGGCTTTTGGTGTGAGGGAATTAAAATTTCAATTTTGTCAATGCTGTTCCTTGACTAATTTTTTTTTTTTTTTAATTTTTTTTTGTATCTGTCTGTCTGTTGTTCTTTTTCTCTCTCACAAACATGCACTCACGCGAACACGCCCCCTAAAAATACACACACACATACACACACCTCTCCCCCCACCCCCAAAACACACACACACACACACACACACACACACACACACACACACACACACAATAATAAGATAAGATAAGATAATACTTTGTTGTCTCAGAGGGAAATTCTTTTTGGCTGTACAGGACCGTAAAAACACATGCAGGTATACATAAAAGTTTAAATTATATATTATTACTCTCATTAAAAATCAATATGAAAAGAAAAGTAAAGCTGACAAATGTACATATCACATCAGATGCACTGTTCAAACTCCATCAGGAATTTAATTACGAGACCTTTAGAGTTTTATAGATACATACTTAAAAAAGTAATATACAATGATGTTTATTCTGACAGTAGCCGTATGCTAGATGGTGAAAAACTTTTCTTGTATCTTTCTTTCTTTGTTTTTAGAGGTACATATCTGCCGCTGCGTGATCTTAAAATTTGTGTGGAAAGGGGGTGTGATGGGTCATTTTTAATGCTATTTATCTTTTTTATGCTTGTGATCTTAAACAGGTCATCAATTCCATTAAAATTATATCCAGAGATCTTGCTGGTTTTCTTAATGGTTCTTTCAGATTTTTCTTTTATCTCTCACCCTGCAATTCCCAGCCCAGCAGTTAGTACAAAATAGTAGCACACTAATGGTTATCACTTGAAAGTAAAGTTTGGTTAATCTTCATTCTTACATGGTATTGTTGCGTCCTAGGCCAGGACTCAGGAGTCTCTGAAGGTGCCGCAGCTGGACATTGCTCTACCCACTCAACTGAAGAACAAAACCAAGAAGATTGGAGCTGGAGCACCGGCCAGTGAGTGTGAACCCATGTGTGCTCTGCTCAGTTTGTCAGATAGTCTTCTACGGGCTGAATGTGGTTATCCTTCACATCTCTTTACCTGCACATGTCTCTCTCTCTCTCTCTCTCTCTCTCTCTCTCTCTCTCTCTCTCTCTCTCTCTCTCTCTCTCTCTCTCTCTCTCCCTCTCTCTCTCTCTCTCTCTCTCTCTCTCTCTCTCTCTCTCTCTCTCTCTCTCTCTCTCTCTCTCTCTCTCTCTCTCTCTCTCTCTCTCCCCCGCCCCCCCCCCCCCACCTTTCTTTCTTTCTTTGTCCCTTGAAGAAATTTTCACCACTTAAAGTTTATATCACCATCACCTGTCATTTTGTTTAAGTTGCTGAGAAGGGGAAGGTGGAAGGAGGCTGTTGTGGCAAGGTGGATCATAAACGTGTCTTGGATGCATGTGAAAGTTCACATTTCAGATTGCACTGGAGTCTGAGTCTTTTTTGTCTTCCCGGGGTACTTTTCTCCCAGCGGAGTGTCCTGTAAGCCAAAACGTGGCAACAAACTGATCTGAGTTGTAAGATGTCGGTGTAAGACAGTCACAGTAAAAGAAGATCAAGCTCTCTGCCTTTGAAAGGGTCTAGATTGTATCATGTGCACAGTATAAAAATTTAGCAAAAGTGAAAACAAAGGTGCTAATTTCTGCATGTATTTCCCTGCCCCCTCAGCCCCAAACCTGTTGGAGAAAGGTGCAGAGGATGAGGAGAGAGGAGAGAGCGGTCTCAAGTTTTTGCTCATGACTCGTAGAGGGAATAAGCAACAGGTACACTGTGTGTGTGTGTGTGTGTGCGTGCGTGTGTGTGTGTGTGTGTGTGTGTGTGCGTGCGTGTGTGTGTGTGTGTGTGTGCGTGCGTGTGTTTTTAGAGTAGCACAAAGGCATTAATTTAAATGTGAATATTAAAAAAAGGTGGAAAAGCCTGGTGGTTAGTGTGCTGGACTTTCATGTTCACGGTTTCAGGTTTGATCCAGGCACAACAATTTTTCCCCAGGATTAGCACTTAATGCCCGTTTCCCTCTTTTCACCGTGATAGCTAAATCTGTTAATTAGTTTTATGTCTGTGAAAGACCACTCACACAAAACCTGAACAAATCAACTTACAAAAAGATTACCAAAGTATGCCAATTGAAATTGCTTAAAATGCCCTTAAGCAGGACAGCTTGCTAAGGTATGAACCATGTTAGAATTTGGCTTGCTTTTCCTGTCATGAAATGAATTGCTTTTATGATCTCAAAAGCTTTATTTGTCCATGTGTGTGTGTGCAGGTGTTTGCATGTGTTTGTGTGTGTGTGTATGTGTGTGCATGTGCTCATGCTTCATTGCGTGTTGATGATTGTGTGATGGAGTCTGAAAAACAGGAAGAGTTTGCATGAGGGCAGGGGGGGGGTAATGCATAGCTGCAGGTGCAGGGTAGAGAGAGGACATGAAAGTGGATGTTACTGTCTATGATCAATGACGAGTATGTACAATGTGATTTTCTCTCTGCTTTCAGCTCACTAATTTTGAAATCCCCATGACTGCAGAATTTGCCACGAAATTCAAAGAAAGAGAGCAGGTATGTAGACTATCCCTTTCTTTTTTTATGTACAATTAAATACTTCTTGCTGCTTCATAAACAAGAACTTCAATCTTGTGTCCATGACTTAGCCATGTTCAATTTTTAAAATCTAGGGTACATGTGCACTATTGTTTAGTTTATTTTTAGATGGATTCTTCTATTTTTAGGTTTCAAATGTGTACTAAATTGACTTACGGATCTTTTTATTAATAATAATGAAAATCAACGCTTTGTCACCTTTTGGATTTTCCTATCAAAAGAAGTTTTTGAAGAGTCATCATCATCCAGTACCAGATCTGCGACAGACATTGGCGATCATGGTTTTCCATTCATTCCTTTGCTCGGATGCTCTCAAAAAAGCTACGTTTCCCTGATCTTTCCCTGTTACCCATTTGTTTAGGATCCCTAAGTATGTTGTTCTGGGCCTACCCCTGCCTCGCTTGCCCTCAATTTTTCCAGTGAGAGCTAGATGTTCAAGACCCTTATGTCAATTCAGGTATCCCAAAAACCGCATTTGTCGTTACCTGATTGTTTTGAAGAGTATATAACAAAATATGTGGTACTTCCCCAAATAAATGCTATATGTGTTTACTGTGTTGTTCTTTAGGCTGAGAGGATCGAGAAGGAGAAGATGAAGCAGATGGTGCTCAACTTCCATGAGAGGCAGGAGGAGGAAGAATACCAAGGTAGGAAGGCTTTCAACTCAACCAATCAGAGAAACAGATCTTCTTTCCTCTGTTGTTTGTTGTTGTTTTCCGATATTTCCGTATTTGAGTGAAGATGTTTTATCTCGGCAACAAAAATTAGTGTTGAGAAGGTTCTTCTCTTTGTGTCAAATGCTTTTTGTATATTTGTGCAGGAGTTTATCTTTTACTTGGGCCGGTTGGGGAGGGGGGGTGAAATGGTGAAATGTGATGATTTGGGGTGGGGGGGAGGGGGCAGCATTGCCCTATAACAGTTATTTGGGCATGACGTCTTTCAGACATTTGTCATGAGTGTGGGAATGGTGTCACTGCTTAACAGTACACCACACAAGTCTTTGATGCCTCGGGTGGTGCCTTTTTTCCTGAGGCATCAGAACTTCTTTTTCAGCGGGATAATGCAAGACCACATACTGCCTGTTCCACTCAAGACTTTCTGAGGCAGAATAACATTAACTTGTTCCTCCATTTTCTTTTTGTTAATTCGCATGAAGCACTTGATCTGTTTATAAATAAAGTTAGTACTTTGATAACCCTGGTTCAACTCCTCAGAAACCCTGGCCAGCATGAGCAAGTCAACGCCGGTCAACATCAACCGTGAGAGGAAGGTGAAGTACCAGCATCCTAAAGGTGCTCCTGATGCTGATCTCATATTTGGCAACAAGTGAGTGAAATAACCTCGCCAGGGTAAGATTTGGGGGACTTAAGTCTCAGTCTCTGTGGGAACTAGCTAGAAGTTTGGTCATGCCTTAAAATATGTAGTATGTTGTGCTTTTTTCTTGATTTCTCTCAGAAACTGCAAACAGTACATCCTATCCCTGCTTGTTTTTCAAATTTTATTGCTGAGTATTCACATCTTTGATCCCCAAACAGTAAATTTATACTGATTTCTGTTTTATTTATTTTTTACAATTTTGTATTTGCGTTATTTGTGCCCAAATGTAGTGATAATATATTCTTCATCATTAGGTGAATGCTAAGAGTAAGAGGTAGTACTGTTTGGTCAGGCCCCATTGCAGTACATTGTTATACCTATGCTTTTTTTTCCTCCCTTGTCTCAGAGGGAATGCCTGTAAGGTCAAAACACCTTGCACAGTTTTTCTTTTTGGTCTCCACATTGCTAAGTTAGTGTAATTTCAAACGCTAACTTTCAATTGGTCACAATTTGTAGCAGTTTGGCTTTGAAATTTTGAAATTACTTGTTTTCAGCTTTGCTGTCTTATTGTTTTGGGGACATTTGAAGAAGTGATAATACTACATGGCCGTGATGGGGTTATCTACAATCAGCACATTCAAGGGTCATGGTTGGGATCAAATTTAAAAAATAAACTGACAATTTTCTGACTCTACCTGATTATGATCTGATTGTTTTTGGCTGATCAGAGCAAGTTCTAAATATAACCATGGCCTCAAAGTGAAGGGAGTTTACCCTTGGCTGGGCGTGGTAGCTCTCCCTCTATAGCTCTCCGATGCTGCATAATGTACATTTCTGTGAAGGGAAACTCAGCTAATGTAAATACAAATTTTTGTTTCAGGAAACGCTGACAGCACCAAGCTAGTTCCCCTGGAACTATCGATAACGTCTCTTATGATGAAGGTCACTGAACCTGCGGGCAGACAGATGCACACAACTGTCAGCAGAAAGTGCTGCCCCCGTTCAGCAAGCTCTGGCACAGTTACTGCGTCTGGCGTACACCAGAGCTTGTTGCTATGGCAACCTACCCAAGTGATAGTGTTTCTTCATTAGTGTCTCCAGCTGCGAAATATGTAGATGAAAAATGGAATGCGCAGTCTTAAACACTTTAGATGTGAAGTAAATCTTTATTTAGGGAAAATGAAAAAAAAAAAATAAAGACTGATTCATTTCATTTGGCAGAAAGAATGCATATGAAATTACCATAATGTGAGCCACTTACTTCACATTACTTCAAGCTTTTCTGCGGTGTATGTAATAGGGACATATATAATGCTAAAAATGATGGGGGTCAAATTAAAAAGATTTGTGATGTTGCACAACACACTTACGTTGGCAGTTTAATCAACTTCTGGGCTGTTTTTATGGAAAGTTTAGGTGTGTTTGAGAAAGTTCTCAATCTGTCCTTTTTGTTTCAATTGCAAGTGTTTTAATCATATTTCTACCAATATATATATGACTTATTTTAAGATTGTGTTTGTTTTGTTTTTTTAAGTTGAATTTGTTTGGGTTTTTTTATTTGTGCCTTGTTACTTAATTCAAATAGTAGAAGAGACATGAGAGATAAGTATCTTCTTGATGTCAACTCTCAGGAATGTTCTTCGCTGGGACAAGCTAGAACTGACGCAGTGCCGATTTATTACAGAACAGCACAGATAACTGTTCATGGAAAGTAAATGTCTTTCATTTGATTTCAGCTTGATTCTGCATTGGGGGGGGGGGGGGGGGGGGTAGGTTGGTTATGTTAACAGGCATTGTTTGACTGATTTCTCGAAATAGTGAAAAGTGTCTAGAATTGTTAACAGCTACTTTGACTTTGAGTAGGGATGATGGTTTTCATCTCAGGCACTGTGCTGGGTGTTGTATAATTTGTGTGCCTAATGTTCATGGGACATTGGTGGAATCTTAAAGTTAAAGTTCGGTTTTTCTCTCCTTTGGGGTTGAAATTGTCGTGTCCTTATTTGTGATTTGTGCTGTCTAAGTAGAGAAACAGAAATCTCGTTGTTATGTTTTCTGCCATTTTAGTCTGACCTCAGGTCTTTCGCCTATTGTAAGCTCTTGATAACTTACATTTTCAAATTCAATGCGTACAGTCATCATTTGAAGCTTACTGTCAGAATTCTAGTCTTTCCAACACTTTTTGAAGTGCCACAGCACTAATTGTTTTCAAGACCACATCAGACTTTCCTCATGCTTTTATTTTGATTATTTTCTTATTTCTGTAGCAAGTCATTATTTTGAGTAATACTAAAGTTGAAACTTTACAATTGCAGTACTTTTCTGCTACAGGATTCATTAAATATTAGGGTTACTTTCCTTTATCCTTTATCAAGCCTCCACAAATGCGCAGAAAATTTGAATAAAAAGAGGTCCACACATTTGTTTGTCAAGGTTCTCTAAGGAATATAATGACTGAAAAGCTGTTTCTGTTAACCCTATCCATACGACGTGGGGAACTCTGTGCCACCACTTTCCACAAAGTAAATTTACTCGTTAATCCGATTTTGTACACTTTGCATAGCAGTCTGTCAAAATGATTTTTTTGAGAAGTACTGAAAGTTTCAAAGAGATCTTCGCACTAGAAGTATTCTAAAATGTGAAGAATACAACCCCTGGGGTACAAAATGACCCCAGGCATACAGATAGGGTTAAGGATACTTTGCAGCGAACCAAGTAAATCTGGCTCTGTTTCAGCTGAGCTTTTGAGCGATTTTTAAAAACTTTATGAGGTATGGTTCGACACAGATAATGCTTGGGGTCACAGTGTGCTAATTTTGGTGAGAGTAATTTTTGCTCCTTTTCCAGATTGTGCACATCCAGAACTTTAGACCTGATTTTAAAAAGAATGCAACGTTTATCTTTCTATTGGCTCTGTTCATCCGCTTTTGCTGAATGTTTCTTATTTGTGTATCCCAAGTACCAAGAGCCAAAAAGCTTTTCATCTGTTGATGGAGCATGCTGTTCTCTGGCTGCATAGTACATACCCTATTGTCAGCAGTATGGATGTGGTTGTGTTTGAGCGTGCGTATTAGAGCTGTGCCCATTGGATTTTACTATTCAACATTCACAATTTTTGTACTATTTACAGCTGTTCAAACAAACAAAGATGGGTGGTTTGAGGGTGCTCTGGTGTGGTTTACTCCTTCTTTTCTATAGAACGTCTGTCCTCCTTGTCTCAGCTCCTTTTTTGTGTTTGTTACTTCCTTCTGACACCTCTAATCTTCTTCACTTCTTACTGTGTTGCAAGTGCCGTAAAACTCTTACAAAAAAAACCCCAACAAACTAACAAACAAAGTGTTTCAGAGCCATTAGAATGCTTACAAATTTTTTTTTACAGATTGTGGATGTTTGTCTCATTTTTCTCTAACAGTAGTGAAATTAGAGCATACTATTCTAAAATCATTGAAATTGAAGTAAGTACAACAATACTTTGTACTTGATGGTTACGAGACAGAGTGAGCCAATAAGAGTTATAAAATGTGCCTCTAAAAAGTATTCACTACTATTCAGTATTCACTAGTCGCACCATGAATAGCTCAAAATCACTTAACTCTCAAAGTGCAGTGAATATTTTACCATGAAATTAGAAGGCTGTTAAAATGAATTCCTCTTCCACTTTTCGGAATTTGAAACGTTATGAATGGTAATGGTGATTTCTTGTATTGCCTCGCACTGTGTGCGAGCCAGCACATGTGTGCTTGGTGAATAGTGGTGGGAACAGTTAGTGAATGTTGAATAGCAGAAGAGGGGATGGACTTATCGTTCATGTGAAATAGGACAGCATTTGCACACAGTATTTGAGCAGCATGAATAGTGAACTTGCACTTAAAGTGAAGTTTTGATTTCCTCAAAATCGCACAGCACTAGTGTGCACATGCATGTGTGTGAGAAAGCTGATGGAAGAGAGAAAATGAGAGAGAGAGAGAGAAGGAGAGAGAGTATTGGTAAATGCTATGTACACTTGTATGTCAACCAGCTGAAGGCACTTGCGTAATTGTTTTTACAGTGGCTATGGTTGCATAATTCTCTGTTAATAATTCTGCCAATCTAAGACAGCCTCAAGATTTCCTGTTTTCGAATAATTTTTTTTTTTTCCCCTTCTAGTGGTAGTGCTGAAGGCACAGTTTGGTTGCGTATAGCTGTTGCATGAAACACATAAAATAGGTTTGCCTAGTTTCTGTTTCACCCAGGGAATAAGTTATTTTATCAGTTTCTTTGTCTTGGTGAATCAAAGAATTGTAATTTCATGCACCTCTGTGCATGTATTACAAATATTTTTCACATTCAGGAATAAAAGTTGTTGGAGTACTGCTGATTTTCCCTGATACCAAATGTTGCAGCTTTTAAAAAAAGAGTAATATTTAGGTTTTAAGAAAAATCATGTTGGCAAGCTCTCGCTTTTTCAAGTATAATTACAACTGTGCATGTGTGTAAGTGTACTTCATGTAGAAAAACTCTTTCTGCTTGCTCGTCCTAGCCTGATCTTGGATGAGAATAGATCAGTGGTTGTTAATGAATCTATTTAAACGTGCATCCCTTATGGTGAATTTAAATTTCTACTGTCACCTCTTCCCCCTTTCAGCAGAAATGCACGAAAAACGTGAAGTGAAAGAAGTGTATGAGGATTTTGCTATCATTAGAAGTGTGTCATAACATAACGTAGTGTGAAATAACAGCCTGTTTTGTTTGAAGTGGATCTTTAAAAGTTTTGTTTTTTTTAAGCTTTAGTTATAGGTAGTTTGGGAACGGGAGTTTGTTTAAATATATTTTGGACTTTTAGATGGAGATTACTGTTAAGTAGGTAGAGGAGAAAGGTTGGGCTGCAAAGTTTGTGTTTGAATCCTATTTTGTGCTTCATTTACTTGAGTCATTTTAGAAATACATGTATATGTATTCCTGTGTTCAATTTGCAGGTAACATTCAAATTTTAAGTTGCTTTTTTCCTCCTAAATTTTGTTTGCGAAAAGTCGCATAACTACTTGTATGCGTGTATATGTGTGTGTGTGTGTGTGTGTGTGCGTGAAGGCTGCTTGCATGCATGCGTGCATGTTTGTGAATGCAATTGTGTTCTGCATGCATGCATGCATGCGTATGTGAGTGCAATTGTGCTCTGAAAAAATGACGTGGGTAACATTGTTGAGTATGTGATTGTGCACTTTTACTTTTGTCCTTTGTCTTTATGAGAATTGGAAGGTCAATTCTTTAGTGAAAATAAAAAGCTTCTTGCTATGAATTTTGCTTCTTGATTTTATATATCTGTGTGTGTGTGTATCAAGTGTATGTGTGCTTGTGTGTGTGCTGTCCCCAATATAGCGGAGACATAGGCTAATATAATAATATGTCCGATCAGCAAAACAAAGTCAATGTTGCAGCACATATTGAACCATCACAGAAAAATCTGAAATGCAAAGATATTCCAAGTGTGCTGCCTGCTTTCTTAAATTAATTTTTTATAAAGCCAGCAAATGAAAAATCTGAATGTGAGTAGTTGGTGGGTGCTCTAGTGTGGTTAGCTCCTTCTTTCCTATCAAACATCTATCGTCCTTATCTCCCCTGCTTCTATTTTGTGTTTGTTACTCTCTTGCAACACTTCTAATCTTCGGCTCTCATATGAACTTATTGTGTTGCAAGTGCCGTAAAACTTTTACTGAAACATGAAACAAAAATCGGAATAAAGTACGAAATTATTATGCTTCTTTTTAAAAAAATGCCCCACAGCATCGCGTCTTCAAACTTTGCTGAATGACCAAAATGCTCGTTCTATTAATAGAGTTAGGAACTTACAACACAGTGTTTGATTTTTGTGGGGGGTTTTTTTGGTAAGTGTTTAACAGCGCTCGCAAAACTGCGTACGGTCATATGAACGTGCGAGACATTAAGCATTTTCAGTTTTGGTAGGAATTAATTTTAAATGTTGCCATGGTAGCTGCCGAAGCCTACTCTATCAATTTCAGGACCACCAAGGGATCTTTAACGGGTGTAATTTGCACACGGGACCCTCGAGATTTTTTCACTCTTTTATGCGAAAAGGCTAAGGTCTGGGGTGTGGCTGAAAGATTAGAAGGGGCCAAGGAGTAGCTGTAGAAAGGCTGCAGAAAAAGTGCGGATCCCAGAGGAGGGTGCAAAGGGGTGGGGGTAGGGGGTTCATTTTGAGGAAGTCGAAAATGCTGAATGACGAAATGATGGGAAGTAAGCGTTAAAGAGTGGACAGGCCTTGACTGGAACATTTTGCTACGGAAAGCCGAGAACCGAGAGGAGTTAAAAGTAAAAGAAGATGGTTGCCAAATCTGCTGCTATGGTGCCCCAACAGCCAGCCAGACTATGGGAGAGAGAGGGGGGGGGGGAGTGAATTTGACTTCTTCGACTCCGACAAGTCGTACCGTATTGTACACCTTGGCACACCGTACCTAGTACCCATACTAGAGTCCCTGCCCCTTACCTGTACTGTATCACCAGGCAGGGAGGAACCTCTGCCCTATTTTTCAGTACAGAAGTCTTCTCGCCTGCGGTGGCTTTGATGACGGAGTGATGTTTGCTAGGTAAATGTTGAAGTTAAATACCAATAGCCACGTGTCTACTTTTTTCTGAAAGGAGGGGGGGGGGGGGGTATTCTATTCGGTAAAAGTCTAAAATGTCTACTTAACGCCCCCCCCCCCTTTTTTTTAGAATAAGTTAAAAGCGTTTACGCAAATGATGTTACAGCCACCCACAAGTGGCCCAACTGAAAGTGGAGACCCCGGATGTCCGTTATAGGTCAAGTAAGATCCCAATGGAGGGCCAAGCAGTGCAGTTGTTCTTTCAGCATTATGGGGGGAGAGTTGGGGAAGGTCGTGTTCCAGTTTGAGGGCCGCTGAGGAGAGAGGGAATAAACAGTTTTTATTATTATTTTTTTAGTTGCTTTTTTGGGGGGTGGGGGTGTTGTTGTTGTTTTAGGATTAAAGATATTAGATGAAATATTGAAAACTATATAAAGACTAAAGAAAAAGCCATGATATTATTATTCCCGTGGAAATTTGGTTTACTATTCATTTTTAGTGGACATGTTAGATGACATCTCATCCGAAAAATATGAAAGATTGAAAAAATGGGAGATTGAAGTAGAGAAATGCGTAGTTCAACAATATTGAGGACAGTGACTAATGTTGGTATATGGCGAATTGTTATCACAACACTACCGGTATTACTATTATTGTTCTGCACTCCGTGCTTTCGTTGATTCTGAGACTGTTTATGTTTCACGGATAAAGACTGACTCAGGTCAAGAGCTGTCTCAACAAAGTAAAAAAAAAACCCAAAAGGACTGTACGTGGTGGAAATCATATTCGGAGCAGGAAAAAAATGACCGATAAAATTCCTATAAAAATGTCAAAGACTGAATATAATATATCTCAGTTCAATGGTAGTAAATGATGGGTCGTGTGCCAAAGGCATAGAAACAAGGAAAGACATTACTAAGAGTAGAATGGTCACTCTAAACAACATTTGGAACAATTGCAGCCCTTTACTTCTAAAAATAAAAATAAGCCTAGCGAAATGACGCGTATGCATAGTGTTGCTTAAATGGCTGCGAAAGCTGGTCAGAAAGAAAAAACAACTTCGATGGCAAAAGAATTGAAGCAGCTAAATTGTAGTTCTTTAGGAGGCTGATCATAGAAGACTGACAGAAAAACAAAATGAACAATGCTAAACAAACTCAACTGGGTACAGCACGAAAATTGAGACGTGTGCACACGCCAAGGATTAAAGAGACTGACCATAAGAAGACTATCTATCAATGCAAAAACTGAGGTAAAAAACAAAATGTGGTAAACCACCAGCTCCTCTCATTGGTAAGATCACTGATTCCAATGGTAGGAAAATCCAGGAATTCAGCAGAACAAGACAAGACCGAAACAAATTTAAACGCGAAGGTGATACAAGTGACACTGTCGATGCCATTGAGTGCAGCTACCAGCACCGCACAAGGCAATTGCAGCTAGAGAACTCACAGACGGTTCTACTGAATAAATCTTCAAAGTCCTTTTTTTCATCCGGCTGGAAACAAAAGAGAGAAATGTCTGCTGAAAATTTTGACGGCCACTCAAAGCGACTAACGATTTGATGCTTAAAGTTTACGCCTACTAAAATAAGAATCAAAGCTAAAGAAGTGAATAGTGAGGAGGGTTTTTTTTTTCTCAAGCCTATGTCGTATCGATTAGTATGGTTTAACAAGCCTTTGAACACAAAACGCTTGTTCAAGAAGGTAATTCTTCAGGTCAAAGTGAAGAAGGTCAATATTTGTCCCCCCCCCCCAAAAAAAAAGAAAAGAAGAATACAATGACAGATCTTTCTGAGAAAATGAATAGGCCTACTGGGGCAGGCACTAAAACGGAGCAACCCTTTATATCCCGAAGAATAGAATGCCATAAAGAGCGATTATATGTTCTTCTGGTCCAAATAAACCGGAACAATGTTTTCAAATTGCAATAAATAAATCTTGAACAAATGGGAACAAATTCAGATTAACCATACCATCCAAGAGAAAACCAATTCGTTCATCAATTAAATCTTGTTCGTATCATTTTCCTGGATATATCAGTTAACGGCTTGCTTGATAATCTAAATGTTTTACGCCCCCGTCAAAAACACACAATCAATATTATTTGGGAGGCGGGCTGCTTCGTCCCTGCCTGTCAAGACCAACCCGACCTGAATAGGTTTCAACAACCTACAAAACAGATAGAATAACTCCTTCGCGATGGATTCAAACTCATGTCTCTTGCCTGTGATGGCCAAGCATACAAGCTTAAAGTATTGTTCCAGTTCGAGAGGCTTCAGAAAACGTGTAGAAAACTATTTTCGTACAAATTGGAATACTGACATTTGGTGACAATTTTGTCCACCCGCTTTCCATTACTTCTTCCTGTGTACTTAAACCCCCTCTAAAATGTCAATGATCGTGCCTCATTGAGAACTCCTTTTATGTATGAGACAGGGGCCTTAAAGCGCGGCACATACTAGGTTTTTCGGTAAGTAAGATTTGTGTTTATCATCTGAGTAAATAAAGTAAAAGGAGAACGTGTAATAATGATGCTAATTTAAGTAAATAATAACTTGCATGTAAGCTGCGATTAGCCATTGCTTCTTGGGGTACACACGTACAGACAGCAGAAGAACAAACAGCTTGGCATAATTTTGGTGAGAAAAACACGTACATGAAGGCACGTCAACAGGTATCACCCCCTGATAACTAGAGCTGCGATCAACATGTTATGTGGCTCTAATAGTAATAGTGACTTTTCACGCTTTTCATTAATGTTTTTTTTTACGAGACACTTTATAATAATTATACTGGCCACAAGTAGGCTATTCTCTAAAAAAAAAAAAAAAAAAAAAAAGGTTCCGTGGAAACAGTTCTCGAAAGATAACCATTACAGCAAAAGGAGGGATTTCGATTTAAGAAAAAAATACTGTCTTTTTTGTACGACGCGCCATTATTAGTTCATTTTTTTGCCTAGTTTTGCTTTAGTCTTGTTGCTTTTGTGTTTTGATTTTTTAAAGTTCTTTTTCATCTAGAACTATCTATTTTGTGTTTTTGCTTTTCTTACTTACTCTATTACACACCTTTTTATTTTTGAATTTGTAAATAATTTGTAAACATTTTTTTCACTGTTTCAGTTTTTTTTTAAAGAAATTTTTGCTCAGCAATAGATTTATAATTTCTACAACATTGTTGTTGATGCTGTTGTTACTGTCGTCATCCGTGTCGTTGTTGTTGCTCTTCTTCTTCTTCTTCTTCTTCTTCTTCTTCTTCTTCTTCTTCTTCTTCTTCCCTCATTCTCTCCATATCCATTTCCCCCTCTCCTCTCGACATTCCTCTCTCATTCCCTATTTTGTTTTCTCTAAATACATAAATAGTTAAATAGATATTAAATATAATGGCGGTCAACATCTCTTTCTCTTATTTTTATATTTATTTTAAAAATCGTGAACAAGTGACGACCATGAAGGTATTCAAGTTTTGGCCATTTTGGCACCCCAGATGTATTAATAAATCTAATAAAGATGCCTCATCACAAGATGAGGCTGGTATGGATGCCCTTGCTCTCAGAATAACATTACTCCAACTCAACACAACAAACTGCTACAAACGTACAGTTGCCCGTACCTCTCCCCAATTCGAGTGGCGACATTTGAACGAGGGCCTCTCATATTATAAAGCAGGAGATTGCTAAAATCGCACATGATAAGACAGTAGTAGCTTGGAGGAAAAGGGGTGAGGAAGAGGGGGGAGGGGGGCGTCGTGAAATTTGCATGAAGCACACATTTTTTTTTGATGATGGACTATTCTTTTTAGAGAAAAGAGTTCTTTACAACGAGAACGGGGTGGCCCAATTCGAGCCGTATCAATCAAACTTGCTAGCTTGTGTAAAAAGGAAAAGCTCTGTCAGCTCTGCTTATAAAACTAGAAAGCCACATAACTTTGGTACAGAATAATCTGCTCTTCAGACAGTCGAGATGGTGAGTGGATACTAAATTCTTTTAAAATACGAAAGGTGATCTGATTCCAGAAGTATCAATATATTCAATTTTCTTAAAATAAGCAGGATGTCTAAGTAGCAAGGGCTGCTTTTCCACAATTATGTCTTTGCTTTTGGGATGACAAAAGTGAGCACATCTGATTTTGCTGAACTTTCACTTGATTTAGTGTAGCTAGTTATGCACAAACTACTATGCTGGTTGTTCAGGGAACACTGATTGCTGATGTCCAGTAAGTTGCTCTTGAGTTATCAAAAAACCTTCGGTCACACCTAGAGGAGTAAGGGGGCTTTCGTGGTCTAGAGGTTAAGGTGTTCGCCTCTCGTTCAATAGGTCCCGGGTTCGAATCTGGGTAGCGACGGAAAATTTTTTCTCTAAAGTTTTCTCTTCTCAAATCCTTTCCTGCTCTCTAACAATGTTCTGTCGTCTGCTTTCGTCTCCGCTTTCTGCCCCCACCTCTTCACTTCCTTTGTCACCTCCTCTGGGCTTCTGACACCTCCTCTGGGATTCTGACTCTTTCTGCAGCCTTTCTGCTGCAATTCCTTTGGTCCTTCTTACTGCTGTCTGTGAGTCACACCCTTGATCTTATGGTAGGTAAGATCTACCCTTAACCTTGTCGGAAAAAGGTGAGAAATCTCGGACGTCCCGTGTGCAAGTTTCACATGTTAAAATCCATTGGTGGTCCAAAATCGATAGGAATAGGCTTCGGCCGCCACCCGGGCAAAATTCAAAATGTCCTACCATTGAAAATGTTTAACGTGTCCCGCACACTCATATGACCTTATATGCAGATGCGAGCGCTGTAAATCACTGCAACCCCCCCCCCCCCTCAAAAAATTAATTAGAGGAGTAAATTAGGGGAAAATTATTATTATTATTAATATTATTATTATTATTAATATTATTATTAATTATTATTATTATCGTTATTACTATTATTATTATTTTAATTATTATTGTTATTATTATTATTATCATTATTATTATTATTATTATTATTATTATTATTATTATTATTATTATTGTTGTTGTTGTTGTTGTTATTATTGTTATCATTATTACTATAGTCGTTTTTTTACAAAATTCTTTTATTATCCTCATTACTACTATTACTTGTTGTCTTTTTTTTCCGGGGGGGGGGGGGTGGGCGTAGAATTGAGATTGTTAAAAATTGGAATTCAAAAGCGTTGCATCCTCTCCGACGTAAAGTTCTCGTAATGATGTGCTTTACCATCGTGATGATGTGTTTTGCCATCTGTCACAGGAACACTCAGCCTTGCATCCTTTAAGGCACATACAGTCACAGGTCCATACTTTATCGCAGCTGACATCAGCGTACTCATTAGGAACATGATCAACTTATGAAATTGAGTAGTGTGCCTTTCTGAAGGTAATCATGTTTTACCTGACTGAGTTATAGTGTCTAACCCAAAACGTTACAGTAGTTGGTCTCACATTACAACTTCCATGCCATAGGACGTCCCAAGACAAACATTCTGATACGTGCCCCAAGATGAAGATTATTACAATAACAATATATTATTGTATGATAATGATAATAATAATAAAAATAATAATAATAATAATAATAATAATAATAATAATAATAATAATAATAATAATAGCGCATATCCACTTATGCAATGCTCTATGCGCTTAACATGATACATATTAAGGATTTACAAATCCATTTTAAAGGTAGGCCTACATAATATTACATACGCGTGCACACACATATTCACTCACGCACGCACCACACACATATACATACACACATACACACATACACACATACGTATACATACGCTCATACAAACTCACGACGATCTACAGCTTGGATGGATTCTGTCTAATCGAAATATGATGAAAATAGAAATGCTTTTAGTTTCTTCTTTAAAAATTATAGATTTTCTGCTTCTCTGATAGTTTTTGGGAGCCTTTTCCAAACACGTGGGGCAAAATATGAAAAAGAGCGTTGGCCATATGATTTGTAATTTATTTTTGGTTTTAAAATGTTCTCTCTCTCAAAAAGTGGGTGGTTAGCGGGAGCTCAGGAGTAGTTTGCTCCTTCTTTCCTATCAGACATCTTTCGTCCTCATCTCACGTCCTTCTTTTTGTGTTTACTTCTCTCTTGTAACGTCCGTGCGATCTTCTGTATACCTTACTGTGTTGCAAATGTCGTAAAACTCTTTGTAAAACTAAAAACTTTCTCAAAATTACCCCCCCCCCCCCTTGGCAACCAATGCCCATTAATGTAAATCAATATTACCATCGGAGCTGATAACGTTTTTTGTTTTGTCTATCATTATAGAAGTGATATACGAAATGCAAGGAAGGTGAGCTGGAATAGAATTACATGTACAAGCAGTGATAGAGCTACTATATTAGAAGTTATTTCCCACTACATTGAAACTTATAAACCAGTAACTGAATTTGAATCAACCGATAGATACCCACAGACAATTTGGAGTGTATTCAAAAGTAGTGTCAGTTTGTTGAAACACGCAACATGGAATAGCCATATTATGCCATCCCCGCTAATGATCAAGTATTCGTAATTTGCACATGTGATATGATCGCTAATCTGCTGTAGAAACCAGTATGCAAAGACCCGAGAAGATTAAATAGCTAGTTTTTGTTTTAATCTGATTTTAACTGCGATCAGACAAAAGTTAACAAGCTATAGTTACAAGACCTTAGTCTTCGCTTTAGTACGCGTTGTACGGCTCTTGTAACACAATAAGGTCATAAAAGTGCCTAAGATTAGAGGCGTTACAAGAGAGTAACAAACACGAAAGTGAAGGAGGAGAGATCAGGACGATAGGTATTTGATAGGAAATAAGGAGCAACCCACACTAAAACACCCGTCAACCTTTCGCATACCAGATCTACAGAAACAGGGTTTTCCCCCTTTGTTTCAGTTGGTCCTGACAGCCCTCACTCTACTCGTGAGCCTCAGCCTGCCCCCTTCCTGGGCCTGGGGCTACCACCACTACTACCGCTACCCACGGTTTCCCTACTTTCCCCCGCCCCCCACACCCCAACCACCCC
>NW_004797331.1:1821965-1839465 GCF_000002075.1 Aplysia californica | reverse complement strand
TTAACAGAACATCTGAAGCCTCTGTAAAAGAAGCTGTAAACAGGAAAACTGAATCAAAACTTCGGGGCCCAATTGAAAATGCTGTTCTTATTGCCCAAGAGGCATTGTATCATGAACCAAGTAGAAAAGCTTACACACGTAAGGAAGATCGACGTTCACAAGCTTCTACATCTAAATACTGTTCTGGAGAAGAAAAGGCAGAAGCTGAAGAAAGAAAGAAAGCTCCAGCTGCAGAGGAAGAAGCCCACTCCAAGGCTTTTCAGCACGTCCGTCAGTTTGTGGAAGAACATGTCACTGCGCTGGCCCTTGTTGTTAGGATTAGTCTTTTGAAAGAGATGTATTGCACTTTCATGCAAACAAATTATCCAGAGTTTTACATGTACTAAAAGACATATAAGTTGAGGAGAAACGTGTGAAGCACTTCAAGTCCAGGATCAACTTCTGGCAGAGATATTCTGGGACAAGTGATCTCATGTACTCTGATGAAATTTCAACTGGGCAGGCTGTCGGAGTTGCCTTTGAAAATGTAACCTCTGAAGAGAGACTTGTAATAGAAGGGGCAAAGGTGATACGACGACCTGTTCTTGATGGATGCAATGAAAGTGAAAAGTTACCTTGGCTTTCAGCAGACACAGATCTGCGCACAGAAACTTAGCAGATTCCACATGTATGTACAATATTTCTTTCCTTTCTTTACTCTAAGAATGGAAAACCACAGTCAACAAGATGCCACAGGAGAGTTGTTTCTACAGGTCAGGACATATGCTACAATGTGACGAAAGGGGAAAGGAAAAAGCTTTAACATATCATGATTGGTATATGTGTCCGTCATCCAACAGGAAACACTGAGCTGATCAATATCTTAAACCAGCATGGACATTCTGTATCCCACTCATTTCTCTTAGAAGTGGAAACTGCCATGTGTGACAGTATACAGCTTTCTTCAGGTAGTTTGGCCCCATCCATCATGCCTGACAACAACCTCATCACTCACTTCTGTTGGGACAATTTTGACTTGAATGAGGAAACTTTATCAGGAACTGGATCCACACATTCAACTCATGGACTAGTCATACGAGAAATCAAAGAGCAGCCATACATTCCCCAGCCGACACCAGAGATCAGAACATTGCTACTCCAAACACAGACATCATTATTCGGTCCCCAGACACTGATGTCTTTCTACTGATGATTGCATTTGTTCAACATTTCACACACAGTTTGAATTTTGACACGGGTTGGGAAAAAGAAAATGTCTACACATTCAGACCCTCTGTTCCAAAATGGAAACACATTTACAGGATTCTATTCTTGGACTCCATGCATTCTTTGGATGTAAGGAGTCTAGCGATTTTGTCCAGAGAGGAAAAGTGAAGCCGCTCACCATTCTCCACAGGCACCCAGAGTTTGCTGTTTCATTCAGGGAGCTAGGAACATCTGAAACTGTTTCTTCAGAACTGTTTTCCAATCTGGAAACGTTTGTTAGTCACCTGTACGGAAAACCAGCTTACTCTAGCGCTAACAAGTTTCATCATGACCTTGTAAGGCTAAAGTACATGGCAAAAGGTCAAAGCTTACTGTCATG
Organism: Aplysia californica; assembly: GCF_000002075.1. Classification (NCBI taxonomy): domain Eukaryota; kingdom Metazoa; phylum Mollusca; class Gastropoda; order Aplysiida; family Aplysiidae; genus Aplysia; species Aplysia californica. The sequence continues at coordinate 1,837,880 of NW_004797331.1, read as the reverse complement.
CTTTGATGGATTTGACACCATGCGAGAGAAGCCCTGAAGCTGACATCCTAGGCGTAAACTATTAATAGTATTAAACTTTAATATGGAAGCAAGCACATCTGGCTCAACCATTAATACAAATGTACCTGATCCGCAAGATCTTGGTTGGAAGAGAGATAATGGTGGAGTGCTCTCAGTGGAGTGGTGCAAAGACTTGGTCCCTCAACAATTGGTTGATATTTTGTCACGATCAGATACAGAACAAGAGGAAGACAAAGATGAAAACCATCTCCTCTATCATATGTGATGAAGAAGATGAGATTTCAGATTCTGGAAGTGACAGCAGTGAAGATGAACTGATGACATAGAAAGCATCTAAATAAGACTTTACATGCAACATCAACTGACTTACAGTATAACAATTGGATAACTAGCACCCAAGCAACTCACTTCTGTTACATATTATGCTCTATGCAAGTCAATTTCTAGATGCTATAATCTCTTTCTCAATTATATAAATTTCTTTGTACGAGACAACTCAATATAATACATCATGTACACAAATAGCAAATATCCATCTGCATTGCTAAGGCCTGTCTGTAACTCTGCATTGTACTGATTTTCTGTTGAACTAAATGTTTTGCATGTGTAGCTTTTCCTTTGTTGTGTAATACCCAGCAGGGAGTATATTATTACGCTAACTTTGTGCCGCTGTTTTCAATTTTTAGAGAAAACGGACTTAAAACATTATTTTTTTCTCTATAAGCTATGTAAATAACTACCACAAAATGTTCAATATAACTGTTTTTCTTTAACCCACAACGCCAACTTTAGTCTCAATTAAAAGAAAATTAAAATACCAACTAAAAAAGTGAATTTAAAAAAAAAGTTAATTTGGTCAATTTTCGACAAAGCAGGGGCAATAACTCCGCAGATTGCCAACATTTTGGTGCAAACTTTTTTGTGTGCATAGTCCTGAGTGTGCTCTTTCAGAAAATCATAGTGAGCAAAAATCCCCAGGGGGGGGGGGGAGGGGGGGTTCCAGTAGCCCATAGTCTACTACAGTAACAAGGAAATGAACTGTGCCCAAATTAATGTCTGTTAAAATAACGAATGATTTAGAATTCTACAAATCAGAGTACAACTTATGAATCTTATGTACAAAGCATAATAATAATAGGTTTCTCTTCCCTACTCTTTAGTACTTTCGCTTTCGTTTTCCTAAAGGGTGCAAGTGCAAGCATATTATTTAACCTCGGATCGATGAACAGATAACAGGTAGTGCTTATCGGTTTAAAAAATTGATGGTCTTGTTGCTGCAGGCAATTTTTGATGCCTTTTATTTCCATCCTCAATTCTCATCTCCTTTGATTATTTAGAGCCCGTGAAATAAATTAAGTCGTGTCAATCGCGGATGCGAGCAAACCACATGAGATAGAGCAGGCTATAAATTTTAATAAATGAAAACAAGCAAATAAACAAACAAACAAAAAACCTGTCCCATTACTGTTTAACCCGTTGTGAGTCTCATTACAACTACTGCTGTGCTCTATCATTCATGTGCTGCCTTGTCTAATTTTCATTTGGCCTTATACTGTAGGGTGCCTACTGTGTCTATCTGTCATTGACCGTAGCTTCAAAATTTTATATTATGAGCTTAGATAGTTGTCCAGTAAAAATGTCAAAGAGAATGGCTGAAGCGATGCCGATCGAGATTTCCAGACGCCACTTCAGATGTTGTACCATTGTATATTCCCTTCATTCCTTCGAGCCTAAAAGCGTCTGAGGTGTAGCGGTTCGGCGCTTGGCTGTCACATAAAGGAGGCACGAGTTAAATTCCAGAATGGGGGGAGGGGGGGGGGCATTTTTATTGAGCATATCAGTCTTCCTGCTGGGATGTTGTATCTCTCCCAGCCCGGGTTGGCCTTCATAGGCAGGATCGGAAATCCGCTTCCTGACTGATCTAAATTGTGTCGATTAGGCTGTAAAAACACCCACCTTGAAATATAGTAAAATTTTGCGAGTCTACAAGTGGACCTTGTCCGTGTGCGCGCGAGGCGTGTGTGTGTGTGTGTGTGTGTGTGTGTGTGTGTATGTGTGTGTATGTTTATGTGTGTGTGTTTGTGTGTGTGTGTGTGTGTGTGTGTGTGTGTGTGTGTGTGTGAGTGTGTTTATGTTTCTGCGTGTGTGTGTCTTTGCTTGTTTTAAACTGAGAGATACTACATGATTATTTCAAAGATAAGTTTTCGGATCCTTGAGGGACAGGCAAAATCACTTTTATCGAAGAACACCACTTTTTTTTAACTTACTACAGTTTTTATAGGGGCGCTACATCTGCACCAAACCTTAGGTTAGCTTCTCGGCCTGCATAGAAACTAAAAGATGGATGAGCCTGAGATTTCATAGAAAATAGACATCACTCAAGTCAATTTGTAACGTGCAACAGACCAAGTTTATTTTTGAAAATTGTTTCCCAAAATCACTTTGTACTTTCTGTTTTGTGAGGATCAGCTAGTTATCTTTGAAAAACTTTCAGCAAAGGGCAAGCTTCAAAGTAGGGTAAAAAGAAAAGTTAACTTACAAGAGCTGACTTCAAAGGGTAAGATTTCTATTTTGATAACACATTTTATGAGAACACTTCCCCGTTTTTTAAGCCACAAGAGGGTAATTTTTTGCGAAATCAGGCAACATCTGTAAAGACTCGAACAAAGGCAGAGAACCTCATTGGTGGACAAATGGATTGACAAAATATAATATATTACTGAAACCGTCAGAACTAGAAACAGCAAGATAGAACAGTTACAGGGGGAAGGAGGGAGTATAGAATTATAATTGCTGGCTAGATAAAAATAACTGAGAAATAAACATCCGTGAGATCAAGATCACTTTAACAAGAAAAGTAAGAGCAATGACACAGCCTTTGTGTCGTAAATATCTGCACCCGACGTAAAAAAACAGACCCCCCCAAAAAAGAAGAAAAACCCACAGGACCTACAACCTCAAACAAAGAGAATGAGTTTTAAGGCTGATATAATATCTGCGCCCTTTAAGGATAAGAAAGCCTAATGGAATGTCACCTTCTGATGTTAAGAGCCCATTTTAAACATGGCACTTGTACCTATACCCAACAAAAAAGTATTTTTGTTTCCAGCAACATTTATGACATAAATTTAACGTCTCTTTGGTCTCATGCAGATCTTGCGACCGCACTTCGAGGTACAGCATTTCTGATTTGTTCTACAGTGGCTGTCATTAACACACTGATGAGATCGTCTACGCTCTCTCTTACAAATGTAGGAATTTTTGCCAGGCTTCTTGGTTGGGGGACGAGGACATTTCCCTCGGCTACGGACGCAAACAAAACGTGCCTTGCACTTCCGTCCTCTTGCGCATCTTGGTTGGCGCAAGGCACACTCCTTACCGGGCCGGCATTTTGGACAAATTCCTGGTTTACGCTTGCACTTCTGCGTGTGCTTACACTTGCTACCGTCAAGTGGGCATCTTGAAGTGAGTTTACATTCGCGGTTGCGTCCACATTTCTTGTTGCAGACAGGAACACACTCTGCCTTCGGCTTCTTACGACAGAGCCTACGGCGACCACAAGTGTCTGTGATCATCTGACATTCTTTTCCGCCAGAACACTGCAACTTGTCACAGGTCTTTGGTCTGAGGTCAGTGCATCTTTGGAAATAGGGACACGTAGGTGTTGTGCAGCTGAGGGATTCACTATCCAGGCACGCAACAGGTGCCGGGCACGGGGGTTGACTACTTTCGCACTTGAAACCTTGGCGGCATTTCTTAGTACAGATAGGTATACATTCAGGTCGTGATGGTTCACAAAGCTCTCCTCCGACGCAGGGAGGTGCGACCATCTGACATGTTGTCTCTGTAGCACAACGCACAGTGGCACAGGAGATCACGGGCTTTTGTTCAATACAGGTGCGGATTGGCTCACACTGGACTTCGGGGCATTTTGCCCCAGGATCCTGCTTCCGGAGTGCTGAACAGTCAATTGGTGGACCGCAAGGCGGGTAGACAACTTCGCAAACTTTACCTGTAAGCAACGTTTGTGAGAGCCTGTTGTAGTTCCGAAAGTTGTAAGTAACATAACCAGACAAAAGACTATACATTAACAAATTATTATAAATAATGCACTGTATTTATATTGCCCGTTTTCCTCTTGACGAAATGCTCAATGTGCATTACAAGTCTTTAAAATTAAATACAGCAAACACAAATTCAAAATCAATAATAATGCAAACAACAACAACAACAAAATCCAACAAACCTCTGTTGAAAGAATAATACACAGTTTTGACATTTTGGTATATTCATTTTTTAAATCCACAACTACGAGGGTCGTTCAAAAAGTTTTGCCTCCAGTTCATAATTTCTTTATGACTGATGCTACATACAAAAGTTATACACCAAACGAAAGCTTACGATGTCTGCTACATGACTGTACCTTTACTTTCCAACATAGTCGCCTTCTTTGTCGATGCAGATCCGCCAACGTCGAATAAGTTGTCGCATGCCGTCGGCGAAAAATTCACGTGGATTTCCTCTGAACCAGCGATGCACATCTTCTTGAACTTCATCGTCATCTGCATAACGTTTTCCTCTGAGATACTCCTTTGACTTAGGAAAAAGATAAAAGTCAGATGGAGCACGGTCTGGACTGTATGATGGGTGCGGTAAGGTCTCTTGAAATCTGAGACTTTTCATGGCATCTTGAGTTTGTCGACTCGTGTGTGGACGGGCGTTGTCGTGGTCCAAAATTGCATTTTTTCCGGGACGAACTCGTGCCAGCAGTGCTCTAAGTTTCCTCAGGGTCTCAATATATCGTTCAGAGTTGACAGTGGAACCCTGTTCCAAAAATTCCATATGAATCAGACCATCGCAGTCCCAAAACACTGTCATAAGCACTTTCTTTGCAGATGAAACAACTTTGAACTTTTTGGGGCTAGGTGAGAGTGGTTTCAGCGAACTCCTTTGCCCATCTTCGAACAGTACTTACACTACACATGCTTCGCCATGGACAAGCTTCATTCGCCTATGAATATCAATGGGTGCAACTCTCTCTGCTGTAAGGAACTCAATGACAGCTCTTTGCTTTAAGCGTACATTCATAAGTTTGCTGGACGCCATTTTCTCGGCGACAATGTACCCTAGCTTCTATGATGTAATCAGCAATAGCATAAAGGTGTGACATCATAGCATAACTGTTTTTGTCTTTGAGAGTATACATTTGAAAGTCAATTGTGTACACATTTCATGAAGATATCTTGAATAGTTTAGAAGTTATTGGAGAGGAGTCAAAACTTTTTGAACGACCTAAGTACAATAAATAAGTATGCACTTAGAAGTGCATATGAATACATAATTGAACACCCAGTTGGACATAATAAGGCTTGATTGTGGTTGACAACTCACCATGTGAAAGACGTAAGCCTACTCATGGGATAAACGTGGCATAAAGTGTACTATGTTTACAAACCATGATGTCATCACATGACAAAACAGACCAGCAGTTACCCTATGCTATGTAGTTGACAAAAACGGTATGACTTGGATTTGGTAATATGATAAAATCTGATCACAGATGGGTTAGATCACAAAGTAGCAGTTAAAAAGATGAGTCTTCGAGCTCTTTTAAAATTTAGTCAAAATTGACGCCTGTCTGATTCTTATTATAAGAGAAGGGATTCCAAATGGAAAGCCGTAGATGGAAAAATGCTCTTCTCTCCTAAACCTTTCAGCGTTTATGAAGAGTTGTTAGCTTCAAACTAACAAATAAAACCAAAAAAAATCTTCTCCCTAGTCTCGGTTACATAATATGCTGCACAGTTTTCTGTGTGTAAGTGAGGCTATTTTTCAATTATCTGTCATCTACTGTTCGTTGTGCATTGAGACTACTGCTTGAGTACCAATTCAATAACATTTTTTTTTAAACTGAGAAAAAATAATTATTCGTGAATGTATTTATATTATTAAATCCTGTGTTTGACTTAAAGGCTACGTTCCATGACACAATAATGGGGAGTTACTGTTGTGGAAAAACTAGACAGTAATCATGGGAAAGAATACGATACGTCACGAACAGCCAAGGAGTAGACCTGCCTGTGGCACTCTTGAATCACACTCTAAGTAGGACTTAATGATCACATAGTGGGAGGAAAACTGTAATGTTGTCTGATCTTTTACGCTCCATTCGACATAATTTGGATCACTCAGGAGGCGTGCTGATTCCGCTTTCCTAATCAGAATCAGTCCTGAATGTATGGGATACATTATCCTGTCAGAAAGACGGATATATTCTAAAAAGTAAAAAACAAAAACCAAACCTCCAAAAGCCAACATCAACACAAAAAAGAGGATAATATGCCATAATTCAAAGGCTATGGAAAAACTGCCACATGGGAATAATTGAGACGTGTTAAGCAAATAGAGAAGAAAACGATGGCGGAATTATTTGGACTGTTGGCAAAAACAGCATCAACAACAACAACAACAGATTTTTAAAAACAAATAAATAAATAATTTTTAAAAAATAATATAAACTAGTCAACAAAAGTTAAGGAACGTACTGTAAAAAGAGTGATATATTTGTATGCATTCTTTCGAGGTTCTACTTTTACTCGTAAAACTAGATATTGGTGAAATGTTACTCTATGACTAATGGGAGTGTACACACCAGGGTTTGAAGTGCACGTGACTCCTGTGCTATGAGCTGGGGAGGGGGCAAAAAGGTCCAATATTTTCCAATTATCGATTTTTATTCTCTAGCTCTTACAGTCAGAAAAAATTATGAACGTTCAAAAATCAGTTTCCAATTGCAAGATTCATGTCTCGTGAGTGACTTGCACTCGCTCATTTGCACTGTGGATACACCATTCTGCTTCTGTAGGGCTAAGCATAAACATGCCTCCTCGACAGAAATTGTCTGATGTAAACAGAGGACGAGCCATTGCTTAGGTGCAAGATGGTGTTTCACTCCGACAAGTTGCTACACGTCTTCCAGTGTCCGTTTCTGTCATTTCACGGCTGATTCAGCGTGCCAACGCCACTGGTAGTGCCCAAGAGCGACCCAGATCAGGTCGACCAAGAGCCACTAATGCAAGGGAAGACCGATTCATTCATAAACAGGCTCCGCAGTCGAGATCCGCTCCAGAAAATCACATCCGGACACGGCTGAGAGCGGCAACTCGTGTTAACATTAGTTGTCAGACAATACGAAGACGTCTTCATGAGTTTGGACTTAATGCACGTCGACCAGCAGTCCGCCAGCGTCTCACCCCAGCACACAGGACTGCTCGTCTTGCCTTTTGGCGACGCCAAGTAAGATGGACACGTCAACAGTGGGCAAATGTTCTCTTCAGCGACGAGTCCCGGTTCTCTATGCATCACAATGACGGCCGTATCAGGGTTTGGAGGCGACCCGGAGAGCGGCTCCTCTATGAAGCCGTCAGAGAAGTGATGCCTTTTGGAGGTGGTTCCGTGATGGTATGGGGTGCTTTCAGTCTGAACCACAGAACACCTCTGTACCAAGTGCAAGGGAATCTCACTGCAATACGTTACCGAAATGAGATACTCCGTCCATTAGCACTACCCACTCTGCAGCAGATGGGGCCACATGCAGTGTACCAGGATGACACGCCCGACCTCATAGAGCGTTGCTTGTCCAAAACTTCATGCAGCAGGCTGGCATCAACCGAATGGACTGGCCGGCCTGCAGTCCGGACTTGAATCCCATAGAAAACCTCTGGGATGAGCTGCAACGTCGAGTCAGAGACAACCACACCCCTCCAGGAGACGCGCAGCAACTGTTTCAGATGCTGTAGGCAGAGTGACAGGGGACGCCTCAGAGAGTATTCACCAACCTCATGAACTCGATGAGGAGCCGGTGTACTAAGTGCCAGGACAAATGTGGTGGGCATACTCATTATTGAAATCATCTGAACTGTTTTGTTTTTGTTGCAGTCAGAAGTTAAAATAACTTCGAAACCGCTTGACAATTTTTGGGATTTGGGATTTTAACCCCTACCAAACTCGATTAACTTTTCAAGCAAGTTAAAATAGAATAACTTAATTTTCTTTTTTGGTACTTGCTATACACATGTTGATTAAAAAGTGTACCAAATCCCATTGCGTGTTGGAGTTTTCTTTCGAAGTTATACACTTTTTCTCAAATGTTCCTTAATTTTTGTTGACTAGTTTATATAGTGACAAGGTAATCATACACGATGTCCTGAACTATGAGTAGAAAAAGAGAACAATGTGCAGCTGTTAAATTTACCGAGGATTCTATTAACATCTCTACTTTTTTATGTTCTCATGTTGCTGCCTTTCAATTTATAGTGAGGGATTAGGAAGTCAATAAAAACTTTCTGATACCTTTACTCCGCAAAGGTAAATTGAAATACTGTGCACTTATTTAATGAAATTGATTTCTATCGGAAGGCCCGAGAATAGATAAGCATGCGTTAAAAAAAAAGGAATGGCTAACACCAATAATTAAAAACCTGTTATACCAAGGGCGGCTGTATTATCGGCGTTTTACCTTTTCATTTCCATGGTGTCATTACTTCTTTTTAACACAAGGGAGGAAAATGAGGAGTGTGGTAATTTCACGTTTGCAACAACAACATACTTTTGTTTCCTTGCAAACTGAGAGCGTTGCCTTTGAACAAAGAGAATTGGAGGGCAATTTAAACTTAAACACGTGAGTCTTAAAGATGATTGCCATGCAAACGCGAAAAAAGAGTATATTTACCGGTTTGTTATCTCAGAAATGAAAAAAAAAAAGTTTGCTAAAGAAAACACCGCAGCGAACTATTCATTTGCAAGAAACGAAAATTGCAAGGGAAGTAAAAGCGAAAGTTATGGTGCATAGTTGTGTATCCCCTACGATCTGTAGCTCAATTTGTTAATAATACAATGTACATGTAGCTGTTTTTTTTCTGCCTCACTCTTTATAATTGTTATAATTTGTCTCAGAATGGTAGCCTGTGATGATCTCAAACTATATCTCTGCCGTATTCTGGCTCTGATTTTTGTCGAGTATCCATTTATCCTTTTGCAAATTGGCAAAGAGAGACAAAGGAAAGTTCAGAAGTTTACTTAAGGATACATCGTCCAAGCGAGCCAAATCAGCTACAACTTAAAGAATTCGAGTGCTACACTGTTATAGCTACCCACAGGACAATACTTAAACTACAACGATAAAACTAAGATCCTTAATGGTCAAAATACAATAGAGAGGTTAGAGGAAAAACAAAAAACATTACATCTGAATATCACTTTGTTTGGTTGGCTACACTGGACCCCGAGCAGAATGTCCAACTACAGTGTTTTGTCTGTGCCAAAGGCGACTTCGGTAAAGGATGTCTCAGTTTTGATGAGTAAGCCCACAATGGATTTTGTCCTGCGATTGACAGTGTATCTACTCATGATCCCCGCCACGGCATGGGGTCTGCTAACCAACACTCTTAGCGTCATCGTATTTCTGAGAATCGGTTTGAAAGACTCAGTCGTCGTATCTTTTTTTGTACTTTCCTGTTCCGATTTCTTCTACTTTCTCTTTAATGTTGTGATTGCTATTAACGCTAGCTTCTCCCTTTCAGGAGCTGGGGGTAACTGGGTTGTCCACCCATTCACTTTAAACATGTACTCATTGGGGTACATTGCTGTCTTTCAACTGACATCAATTCTGACAACAGTTTACATCGCTGTCGTCAGGTGTTGCTGTGTCGCCATCGCCTTGCACTTCAAAACGTATTTCACACTAAGGAGGACGCACATCATTCTCCTATCGTTGTTCGTGATTTCACTGGCCTGCTGTTTACCTTGGATCATAACACATCAGCTGAAGAGGGCGCCATTCAGAAATGGGACAACATGGCGTATTGTCCTCGACTTGAGACCCGGATATACGATGGCAAGAGACTCTTACGACCTCCTCAATGGAAACATCTTCGTCTTTACCTGCATGGCTATTCATGTCGTCTGTCTAGCACTGCTGGTCAGAGCCCTCAAAACCTCCTCCGACTTTCGCCACAAGACAACAGAAACAACACGTGATGTTCTTTCCAAGACTGCTGGGACAAAATCAAATACTAATCGAACTGGTCTCAAAGCGAAAGAAGTTCAACTGATTAAAGCCGTAGCGTTGATTTCCGCTCTCTTCGTAGCCGCAAGACTTTATGACGCCATCACACGGATATCACGACTCGTCTTCCCGGAGTTCGATAGGGATAGACAATTTCAAAATCTCTACTTCGTTGTTAACACTTTCGGCTCAAATCTAGTTCACATTGCTGCCGCAGCCAATGGTATCGTTTATTATACATTCAACTCCAAATACCGAGAAACCTTGTGCTCAATGGTATTCTGCACAAATAGAGAGTAAAATAAATGCTGTTATAGGTGTCGGGTCGTTTTCTAAACTTCAGTCTGCATTTCAGTTCGATCCCCCACCCCTCCACCTTTTCTTTTATCTAATAGGCTACGGCTTCAGTTGCCTTGAAGGTGTCCTAAATGTACCTGTTAATTTGTTTGAAGCATCTTGCGGGATTACGGTTTGTATTTTTACTACTGCCCTCTTCATTTACAGACCTGTTTTGTTGGAGATCATTGCTTGTCGCATGCTCTGTACGTTAGTCCCATGCTTTTACTCATTCTTTTGTGCTTTGAATTTCAACTTGTTTCCCTGGATCTGTAAGCTGTGTTCAATGCACTGTTATAATATAAGAAAATAAATTTGAGCTCCAAAATTGAGTTTCTTACACAGGTATCTAAAGTCAGAGAAATTAATTTTCAATCTCCAAATGCTGGCATATTGGTTTGGTATTTCACCACACACACATGCACATACACACATATAGACACAAACACACGTACACACACACGCACACACACACACACACACACACACACACACACACACACACACACACACACACACACATACACGCACGCGCACACACACACACATACACACACACGCACAACTATGCACCCGCTGGCATGCACACAAATGCACGCGCGCACGAAGCACACACACATATCCATACATTATAGATCTGCTCTTCCACACATCCTCTGTTTCACATACATCTTTATAGGTTACATGCTTTCATAATGTATGCTCGCACTCACAAACAGACCACAGTCACACGCATATACAATAATATAAATGAACAGTTATTGTTAACAAAAATAATGTTCAAGCTGGATACATGATCAGTATTCTGATAGTAATCTGATGGTATTCTCATAGTCATAGGTTCTATAAAGGTCATAGAAAAGTTATATAAGATGATTAGGATTGTAAGGAAGCAATATGCGTGCAATTTCCTCGAGGTTAGGGGCACTGGTGTCCCCCTTTTTTTATCTCAGAAGGCTAGATAGCATATTGGTAGGAGGACCAGAAAAGTCTGACAAAAAGGCAAAGATTTTTGGAAACTGCATGGCGTAGATGTGATTGGTCTTAGGAATTCGCCGACATGACGAATGGTGTAAAGGAGTAATTTCTTTGCTACAACCTAACTTAGCAACAGTGTTCGATGTGGAAAGTCAATCCCTCGTCCGACATACACAATAGAGACCGATAAAAAACAACCTCCCCCAAAAAATGAAAAGAAAAAAAAATGAGAGAGAACACCCTCCTTTCCCCGAAATAAAAACAATTTAAAAAACAAAACAAATCGAAACAAAACGAAAAACAAATAATAATCCAAACAAGATTAACTGCTCAAACTATTTTGACGACACTTTGGTAACCAAGACTGTAACATCTTTTACATTTTTTATTCGCAATTACTTTGGTTCTCAATGCGCAGTATTTCTGAAGAACAGAAGTGACCCATTTTCACTGCGCGTTTTTACATACCACGCTTTTGTACTTAATTTTACTCATTTTTCCAGTTTATAAAATCTGTAAAGTGATTATCTGTGTAATATCCACTCGTTTCATTAAATTTTGCTTACATCAACTGGGGCCATTCAAGATCCGACTATTGGCCTGAAGCTGGCCTACTCCCCGTCCGTGGAATGACATAAAAGCACTTCCGACCTTCCTCTCAGCTAGTATTGAAAAAACAACAACCCGAAATGTGATTTGTGACTGCATTGTGTCGGGAAGATGCGTTTTGAAACACGTTTAGTACGAATAAACTGTCTATATACCATTTCTAGGGTTATGGAAATGTCTTATGTCTGTCGAATCGGAATCAGAATATTGTTAAGTGTATCTTTTTGGTTGGGGGGGGTGGTTGTTTTTTTCACCTCTCTTTAAACTCAGTGAGCTTCCTGGTATGCTACACATTGTTTTAGTCGATGACGCCCTTGTTCTATTTTGGAATAAAAGATCTGCCTGAAGCCTCCATTCGGAAACCTGTTTGACTTACTGCGTACACCCAGGGGCTCCATTCTGAGTAGGGCTCAAAAGGTGGTAGCCATATCATCTTTCGCGATAGGTGATTTTTAACTTATTTCAAGCAGGGCTACCTCAAGTAGACTTTTACCCATTAGATAAACCTTCACCTTTCTTTAAAATCACAATTATGTTGACAGGTCCTGAAGCATTCTGAACTGTAAAGGCTCACTATGGGAAAAATATTATCAAACCCGTAAAGAAGATGCATGAGAGCCTAATCTTAAGACTAATCTTATTTTAATTTAGAGCCTAATCTAATTTTTAAAGAATTGTTCTAACAATTGCTGCTCTTCTTCTTTCATTTATTGTTCTTTATTTTAGAGTGCATTTTTGCTGTCTTCCACATTTGTCCTGGTTCATGTATTTATTTTGTTTGAACGAAAAAAAGGTAACAAATCAAGGAATCCTAAAATAAACCTCATCTGCATTCATAAGGCACCATCCCGTGTCTAGCAGGGCATTAGCATTTTTTTAAAAACCCAATAGTCGAGACGTTCTTACCATTTGGGCATCCTCCGCACTCGTCATCAGCCACACACTCGTGGTTGTTACAGGGTTGTTTCACGCATGCAACTTCCATTCGTTTACAAATCTGCAGAAAAGACACTTGGGAAGATTGGTTTGTTGGTTTTTGTGATGTTATGGTAATACTCATTGAACGCAAAAGACGCTTGAGTCCCACAAGAGCGGAGGGATGGGAATATTGTTGTCACAGAGCATCGCTGCGGTTTTAAAAGGAAGTATGTCCCACAAGCCTGGTTTTGCCCTGACAGATTGGGTCACGGAAGCCAAGGTACTTATTAAAATGATCTGCTAAAGTCAGTTTAGCCGGTGGGGGGGGGGATATCAAACAGAAGATGATCCTTATTTAAGATAAAATAAAATAAGAGAAGATTAATCTTATTGTCAAGATACTGGCACATTGGATTGGTGTTTTAAATTTATACAAAAACACACACACACACACACACACACACACACACACACACACACACACACACAAACACAAACACACACACACACAAACACAAACACACACACACACACACACACACACACACACACACACAAATGAACTCGCACACACATACACACATTCTGTCTCACACACTCTCTTACCAAAACATATAATGATGTATACATATGATAATAAATGCTTACACTTTGAAACAGACCTAGACTCTATTTTTATTATTTTTGGGGGGAAAGTGTTTTTCGGTTTTCGCAACTGCATTACGTCATACGAGCGGGCGGGATACATTAAACATTTTCACCTGGTAGGAAATTTTGAATTTTGCGCGGGTGGCGGCCGAAATCTACTCTTAAAGGAAATAATAGTTCACAGGAGAGCGTTAAACATGCAAAAGAAGTAGAGGGAAAATGACGATAGTAAGGATGAGGAAGGAAAAAGCAGCAGTTCCTCCTATGTTGTTCCGGCATAACATTGACAAATCAGTTAATTTACAATTCTTCAGTGTATAAGAACATGTTAACATCTCCCTTTGAGAAAGGCCTACAGATACTTCAGTCAGTAGCTCTGCCATGGGGGGGGATACTTACTTTTACAAGATATTTAAGATAGGAGTAAAATGGATAAAGGTAAAAATGACCCTCTGTATCGCTCTTCACAGGATTTGGAGGACCAGGGATATCTCACTACGAACAAAGCTTAGAATTTTCTACTCAAATGTGAAGTCAGTCTTGTTGTATGGATATGAGACGTGGAATGCATCTCAGACGTGCATAAAGAGGATCCAGGTTTTCTTAAACAAGTGTCTGAGGAAGCTACTGAGGATCAAATGGACAGGCGGGATTACCAACGAGGAAGTATTAAGAAGAACGAGACAGAGCCCAGTCAGAGATGAGGTGGGAAGAAGACGTTGGCGATGGATTGGACACACTTTCAGGAGGTCAAGCAGCTACATAACAAGGAAAGTGATAGATTGGAACCCACAGGGTTAAAGATCAAGGGGAAGACCACCTGGAACCTGGAGAAGAGTCACGGAAATGGATGTACAGAAAAGTGGAAAACGTGGAGTGACATCAAGCGACTAGCCCAGGATAGGGAAAGATGGAAAATGTTTGTTCGTGGCCTATACTCTCTTTCAGGGTGAGAAAGGCAATGATGATGATGAAGCTTTATTGTATAGTCCATCAAAAAGAGAGAATGTAGAAGCTGAAAGTTTGATACTTGCCGTTACCTTATCATAATATCCTGAACTATTTAAGGAACGTTCAAACAACAAACTTCAAGTCGTCTATCCACTTCCAAACCATGGCTCAAACAGCTTTACAGCAGAGTACCTTAGCTGACTTGTTAGTCCTATCAAGAAGACCAAGACTTTATGACGTGTGACGGTAGTATCCCAGTAGAAATTCAAACTCTAATATTCATGGACATGTATTTCTCACACTTCCGACGCCAGGTTTGCATACACGTTTGCAATTTTGAGAACTGCGTAAAAATGCAAAGTGCATAACCCCAAGAACACATCATTCTACATTACGAGGTCTAAAATCGAATTTACATTAAATCAGGTGCCTTAACCATTCAACCAACAAACTGTAGCTTAGATGGGAGGTTCTGCCTGTTAACCCCCCCCCCTCCCTCAGCTTTTCCTTTCTCTCTGTTCGGGACTAAAAAGGAGGCGGGGATGCAACCTCTAATATAAAGATGTCACTCGTTTTAGAAAGAATCAAACTGAAACACAAACCTTCTCATGATATAACACTGTCTATCTGGTCGGGTGCTTAACTTTTAACAAAAATACATTAAAAAAAACAAACACCTTCACTGCCTAAAAACCAGAGACAACACATAAGCCGCAACAACTTCTTAATTTTGGTAATTACTTTCTAAAACACGTGAGCCTTAAAGACGTAGTGTGACAGGGCGTCTGGATCCTGTCATTTCTCACCTGACCCTTTGGGCACCCGCCACAGTCGTCAGTAACACATTCGTTGCTTGATGAACAGAAGGGATCAGATAGGTCGCTGTATACAGAGCGTTTTTTCCTCGATGCTGGAGCTATCACGTCATGGGACACACGTATGTGCACCGGTTCTGGCGCTGGCCCTGCCATGGCAGCACACATGGTGAGGGCAAGGCATTTTTTGCCATGGGGACAGTGTTCGTCTTTGCTGCATTTGCCTCTGCTCTTCATGCCGCAGAAATGTCTGGAATGCGAGATGGGGTGAAATCATGCAGTTGTGTGTGACAGAGAAATATTGAGTCTAAGATAAAGTTAAAGTATGCATGATCGATATAATGAATACCTTAGCCCGTCATGGCCTACATACAAGTGCTGGTAGGGTGAAAATGACACAAGAAAAAAAGGTGCATCTATTTTTAATTTGTAAACCCTGCAGAGCTGATGTACTATCATCGTCATCAAAAGTGCCAGACCTGAAACAGACACTGGCGATTGTGATTCTCCGCATTCATTTCACTGCTCGGTTTATCATGAGAGAGAGAGAGAGAGAGAGAGAGAGAGAGACTG
>NW_004797331.1:1819792-1821761 GCF_000002075.1 Aplysia californica | reverse complement strand
ATAGATAGATAGATAGATAGATAGATAGATAATCTTTTTCGGTCACATTTCTCATCTTGTCTCATAAATAACCCTACACACTATGTTCATAGGTGCTTTTAACTCGCCTAACAATCCCTACTCTTCCTGGTCCTGACCAGGCAAAATAATCTTATTTGGCCTGCTGAGCTCATCGATAGGTAAACATTTCCTGAAGAAAATAAATTTGGGGTATAGCCGGCCGCTCACAGCAAAATGGGTATTCCAGCTAGTGAGCCTCTGTTCTCTATTCTGTATCTCAGCATCCTGACTAAATGATCCGTCTTTTACGGTACTTGTAACACAATTAGGTCATATAAGTGCCGAAGACTAGAAGTGTTAAAAGAGAGTTACAAACACAAAAAGAAGGAGGAGAGATAAGGACGATAGATGTTTGATAGGAAAGAAGGAGCAGACCACACCAGAGCATCCGCCAACCTGATCCGTTTTTAAAATGACCACTTTGTATATATACAACCTAGGCTATACACTTACAGATACAAGGGAAGACTAAAAAGACAAACTTAATGGTCTCACTCGAATATTTTAGGACCTTGGCATTTCCATTCCATAAGTTTTTTTTTATTCGAGGCGTGGCTGACCAGCAATGCATTGAGGTAGCCGTTACGTCTGCATACGTCGTCCAGTTCATCTGATAAAAAAAAGAACGAAAATAAGAAGAAAAGCATCTATCAATCATTAACTTGTCGATCAGTGTGTTAGTAGTTTCAATGGTACATTGGGCGAAATATATAAAGACGCTTGGCAATGAATGAAAAATTAATTGATTAGGGAAGCACGCAAATCAAATCATCAATCTAAGGTTCATCCCTTTAATGATTTGTTTGGAACCAAAACCAAGAGACTCACCTTCTGGACACTTGTTGTTGCACCTCGTTACGTGCACCGGCTTGATACACCTCCTGCCACACCCCTTACAACACTTCTCATCCCCGGGGCATTCTTGGTCACGGCTACATGTGTGGCCCATACAGGCACCCATGTCATTCTGGGTATTACCAAGAACATACGCTTTTATATTTCTGAGATTTTATACACATGGATTGATATACAGGGGGATTAAAAAAGAATACGCCAAAATCATTGCGCGATATTTAAAAAAAAAAGAAAAAGAAAAAGAATTTTTTTAAACTCTAGCTTGGACACATGTGTTGTACATACCTTCAAGTTTTAATTTCCTGTTTTACAAGGTGCTCAATGTGGCCACCACCGTCAGCATGGACAACACCAAGCCCATATGAGAATTCCTCCCAGACACGCCTCAGGATGCCTTTTTCATTGCCTTCATTGTAACTGTTATTCGATTTTGAATGTCATCGATATTAAGCTAGAAACGGTGGAACATGAACTGTCTTTAAAATACCCCCACCGAAAGTGGCCATTCACTTTATGCCAGCAAATTCGAATGATTTCATTTTTCAAGAAGATGGAGCACCACCCCATTGGCATCTCAGGGTTCCAGCTTATCTGAATGAAAACGTGCGTCAGCGGTGGATTGGTAGGAGAAGTGCTATAAGGACCTCGCTTTCTACGCTTGGCCTGCCAGATATCTGGACCTCATGTGTGTCTTTTCCTTGTGGGGGTTATGTTAAAGACAAAGTTTATGTTCCACCACTTCCTGCAAATATCGATGACATGAAATTTGAATAACAGCTGCAATCAACACAGTGGACCGAGACATCCTGGGGTGTGTTTAGGAGGAATTCTCACATCGATTTGATGTTGTCCGTGTTGCTGGTAGTGGCCACATTGAGCTCTAGTAAAACATGAAATAAAACTTGGAGCTACGTGCAACACGTGTGTCCAAGCTAGAGTTTGTTTTGTTTTTTAAATTCTTTTTGGTTTCTGAAATCTCGCATGATGATTTTGGCGTCTTCTTTTTTTTTCTATCTCCCTGTATGTTATACTTCACACACACACACACACACAC
>NW_004797331.1:1813982-1819628 GCF_000002075.1 Aplysia californica | reverse complement strand
GTAGTAGTAGTAGTAGTAGTAGTAGTAGTAGTAGTAGTAGTAGTAGTAGTAGTAGTAGTAGTAGTAGTAGTAGTAGTAGTAGTAGTGTTATGTGTAATGTATGTGTGTGTATGTGTGTGTGTGTTAATGTGTGTGTGTGTTTGTGTGTATATGTGTGTGTGCGTGTGTGTGTGTGTGTGTGCGCGCGCGGAAGTGAGGTGCGGTTGAAGATGACTGACACTATTTGCTTCTTGATGTTATTATATTGATAGAGTTCAATTTCATACTGATGATAGAGTTCATCTCCACCCTGATATCCAAAGCCTACACCAACGTTGGAACAGTAAAACCAGCCAGGAACACAAAGTTGGTGGCGTCGGTGGCCTAGTGGTTAGGCTCTCGGACTCGCAACCGTAAAGTCGTGGGTTCGAATCCCGTCAGGGACCCGATGTTGTGTACTTGGAAAAGGCACTTTGCACGAATGTTCCTCACTTCACACGTAGAAATAGATACCCAGAGAAAAACAATGAAAGATCTTGTCAGTTTTATGGTGTTTGAGCGCGTGAAACCCGCAGCTTGCACTGTATGCTTCCCGAAAAGCTGAGAATGTTTTAGAGAGTTCTCCGAGGGTCTGCTGGGGCAATTATAGTAGTTGTGAAGCGCATAGAGCATGCTGCAGAGCATTATTATTATTATTATTATGATGATGATGATGATGATGATGATGATGATGATGATGATGATGATGATGATGATGATGATGATGATGATGATTATCAGTAAGTCTTAGGAAACACCCCAAATACGTTAAGTCAACTACGTGAGGAACAAACTCCACAGCGAGGTGAGAAGTCGCGACAAGAGTTCTCAACAGCTGTGACACTGAACAGAAAACTTGGACGCGTCAGCAAATAAACAAATTATTGTTTGAAAACACGTTCTGTTCTCGGGGTCTATAATCATGGTTCTAATTACAATATAAGTCTCTACTCCCCGTACCTCCGTTTGTATCAATCGTTTCCCTATTCAGCAATCATGAGATTGAGAGAGGATTAGGATGGTATTTCTGTATTATATTGAAGGAGGCAATTTCAATTTTATTATTTTCCTCTTTTTTCCTAGAGGAGGGGCTGCTGTTTTTCCCCACAATAATTAACCAATTCCTGACTTTAACCTACAAATTTTAATTTTTAAATCTCCCCCAGTTTGTCACAGTTAACTCTGGCGAGATAGTGTGAATTAGGGTAGAGCGTTCAAATTTCGTCTTATCAAGTCGAGTGCACAGAGTTAGATGTGTCCTTTTTTTAACCCTCCCCCCCTCCCCCCCCCCCCCCCCAATATCATCACTATTGGATTATTTAAGAGGCTGGACTTCCAAGTTTAACGTTCATCTCTGAAATAACCGAACTAAATAGGAAATTCGTGCAGAGCTCCTTTCTTTAAGGACACAACGTCGGACCCAGCTGAGGCTCAAACCCCCGAACTCACAATCTCAAGATTACGGGTCCGGAAACTTAACCACTAGGCACTAGGCTACCGACGACGCCACCATCAAGTTAGGGACCTCACTTCTTGTTCAAGTACGCTCACTCTGTCATAATCTTTTGTCTGTACAAGGTTCCAACCATTATACGTTGGATTAGAATAGATCTTTTGTCAGCAAATAATGTAATGGTGTTCAAAATACCCCCGGCCACCAAAAAAAAAGAATAAAAAAAGAAAAAAAAAGAATATAAAACATTTAATTTTAAAAATCAAAATAACATAAAAAGGCAAAGAAAACCCAAACTTTCGTGTGTTGAAATAGAAACATTCTATTGTGCTCTAACAAAGCATTCTAAATTATCTGTCCAGTAAATTAATTCAATCAAAATTAACACAATCATCGAAATCAATCAATTTAACATCGTTTTTCGGTCTTGATTTGTATCTACAACATTTTAATCCCTCAAATATGAATACCCACTTTTGTCTGACCCGTAGACTGACTTTTCGCCATGTGATAATGGTTGATAGGACAAGCCAACAATACTCCCTATACCAAGAGACCATTTTATGACATCAGGCAATGTGATGACCATAGCTTCCTACCTACAGCTGATACCACAAACCAATTCTGTTGGGTTTTTTTGTTTTGTTTTTTTGCGCCGTAACCCTTAGAAAGGAATCTCGTTAGCTAAATCATTTAAAGAATAAAAATCGTACATGGTGGTCAGAACTTGAATACACGAAATGAACAAATCGGTTTTTCACGTGCATGTAAAAAAAAATCCGTTTGATTAAGATATGTATGGTAGCTACAAGAACTTTTCTTTCAGAACAATAATAGAAACCAATCACTGTTCTGTGTCTGCTCTAATAATATTTCTATTTCAAAAAAAGAATTTTAGCTTGGTCGAGCTGTTTGACAACAGATGTCTAATAATGGAAGGGATGAAGGAAGAGGTTGGGGATAGGAAAGGGGGTGGGTGGGGGAGGCGGGGACAGGGGCGTGGAGAGTGAATTATGAGTTTAATGAAGTTTAATAGGAGGAGGCAATTTTTTTTTTTAATTAAAAGATCTGTATGAATGAACAAAGGGCTACAACTTACGTGAACAGCTGCAAGGAGAAGCGAACACACCAGCAAGGATATCTGCAAAATTCGAAAATCTCCTCGTTTACAAATATATATATATCTCCTTGTACTCGTGGTGGGAAAGATACATATAGACATTAGCAGCCTTTGTCATCAGCTAGAACCCCCATGCACTGTTTTTAAAAATAGCATTTCCTACCCAAAGCGTGGATTTAAGGAAAAGACACAGTATGCCGAAATTCCAAGTATCATAATAGTTGGAGGTGGAGACTAGTTGGCAATATACATTATGTAATCTATGGTTAAAACATGAATGAATAATTGCACACGTATGTTCTTTTGAGACGGGGGTAGCTCACAGAAACAGGGTGACTGACAGTTCATATAAGACTCAAAGTGACGATTTTGACTGTATAGATGTTCCAGTCTCTACGTCAGCTCTTCAAAACAAAACAAAAAAGTTGAAACATTTTGATTCCAAATGTTTGCATGAACTTTGCAAGCTAATATTTTTTCCTGACCCCTTCTTTCAAAAGGCGTCAAACTGGTAAAACACAGCTCTCGTACAGTACTTCGAAGGAGCAGTGTATAGGAGGATGAATCAGAAAGTAATGGAAGTTTCTAGTAGTTCAGGTGATAATATAATTACTTCATTTCAGTCGTAAAAGTAATGCGCATGATAATTCTCTATCATGCCTACTCTTGTAGCTATACGGTGTAGTCAAAAAGAAACTTGAAAATGTAATCACCCAACCATCGTGTTAAAGCCTTGCACTATCTATCCACCCATGCTGCTTACCAGTTTAAAGCTAAATAAGTTCTGCATCATCTGACACATTAATTTTTCCACCATGACTAGGGGTGTCGGAGATATGGTCACCTAAAATTGACCTTCAAATATCAGGCTTGGAAAAATTGTGCGAAAAAACCCCGTAAAATTGTCTTCGCGTGTGTATTGAAGATCATCAATATTGATAGAATGAACTTACATTGCATATCCAATGAATGGAGAATTTTGTCTATTCAATAAACAATCTTTTATTACGATAGTTTCGAAAGAATCAGAAAACAGAGCAATCGTAAATGCTGTGTGAAGGTGTAATGCAGAATTAACCCCTATGACTGTGCCCTAGAGTCTTTGTGTGTGTGTGTGTGTGTGTGTGTGTGTGTGTGTGTATGTGTGTGAGAGAGTGTGTGTGTGTGTGTGTGTGTTGTGTGTGTGTGTGTGTGTGTATGTGTGTGAGAGAGAGAGTGTGTGTGTGTGTTTGTGTGTTTGTGTGTGTGTGTGTGTGCGCGCGCGCGTGTGGTGTGTGTGTGTGTGAGTGTCTGTCTGCCTGTGTGTGTTTGTTTTGTTTTTTTGTTTGCGCGCGAATGACGAGGATTTCTGCCCAGCATCCGCATCTTCGCTTCCACCAAGGTATGTCCCAATCTCTCATTTCTGCATCTGTCCTTGTCTCTTTCTTTATCTTAGCCTTTGTCTGTCTGTCTGTCTGTCTGTCAGTCTGTCTGTCTGTCTGTCTGTCTGTCTGTCTGTCTGTCTGTCTGTCTCTTTGTCCCTCTCTTGGTATGTGTGAGTGCACGTGTGTGTGCGCGCGCTTGTATATCTTATCTTCAATATTTATTTTTTTCAAATGAGTCTGAAAATGAACCTAATTTTACCAGAAACTAGTTTCATGTCCCTAAAGAAGGCTGCCTTTTATCAAAGTTTTAGTAGAGGTTTTACGACACTCGCAACTGCGTAAGGTCATATGAGCGCCAGAAGATTAGAGGTGTTACAAGAGAGTAACAAACATAAAAAAGGAGGGGAAATAATTACTTTAGATGTTTGATAGGAAAGAAGAAGCAAACCACATCTGCATCCCCAAAATGCAAACAAAAAGGCCAAACAAACACTAAACAGGCCCACAAGCCTTTTCTTGCTTTTCAAAAATTCACAAAGCTCTGTTCTACTATGTTTTTAAAGCTGAAACCTCTGTTATAATTTGAAAAGAAAAGCCAATTCATAGGATACAAAATCATTTTCAAACCTAATTAGAAATTCAGGGACGTTTGTAAATGCAGTCTACTTGCCACACAAAGGGTTGGGGAGGGGGGCACCAGACAATACTTTTGTTTTATTTACGGATGGCTAAATATACTATATAATACAGACTTAACAGTAGAGCACACTGCTGCACACATAGACCAACAACTGGCAAGAAACAAAAACAAAAGTTCATAAATATGAAATGGAACAAATAAAACCAAAGCAACTTACCAGCACCCCGTTGGGCAGATGTGTCCCCATTGTGCAAACTGTTGAGCAGCAGGGTCCTAGCCACAAAGGACGAATAAGAGCAGTTTGTGCTCAGCCGGAACGCTTCACGGCGATACAAACCGTCGAAACTAAGAGTACTCTCTCTGTCACCGTAAAGATGTAAGAAATTAGTACTCTAGACCAGCAGGCGGTGTCGACACAAACGCTTAGAGCTTTGTGTTCCCGTGTTGAGCTTAGTAGTCTATGATTTATATAGGATTTTTATCGCCTTTACTCCTTCCCAGCACTCCCCGTCTGGCTGCAGTTTGTTGCCTCCCCCCCAAACCCAAACCCGTCAATCCCACCTCACCTTCCCATGAAACCCTCAGTCGTGTTCCTATTTAATCTTCATGGTAGTAGTGTTCACGTACTGATCAATTTTTTTTATTAACCTTTTTTTTTTTGGTACCTACTCCACATCTAACCGGCATCTGTGGTGCAGCAGTCAGGCGCTTCGCCGTCACACGTAAGAGACCTGCGTTTGATTCCTGCGTGGCGAGAATTTCTATCGAGTATCTTGTTCTGGTGAGATATTGGATCCCTCTCCACCCGGGTTGACCCCCACAGGTGGAGTCGAAGCCCAGCTCCTCAATGATCTAGATTCTTTTAATGTGCGCGTAAAATTACCTGCTCCTAAAACAAATAAAATAGATTAAATAAAAGTTAAAGAATTCCACATCTGAACATTGGCCATCTTTTCCCACTCGTTCCAACCTGTCACTCCAGTCAGCACGATATAGATCTAAGTGAAGTCCCTCTCCCTTTACCAATCTCTTATCTCTCTGTCCTCTGCTG
>NW_004797331.1:1812173-1813369 GCF_000002075.1 Aplysia californica | reverse complement strand
ACATGATATACAAATATCAAACATATATGATATACAAATATCAAACATATTACAGACTTAAAAGTAAGTTAAGGACCACCTTGACAGACAGCCGTGATAGTTTTTTTAAAAACGAAAAAAGACAGCAAGGAATGTTTCAAAATTGTTTGCTCTGAAAATGTTAATGGGTTACCAATGTGTACTGCAAAGCTTCCTACAATTACAAAAGCACCACGAGCAGCACGGAAATCCTCGGGGAATTTTGGAAAATTTTGCTGGGTTTTTTTTATCAACTTGTGTGCACCACCACGGACATTCTTCAGTTAAAATTTCTGGTACACGTCATAATCGGACGAACGGTCTCGAACTGCTCACTTTAGTGGCGATATATGCTGCCGTCTGAGCAAAATCCAGTATCGCATCAACATACCACCAAGACGAAAGCTGAGAGACTTTGATCGTGCCAGAGCTAAGGCATGGCTGCAGGATGGAGTTGGAGCTCGAGAAGTTGCCAGAAGGCTTGCAGTGTCATACTCTGTCATTGTCCGCCTGAGGCAGGGCCATCAAGCCGCTGGATCAGTCCAAGAGAGCCCACGTGCAGGTCGACCCAAGAAGACCACCCAGAGTGTTTGCAAGTGGTCCTTAACTTATGTTGAAGTCTGTATGTATAATAATATAGTTTATATGATATAAGCATGTGGGTTCTCGTGGTCTAGAGGTTAAGGTATTCGCCTCTCATTCAAAGGTCCCGAGTTCGAATCCGGGTAGCGACCGAAAAAAAATTCTACTATATAATTGTCTCCTTTCACCTCCTTTCCTGCTCTTTAGCAATGTTCTGATGTCTTCTTTTGTCTCCACTTTCTGCCCCACACCTTCTCACCTCCTTTGCCCCCTCCTCTGGGCACCTCTTTCTGCAACCTTACTACTGCTACTCCTTGGCTCATTCTTACTGCTGTCTTTCAGCCACACCCCTGATCTTCTGGTAGGAAATATCTACACTTGACCTTGCCTTCTCGGACAAGGGCGAAAAATCTCGGACGTCCCGTGAGCAAATTGCACATGTTAAAGATCGCTTGGTGGTCTAAAATAGATAAGAGTAGGCTTCGGCCGCCACCCGAGCAACATTTTTCATTTTTTTCTTCCGACTGGAAAATGTTTAATGCGCCACGCGCGCTCATATGACCGTATGCAGTTGCGAGCGCCGTAAAACACTTAAC
>NW_004797331.1:1810422-1812058 GCF_000002075.1 Aplysia californica | reverse complement strand
TATATAGTCTTGGTAAACATTTCAGGACCAACTGATATTGTTTACATTTTTATCAATAGTATGAATGTGTTGTTCCGTTATAGGAAAATACTTGCTTTAATTCTTCAAACACGTTCATGGTAAGCTGTTGTAGAATAGTTTTGATCAAAACCAGTACTTTGTGTGTCCTTCGTTTGCATGGATGACCGCTTGTAGAGGACGCAGTGTGCTAGCATGCTTGGTATGCGGGTTCAGCACTATTATTACTGCGGGATTTCACGTGTCCACAGTTCCTTGATTGCACCCCTTACGGCTTTTGCACTAGACGACTATTTGTTTGGGACCTTCTTTTTCATAAAATCCTAGAGATTCCCAGCAGGATTGAGGTGTGAGAGGCTGTTCACCCTTTAAAGACATTCTTGTACAGTCTTTGCTCTGTGGCACGAAACACCATCGTGCATGGACATTTTGCGCCCGTGCATGTGTATTTCCAACTTGTCCAGCAACAGTTTCAATTGCATTGGCCATTCAGAATCGTTCCAGGCTCCAAAAAATATAATCCTGCAGTTTCAGACTTTGAAAATGAGCTCGTGATCATTGAACATGGTGAATGCTTGATTGCCGATATTGTATACTTTGCACCGTATCTTTTCCCCTATGGCCTCCTGACATGATACTGCCGAACAACAAACTGCTGTTAAGTCAGATTCCCTCTAAACACCACTTTGTCCAAATTTTCTTTAGTGCAGGGCTCATACTTCTTGCAAACGCCAGCCACTTCTTTTTCATATCCACAGCCAGTCTTAATTTAGTCTGGTTTACAAGATTTGAGCCAAATCCATTAGCCAACCGGCATGAACATGTTCTGCAACTCACTTTTGTATTTTTACACCAAAAAAAAATATTTAAAAATGCAGCTCTGGTTTTCGTGCAAAAACTTGTTGGTGACCGAGGAACAAAGCTTTTCATGAGGTGGTTACAACTAGACGAAGTTTTTTGGGGGCGACGATATCTCTTCAAGCCACAATAAGATCCACAGTTGCGTGTGTTTGTGTGAGTGCGTGCGTGCATGTACATGTGTGTGTGTGTGTGTGTGTGTGTGTGTGTGTGTGTGTGTGTGTGTGTGTGTGTGTGTGTGTATAACAACAAACAAAATAATGTTTGTGCTCTTTAACCATTCAGGCGATTTTGTTCCACCGCGTCAACAGCGCCACTGACAGCAACAATAACGACGACGACTCCGACGACGACGACAATTATAACAACAACCACTGCCGTAGCCGCCGCTACAGACACCACCACAACCACCGCAACTACAACAAAAGCAATAACAACAACTACAACAACAACAACTACCCCTACCACCATCAGAATAACAACAGAAACAACTAAAACAGCAACAACATCACCACTAACAACAACACTAGCGATAACAGCAACGACCCAGCGAATTGTAGCCTTCTCTTAAGTCTCGTAACGTGTACGCAGAGTGGGCGCTGCTTAGAGGCCGCTTCCACTTGGCCGCCCCGGTGCAGACACACTGGATCCTATTTCCGTTTCGCTTTCGAGTGCTGACCATAATGAACCCGCCGTACGTCATTTGAGAGAACGAGAACGGCTCTTTGTTTCAATAATATATCAGTGCTACACTGTGTCA
>NW_004797331.1:1800422-1805422 GCF_000002075.1 Aplysia californica | reverse complement strand
TTTGGAGACTGAGAATACTGAGATCAAAGTCAAGTGGCATTAAATTAATTTTAAAGGTAAAAGTGGGCAAACAAAAGATAATAAACCAAATCAGTGTCGGTGAAGCCACAGCACGTACGGAAAATGTTTGACATGCTAGACGTCATACGTTTTTCACATAAGCGTGAGGAAGCGCGTCGTCCGCAGTGGGCCCAGGTATTATAGAAATAAAAGGTTGAACGCTTCTATATGCACTTTGTGAGTATGTATACGTACGAAAGCGGAGTATGTGGACCTTGGCTCTTAGTAAGGGAGTGTGCGAGTGGGTGAGATAAAAGGAGAAACATGAGGAGAGTGGGGAGAGAAAGAGTGAGAAGGAGTGAGAGAGAGTTAGAGGGAGTAAGAGAGAATGAGTGAGAGAGAGGGAGTAAGAGACAGATAGGGAGAGAGGGAGAGAGAGAGAGAGAGAGAGAGAGAGAGAGAGAGAGAGAGAGAGAGAGAGGGGTGGGAGAGATAGAGAGATATTGAGAGAGAGTGAAAATCAAATGAGCGAGAGATAGAAAGATAGACAGAGTGAGATGGAGATAGAGGGCGCGAGAGATGATGAGAAAGGGTGGAGGCAGTCAGAGATAACATCTATCTTATCTTTTAGGAAATTGGATTCTTTCTTTCTGTCTGTGTTGTTTTACTTTTTACCAAGCACCTTATATCTATTTAGATTTTTTTTTAAAGTATGAGCATTTTACACCGCCATCAACACAATTTGGATAATTCAGGAGGCGGGCTTGGACCCTGCTCGTCAGGGCCTACTCGGTTAGAGGGGAATGCAATATCCTAGCAGAAAGATTGAGATACTCGATAAAAAAAACCCCTCCTAACCTGGGAACTGAACTAAGGCCTTGTGCGTGCTACTGCTGAACGCCTAACCACCACAACACAAACACCTATCTTAACTTGTACTTGCAATTGTACATTTTAATGTTTAACGCCTCCATCTACTCGACTTGGCAGACCTTCAATTTTGTGAGACAGGCTGCATTTATCCTGCCTGACTTTGCCATCCAGGACAGAGAGAAATGCAGCATCCCAACAGATCGACATACGAGATATTTTTTAAAAACCCATCATTTAAAAATGAAACTTCTGAGTGAGTGCCACGGCAAAGAGCCTAATTTCTACTCCAGACTAATAATTTAGTACGAGTAAAGAAAGCACAAATTAAAGTGGAAGGCCCATAAATTTGACATTGAGGTACAACATGCTGGCAAAATTGGGTACCGGTAATTACTGTGCACATAATTAAAACATAACCAAAAAGATTTTTTTAAAATATTTTTTTTAAACTCTGTGTAGATCTAAATACAGATGAAGACAATGAAAAAGTTACTTTTACTTTGAGCGAAGAAACATAATAACGGCCATTTAGAGCTGGGTAAAAGTAAGACAGATAGAAAGAAATAACAGCAGCGAGAGAGAAATGTAGGACCTGCTAATGCCACTCTCCAATAAATCACAGTGAAAAGGGAATGAATATGAATGTCTAGCAAATAACAGATAACCAGTAAGATCGATTCCACACTATCAATTTATTAAATATATTATTTTTTCAGCTTCCTGCACAAAAGCAGCTCTTTGCAGAGTTTTGCGCAAAGACGGGTAGACTGACTTACCAAATACACATTATATCATTGACAGTCTTTTTATACTTTTTTATGTCGCTGTCACTTGTCAAACTTCATTTTAAATAACTGAAAAATACTGTTCTTAGGGGTCAACAACGAAGGATTTGAGTTAAGACATGAATCCTGAAGGGTCAACAACGAGGTATCGGTGTTAAGTCAAGATACGAGCACTGGGGTTCAATAAGGTGGGGTAGGACGAAAAGGTAACGTTCTAAAGGGTTCAACAACGTGGGGTCAGACGAAAGGTAACGTTCTAAATGGGGCAACAACGTGGGGGTGAGATGAAAGGTAACGTTCTAAAGGGGCAACAACGTGGGGTGAGACGAAAGGTAACGTTCTAAAGGGTTCAACAACGTGGGGTCAGACGAAAGGTAACGTTCTAAAGGATCAATAACACGGGAAAGAAGTTCTAAGAGGTTAACAAAGAGGGATCAAAGTATAGTTCTATAGGGTTAACAAAGAGGGATCAAAGTATAGTTCTATAGGGTTAACAATGAGGGATCAAAGTATAGTTCTATAGGGTTAACAATGAGGGGTTGGAGTAAAGCTGTACCTTAAACAGGTACACATAGTATATAAACATTGGCTGTTGAAGTGAAGCATTTTTACACGCTTTTCATAGCACTAAAAAGGTTTTCAATTTTTGTCATATCAAGGGCTTCAGACTTTTCACAACGACAAACTTCTGGTCGAGAAAGCACTGGTAGTATCAGTAGGTCCACCACAGAAGGTCAAAGGCCAAACTAACAGCTGGCCGTGCTTGTTTATTTGTTTTTGATCAAGTGAGTAAGCAAATATATACGGCATCAACAATCTTCAAGGAACATTACAAAAGCCACCCTAACAATCTCACCCTCAAGCTTAAGACCAGCAGGCACCTCATTCCCCACCGCCCTCCCAAAAAAAGGGGGAAAAATGACCCCCAAGAAACAAACGAAAAAAAAAAGAAAAGAAAACTCAAACTGCCCCCCTCAACGTCGGTGGCCTAGTGGTTAGGCTCTCGGACTCGCAACCGTAAGGTCGTGGGTTCGAATCCCGTCAAGGGCCCGACGTTGTGTCCTTGGGAAAGGCACTTTACACGAATTTTCCTCACTTCACCCAGGTGGGAATGGGTACCCGGCTATAGACAGCGAAAGATCTTGTCAGTTTGTTAGTGTTTGAGCGCTTAATCAGCTGCTTGCACTGTATGCTTCCCGGGTAGCTGAGAATGTTTCTGAGTGTTCTATGGTCTGCTGGGGTAATAATATAGTGTAAAGCGCATAGAGCCTGCTGTTGAGCGGGGATGTGCGCTATACAAATGCTATCTATTATTATTATTAACTGTTTTCCGCCATGGCCATGGCTATATCTACAAAATCCTACTCTGAACCTAGCCTGTCCATCTTACTCCCTATCAACCTATAAACGTATCTCTACAGCCCCACTACGTCACTTTAAGCCTGAGTGTGACATCCGAAAATCTTAGAACAGAGCACTGTGAGACCTGTTTGACCAGAAAAGTGGCTAGACCTTCTGATGTCCCTAAATTTATGTACTGAAAGTAAGAAACAAATTGTCTAATCTTTGTAATTAATAATTGACCTTGTACCCAAGCGGTTTCATTACAAAATCTCCAGCTGGAAATCATACGAGGAATGTTTTTCTGAGTCTTTACTGGTTTATTACAGTACTATCGAAACAATTACACATAAGAGAAATAGAACTGCCTTGTCAGCTGTTAAAGTTGCCTGTGTTAGTTTATCTGGTGGAACTGAAAAGTCCATTCAAGAGTGGATGCATGTTGGTGGTATTCTAGATGCCTACAAATCGTCACTTCTTGACTGACTAAAAATCGTTTCACAGCGCTATCGACACAATTTGATCATTTCAGCACAGCGCTCTCATTTGACTTGCTGTTGAGTGCAGAAGGGGGATGCAACCATCCAGGGTTAGTGGAAGGTCCTTGCTGTTTGGATAGGGTATCTGCTTCTTAGGTGTCGGTCAATTTGTATTCACCAAGTGGCTGTCTGCTGATTGGCTGTTTGATCTCTGAATTTTACTCAAACTCACTTTTTAATTTTTAGTCTAGAATACAGTAAACTCTCTACTGTGTTTCGGTCATGATAACGAGACGCCACCTAGCGTTACCCGATCGCGAAGAGAACCCACTTACTAGTTTGTCAATTCAGAAGAAGAAAGACAACAAAAATGTCTCAGTTGTTTTTGTCCCCCAACCCCACAATTTCCCGTGTCCTTGTTGAAAACCCTGAACTGTGAAAAGAGGTTAGCACAGCACGCAAAATGTGTATAATGTAAAGTCGTTGGCAACGGTACAATCTATACCTATGGGAAAAAAAAGTGTGCAGTGTCCTGTGTGTGTATGCAGTATGCTCCGTCTAAACGCACGCCATACAAAAGCACGCTCCGCTCAAACGCACACTTTCGTCATCTGACGGGTTTTTTACTACATAATTTAGACGTGCAAACGCACGGTCACTTCCTCTAAACGCACGCTCCGATCCGCGAAACACACGACAGGTTAAGCTGAACAAAGGGAAATCTGCACAGCTCGCATAAGACAAGCCAAGACAGCATGCTATTTGGTGAGACTGCCCCTCACGCCGAACAAAGAGAGTGATGGACAGCGTTTTCACACCCAACTTTCCACAGACAGTAAATAGGTCTAGGACTGGTCGGTGAAAAGTTGGGGGGTTGGGTGACTGAAATGTTATTTGATTGGTCACTGGGTTTCTGACGGGTGTTTGGGTGACTGCATGTAATGTTTGGTTAGACTTAGGCCTATGATGCGAAACATGCGTGAATGCTCGTCCATGAATTTACGGTCGGGGGTGGTGGCTTGGAAAGTCACGAGGCTGGGCCGTCGACTTTATGACTATCACCAACAGTTTCCTCTTACGCTATCTGTTCCCGACATTTTATAATGCATATGTCAATACATTGAGTCTGCATCCCCACACACACACACCCACCCATTCAACGCCTTTGTATTTTTAACAGCAATCGGTGAATCCTTCACAAACCGTCACTTGTCGTCACATATTATTGGCCCAAAGTGGTCTCCACCCCAAAGGAAGGTCACTAGAATATCAAGGCAATGAAATGACTGCGTCCCTCCCTCTCTTTGCAAAGGTTCATGTAAGCGCACGCTCCGTATAAACATACGCTAAGGAGCCCTCCCGAGCACCGTACGTTTAGGCGGAGACTACTGTGTTTGCTTGTGTGTGTGTGTCTGTGTGTATGTATGTGTGAGTGTCGTGCGAGTGTGAGTGCGTGCGTATGTGTGTACACACACTGCACGCAAACACACACACACACACACACACACACACACACACACAT
>NW_004797331.1:1798120-1800247 GCF_000002075.1 Aplysia californica | reverse complement strand
AGAGAGAGAGAGAGAGAGAGAGAGAGAGAGAGAGAGAGAGAGAGAGAGAGAGAGAGAGAGAGAGAGAGAGAGCATGAGTATGTTTTGGACCTGGATCGGAAATGGAAAAAGAGGTCTGACTCTCTCTTTTTCTCACTTCCGCTCTCTTTTTTTCTATCTCCCTCTCTCTCTCTCTCCTTCCCTCTTTCTTTCTCTCTCTCTCTCTCTCTACCTTTCCTTTTCTGTTTTCCCCTTCCGTCTAGCTATCTGCCCCCACCTTCCCTCCATCCAGCCTCTCTTTAATTCCTACCTTGACCTTCTCTCTTCTTCTCATTTTCTTTCTTTCTGCCTACAAATTTGTCTTAATCAGCTGACCCCCCCCCCCCCCCCCCCAAAAATAATTTTTTTTAAAATCGGCCACCGCCACCTTGAAGTTCAAGTTCACAGTTTGTTCACGTTTGTGTGTAGGCAGTTAAAACAGGAGAAAACTGTTAACAAATTGCTCAGATTATCCTCCTCGAGCTTTCGCATGTGGGTCTTAAAAGTTGGCAGATTTTTTAATTTATTGCTTTTACAAAACACACCTCAGTTTTTAGTAAGAGCTCTTGCAATAAGTTGCAACACAATAAGGTGATTTAAGTGCTGAAGATTATAGGGGTTTCAAGGAAGTAACAAAAAAAGCAGGAGAGATAAGGACGAAAAGTGTTTGATACGATAGTATTAGAAAGAGTCACTGACCCCAAGTCACCACAATACCACCCTGTGGAGACTGCCTCAGGGTGTCTTATCCCAAAAGGGAGCTGCATTTACAAACCGGCTTTTCCTCCTTAAAAAAGCATAGGAAAAAAGCTTCATTTTATTTTTATCAATGAGTAAGAGAGGCACATTGCTACGAAGATGGTAATATGCGGAGAACAGGAAAAGAGATGAAGGACGCAGCACAGAAAAAAGGGAGGATGGTATAATTTATAAAGAATCTAGAACACCAGAGAGTGGTACCCTCTAATCACTCATAAATAGACAGGCCCCAAAAAGCTTACGAGAACTATACGGACAAGGAACAAAGCCATTCAAGCCGATCCACCGCCACACACACACACATACACGCAAATAAAGACACAAACAAATCAATTCACATAAAAACAAAGGCATGACTCAAAAGTGAATATTTCTGTCCTTAATTTATTATTAATTTCATCCATCAAATATCAGCAGAATTCATTGCACCCTCAAAGTACGGACTTAAACGTTAATTCCGATCAGAGCTAGGTAGAAAATCTCACTCTGGGACATGATGTCCAAAGATGGACTTTTGCACATGAAGATGGGGAAAAAAAGGTGGGGGGGGGGGGGGGGGGGGGCAGGCCAGAATTGAAAATTACATATGGAGAAGAAACCAATAATAACAATATTTTTCCTTTTCTTTGTCAAACACCATAATTTTTGTGTTTGAAAATTAAATACATCGTGACATGTACGCATAATGTTGGCATTATTTAGTATTCTGAGCACAACAGAAGCAACAACATACAGTACAGGCCATCTGAGCCAGTCACTCAGTGAAAACTGTTTAAAGCCAAGACATTTCAACAATTCCAGTCTGATTCTTTAACAACATTATAGGAATGCAACAGCCCAAAGGTACTGTACAGTACAACAGCTTATCAGCATTTTAAGAGTCAATTTCAATTTGAAAAAATGGATCTGAAATAACAAAAACAGTCACAAGCACAATAGCAAATGAAAAGACTAGTACTAGTACAAAAGCAACCAGCCCCCCACCCCTTTTCTTGTGAAATACATTTGTGTATGTGTATATCAATGTCTGCAGTAGAGGACACTTGCTTTGTACACGCCAAAGCCCTTTGCAAGGGCATTAGCATCTCACATTATCTGTCCGTGTACTGGGAATCCCATGATGCTCTACAAGGCATTAGCATCTCACCCTCTCCTGAAACAGGGTTGTGTTATTGAAAGGGGGGGGGGGGTTGTTACATTACACATGAACATACTCTTAAAACTGGCTCTTTTCTGTATATTTGTGCATCATTGTGTGTACTGAAGGACATCACAAGTTATGAGTTTCCCATGTCAGCTGAGCAGTTTTTATTTTTTGGTTCAATGATAAATACCAGGAACCCCCCCCCC
>NW_004797331.1:1756751-1798020 GCF_000002075.1 Aplysia californica | reverse complement strand
CCCCCCCCAGTAAATAACAGCATAGCAGACAAAACCCAGTTCAATGACACTTTTCACAACCATTTGTGTGGCATCAGGGTGAAATCTGGCACTCGTCAAAATAATGAAATTGAAGAAAGCGACTTTAACACACTTGTTTGGCAATTTCATATCGATTTTTGTTTTTGTTTTGGGCTCAACATCTTTATGTCCACACATTTCAGCATGGATTTTTTACTGGAAAGAGTTGATCAAAGGCACAACAAATGTGGATTTGCAGTTTCCAAATACATTCAAGCTTTGGAAGTCACTAAACTTTGGCGACCATTTACAGGCCACTTTCATTTTTAACGTCAGGCTACCCCCTATTGCAAAATATTTCAACTTATGTTCAATATATAGATATGTGTTTTTTCTTTCATCAAAAGCAAGACAAATGAACAGGCTTTAAGATTATATCAAAAGCTCCATACACTCAAAAATTGTAAAGTGCCAGATTCCACCGTGTCATGACACATTTGTACATCTACCTGAAATCTCATACATTTGACATACATCATGGCATACAAAGATTTTTACTGCACAAAGACAAAGAGCAAAAAATGTTTCAAGTTGACTCCGGTGGTCTAAAAGAAAACAAAATCAAGGCGGGTCAGAATAAGAGTCAACAAGTACATCTCAATTGTCAAGAAGAGCTGGTAAGCCCAGGATCACAGCCAAATAAGAAGAAGCATCAGCATAAACAAACCACTACAATAAAATAACCACAAGTACAGCTGAGTGCAGAGCCAAAAAAGAATTTTGTCTTCCATTTTGAAAAGAGAGCATTAAACTAGGAGTATCTGGGACTGTCAGCGACTTTTTATATATATAAAAAACCCCCACAAATAAATAAATAACAAAATTATTTGC
The DNA here is from genome assembly GCF_000002075.1 of Aplysia californica. Classification (NCBI taxonomy): domain Eukaryota; kingdom Metazoa; phylum Mollusca; class Gastropoda; order Aplysiida; family Aplysiidae; genus Aplysia; species Aplysia californica. The sequence continues at coordinate 1,797,129 of NW_004797331.1, read as the reverse complement.
ATTTACAGAATTAAAGCTTTCCAAAACATTAAAATAGTTATTAAACAAAGTATTTCTCCCTCATGCTTCCAGCCGCTCATACGCTTACAAAACAAAATTAAATTTGTAAAAAATCCATTGATATGAAAGGAAGACAAATAAAAATAAAACCCAATTAAAAATTTGCATGCAAAAAAAAAAAAAAGTCAAAAAGACTTAAACCTATTAGCATTATCCATATTCACATAACCGCATAGCAGCGCAGGGCTTAAGACCAATCATAACAGACAGCTTTCGACAGCTGGCAGTCATACTCAGCAATTGTGGACAGGAAAGAAAATTTTACTCCACCACTGAGTTAGGTCAAACGAATAATACTTATATACATCATTCATCGCTAAACAGCCCAACACCATAACAAGCAAGCCACTGCCCGAAGTTATAAAGTTAGCTCATGAATTAATCTCTTGGGTAAATCTACTTGACTGTACATGGGCTCTGAAGAAGTTAAACAGTGACCTATTAGTATTCTCAAACAAGTTTCCAACCATTCATGTTGTAGTTGAGAAAAAAAGAATCACATCCACACAATAAAAGGTCATTTAGTGCTGGGGAAAAGTAACAGACAGAAACAATAGGGGAAAAGTAAAGAAGTAGGACCTACCAATGGCACTCTCAAACCACTCGCCCAACCATCAGCTCACGCTTGAATTTCACAAAGTTTGCAAAAATGCGCAGATGGGGACTCATCGTACTTCCCCACCAGAGCTCTTCTGTGATTACACTATGAAATCAAAGGCAAGATTTCCTAGACTGGCCCACTCAGAAGATGGCACAAACGCACAACCAGCTACAAATAGTTCAAAGGGAAAGGCAGGCAGAAAAAAGCAACAGGTTCACTTCTCTGGTCCCAAACGTGACACAGAACAGTGTGTGACTGTGAGTGCTCAGACACTCTGTTATGTATTATGCTGGGTGAGTGCATGGATGTGTAATGATGTTGTTATTGTGTTGAATTGCTGTGAACTACAACTCCACAACATCATGAAATTAGAGTAGGGGATACGGGTTAAAATGGGGTGGGGTTGGGGGTCATTCATACTATTTTCTTTATAGGTGGGTTTTTTTTTCTTTTTTTGGGGGGGGAGGGAGGGGGAATCAACTACAGTTGCACTGATATATATGTAAAAATCAAATCACATAAATAATATAATGAACATAAACAAGATTCAAAGAGGAGGCTTCCAAGACACTGTCAGAATACAACAAAAATGTATACATTGTCATAACTCAGTAACCAAGAGCTTCTGTCAAAAAGAATTCTCATACAATGTTAGGATTTTTTTTAAGAAAGAAAAAAAAAACCAAGCTGTTTTACCATACTTGGAAGAGGATGCAAAACTTATGTCCCTTTAACCGTTTATTCCCATGTCCCTATAACATCTCTAACACAATCCACCATACTGTCTTCATCAAAGAAATGAACAGAATAAGCCCTCTTGGACAGAAGAGAAACCTTGTGAGGAGTCGTAACCACATGCAAACTCCAGTCAATGTGTTGTCATATAAAAAAGAATCAATTGACCCACAACAATGACAGAAGGAAGCATCCGGCACAAAATTGAATTGTGAAACAACAGAACGATTCAGAAATATTGCACAGGAAAGGCACAGAACAGATACCGTACAAGCTTGGCCATATTGCCTATATATTTATTTAAGACATGAAGACTGTAACATGCGTGACATTCAAAAGCGACACACAATTATCTTTAGTTTTCGTACGAGTTTTATGGCCCTTGCAACACAATAAGGTCATATAAGCGCCGAAGATTAGAGGTGTTACAAGAGAGTAACAGACACAGAAAAGAAGGAGAGATCAGGACCATAGATGTTTGATGGGAAAGAAGGAGCAAACCACACCAAAGCACCCGCCAACCACCCATACACAATAACTGCAGACCTAAATTCCTTAGTACATGTACTATTATTTTGTTAGTCTTTTTGTTTTGTTTTGTTGTGGACTACATATTTTAAAAGAGGAGTTCTCTGTACAGTGCTCAGAATAAAGAATGAGAGAAAAAAGGCCAAAAAAATAATACATCAAAGTAAATATTATAGTTACACCTCAGAACAGAATAGATTCATTCTGCCATAAGAGGGATTGCCCCCCCTTACTGGTCTGTTCCCAGCAGTAGGCTAAGCAAAGTAAACAGACCTGCAGAAAACAGAATGAAATCTCTTCTCAGATGGACGGGTGTAATATACATATACCATATTTACCATTATGTATCAACTGACAACAAGTAATGTACTGATTAGATAAGATAGTATGTATATATATGTATATATATATATATACATCACTTATAAGAGTGTATGAGTGCGTACCTGTGTGAGTGTGTGTGTACGAGCGTGCGTGTGTATGTATGTGTGTGTGTGTGTGTGTGTGTGTGTGTGTGTGTGTGTGTGTGTGTGTGTGTGTGTGTGTGTGTGTGTGTGTGTGTGTGTGTGAGTGAGTGCATTGTGAGAAATACTTCTTACTGAAAAATTAATACTGAAACTGTATTTGCATTCAAACTTCAAATGAAGAGCCCAAATGTCCCTCTTCCTTTCACACAGAGGAACAAAAAGGCGAGACTAGAACTATCTGCCAAAGATTTACAGCAAAGATACAATTTTCAAGTTTCAACTATTCAGCAACAAACTGGTCATATCAAATACCTTTAAACTCATCATAGAAAGTCAAAAAGGGAAAGTTTGTCGCAGGTATCTCTTTGGCACAGTTGACTTTTGACAAAAAACAATATAAAGCTTTTATCTTTACACACAAGCAACAACATCATCATTCCAATATTATGTTCTCATAAAAAGAGAACAAAACATCTAGCAAAATAGAAGAAACCTCAAAGATCCAGAGTTGGGGAGACCCAATTCGTTGTGACACTCACTAACCACATCAAGAGGAATACTCTTTTTATAACCAACTTGCTGGGACAAACTATTTAGTTCATCCCAATCAAAGTTCACCACTTCAGGTTTCATACAAAAGTAAAGGTAAACAAAGCAGTTGCCCATAGTGGTAGGTAATTCCCCGTTTAGGTAAGGGCTAGCATTACAGAGACACAATTCGTTATCCCCATCCATGTCCAACTATTTATGATGTACGCTGCTTGTTATTAATACCAAACACTTATATTCCTTCCTTGAAACAGCTGAGGCACTTTTCAAAGATAAGACCAATTTTTAAAAATGTTGCTGTGTACTCTTATTAAAGAACTCATAAAAAACGAAACTTCATGCCTAACAAATTCATATCGTCTAGCCAACAATTACTACACATTAAGCAATAACTCATTTCATCCAGGCTCATTACAATGGGACTCCATTGCAAAATAACCCGACTATTCTGTGTGTCCCAAAAATTACAAAAAGTATGATTTTCCAAATGTGAGTTGAAAGAAAACACATTGGTATAACGACTGCCATTTCAGGCTTGGAAACATTAAGATAGACTAAGACGGATGGGAACAACATAAAGCAAAATAAAGAGGCAGGAGCTACAAGTGGAATCCTCCAACCATATCTAGAAAACCAAGTTGTTTGAAAAGGACATAGATTATAAATCTGTTTTTGACCATGTACATATTTGATTGAGCACCATGGCATGACCAAGAGATAGATATCATTAACTTGTTATTGCCGGACTGAAAAAATATCGACTGACAAAATGTCTAGTAATACAAGCCATGACAACATTCAGCAGCCCATCTACATTTTAGCCCCTGAGGTTACAATTCGCGAGAATGTGTTGCACAGTGCGTACAAACTTTGTCATAAATCAAAGCAGAACTAGTCGTAAATTCCAAATCAAAACCAATCAAGAGAAACCCACAAAAAAGTTTGCACATACCGGTACAGAAAGAAAAATAAAAGAACAGATACCTTTACCTTAAATGCAGTCTGGTTCTATCTCTATAGACAGAGAAAAAGTACATCTTGTTACCAGAAAAGGCCTTGTGACCAAAAAAAAGAGACCCCATAAACGATGTGAACACAGAACATGAATGGAGTTAGAGACACTCACTTTAAACAAAAAAAATAGGAAGGGGGGTGGGGGGTGGGGGGGTGAGAATAAAATTAGCTCATCAAAACTGTAATTTCAACAAGAATACATGAGCACCATTTGGACCAGACTAATTTACAGTACACTTCTTACAGAGAGCAGCTAGGCGTTTTGAAAACATCTCAACACTTTGCTTGCAATAAACAGTAAACATACCATAGAAATGTTTACAGTTCTTTACTATAGACAAAAATAATTCTAAAAGAATGTATGAACAAAAACAGCTTTGTTGAACCATAAGTCTACGAAATGAGCACAACCAGAAGTGTACCTGTAATGGACAAATCTCTTCAAAGCCAAAACATTTCCACGTCCCATCATATTATTTTTTTAAAGTCCCACACTAGATCTAATAGAATTTATTCCAATAAACGTGATCTTGTGACAGGCCAAAGAAAATCCCCACACAGAGAGTTTATATCAACAAAAGACAAAGAAAATACTCAAGAGTACTGACCATATTGTAGTGTAAAAAACATCTACAATAAAAATAAAAAGACCTCTACAGAAAGGCAAGACTTTGTGCATAACAGACCCTGAACAATCAATTTTAAAAAATTAAAGCAGGGGTGGGGGTGAGTTCATCACAGATTGTATGTCTTGTGACCGTTCCTTCAAAATTAAATAAGGAAAATCAATTATCAGCCCATACACCCTGAACATCAGATGTAATTGAGTGCTAAAAAAGAAAAAAATCTCTTAACATGACCTCAGCAAAGTCTTTAAGAGTGTCATAAACCAGACTGACTGCATAGTGCAAGACTCGGCCATACACCGTTTTGAAAAGTGACATATGACGAAGTCTTACATTGAGCAGTCGAGAAGAACTTCAGACTTAAAGGAAATCCAAATTCTTGTTCTAATATTTCAGCCACCAATGTGCTAAAACAAGCCATTTCCAGATTAGAATTGTCAACTTTTTATCCTTCTAGTTGGTACCCGTGGTTTGTTCAATTCAAGACATACAAATTTGAACTTGAAAAAGATCTTAATAACAGATGGACAAGTCATACAAAATCAGGGCATTATTGGGCTGAGAGGGAGTGATAACCTATGAGGGCTCAATCCACAGTATTTTGACAGTGTGGTCTGACACATATTTCAGTCACACTCACAGTTGTCATTTATCGCTGACCATTAGAGCCGCCCTGAGCCTACAGGCCCTGTACAGTGGAGCTCCCGTGTGTCCATTTTCAGATTTAAAATGCCATATGTGGTGTGCATTCATTTAGTACAGAGAAAGTTACACAGCTTGACATGCTCTGGTATATCAGGATAAAATTATCATGCAAAATGTTTCATTTTTCCCATTAGAAATAAGAAGGCAAAAGTTATCATTGTAACAGACTGCATCTTTTGGTATGGGCTCAGACAGGTTCATATTTTTGCAATGGTTATTTTCTTTCAAAATCTAATGATGGATGAGAATGACCAATGCTCAAAAGAATTTTTAAACTGTAAAGAGTATGATTTTGAAAGATATTATAATCAAATGATCTTTGTGAATGTATTAAATTTAACCCATTTTGGCCCAACTCTTCAATTTCCCTCGCTCCCATTGTAAGGGGTTCCTCACTATACATTTTACTTGAGGAAACTGACACACTAGATTTTTCAAAGTCCTAAATGGATGACATACCACATACTTTATGCAGGGATGAAATCATACGTACCCTTTTTATGGATGAAATCAGGTGAAAACTATTCACACAAACGACATCACAACTTAAACAAAGAAATATGGATGGCATCAAACATACAAAATACACAGAAAGGGATATATTATACAAGTTGGTATTACACATAACCAAAAAGTAAACTTGAATATGGACTACTTTTATCCTTCTCATTACTGAATGCCTCTCTCAGCATGGAGTGATGTAAATCTAGCAGCACACCAAAGGGAGCTCAGGTGCAGAGGTCACGTAAGCTCAGGGGTCCAGGGCTCAAAGCATAAAGACGCTTGCAGTTCAGGCGATTGCAAACTTTTGTTAAGTGTATGCAAAACTGTAGTAGCCACAATCAACCTATGATCACAAGAAAACATGGCGTCAAATTACCAACTGGGATTACGAGTTACAATACGCAGCAAGTGGTTATTTCACTTATGTCACCATACAACAACAGTATCAATAATTAATTATATACCATTAGGTTCCGTGAACGCTTGCACCAAGTCAAAACAGTACAACACAACAAACAGAGTGGTACATACATGGAAGAAATCCAACACCAAGCAACCCCTCAAAATGAGACTGAGTCAGAAACTATAATGAAAACCATTTAGTCCCATTAGAAAAGGTTTTATTGTTAAACTTTAAGATTAGCATATTTGTATCAGTCCCGTAGACAGAGGCATTTCCCTAACAGAAAGTTAGGTTCCCCGCTGTTGAAAAAGAAATTTGAAAAGAAAAAAGACCTCCTTGAATTGATATATGCCTGCACTACAAAAGTATTAGAGTAAACTAGTTATTCTTTGAAAATGACTTAATTTAAAATACAAGGCAAACATAAGGTTTTATTTTAAGACATATCATTCTCCAAAAATAAGTTTCTAAAAAAATATAAATAAATAAAAAGCTGATTTCAACCCCCCAGCCTTTCTAGACTGATCTTTCTTTAAACCTAATGATGTAAGTCTCATTCTGAGTTGTCACCTGTCACATGGATCAGCTTAGGTAAAGGGGAACAATTATAGGAATGCACCACCGTCAACAGTGGGAACAAAGAAAGTGAAAAGGAAAGGATTTTTTTTTGGGGGGAGATATTATTTACAGCATAAATTATACTACAAAACAGTTTGTGCTTTGTGACATACTCATTCAGACACATTGGAAGCTGCTCAACCCTTGAACGTCATTAACATTTAGCATCCGGTATTTTCACGACAAGTCTTGGAAAAAAAATTTACGCGCATTTTCACGACGTCGTGAAAAAAAATCTACTCGCATTTTCACGATCTGTCAAAGACACATAGATGTACACTAAAGAACTGTTTAAAAAGGAGATAACTCTATGAAAAGATATTATAATGGCTCTTACTGCAGAGGTTTAATCCCATTAGCTAAAATACAATTTTTTTAGGTAGATCTAGAACTTATTTCCGATTTTGAATAATGCCATTCCGATTAAGGTGTCAAAACAACCGGATTTGCGATGCGATGGGTGCAAAGAGTACTTCCAACTTTCCCTTGCGAAACCTGTAGCCTAGATCTACATCCCGAAATTATGTAGGCTTACTTGCCGCATCACCATCTATGCCGCAACATGTATTTAAAAATCTTCAGAGAGAGAGAGAGAGAGAGAGAGAGGGAGGGAGGGAGGGAGAGGGGGAGGGAGAGGGAGAGAGAGAGAGAGGGAGAGAGAGAGATGGGGAGAGAGAGAGAGAGAGGGAGGGAGAGAGAGAGAGAGAGAGAGAGACAGAGAGGGAAAGAGAGGGAGAGGGAGAGGGAGAGAGGGAGGGAGAGGGAGGGAGAGGGAGAGGGAGAGGGAGGGAGAGGGAGAGGGAGGGAGGGGGGGGAGCACACATGCTTTCTTGCTCCTCGGGGAGTAGATCTAGAATGTAACCCCTCGGCAGTAAGTTGTAGATCTAGGCCCATTTGCGTGCACTCGACCATAATGTTTACAAATCAAGAACAGGATGAGCTTGAAGTACTGCCACTCCGCCGGGTAGTGTTTCGACTCGTCTTTGATTGTGTTGTTCTTGGCAGTGACTGATTTCAAGGATTTTTTGCTGAAAACATACTTTATACTGCAGTACGTCCGAATTTCTTCCTCAAACTCACAATACGATTAAAAAATTCGTCCCACTTCGAAGGGATGGGGATTGGCATCCACCATTCTTATTGAGAGAGTGAGAGAAGGAAGGCAGGCATGGCCAGAGGGCAGATAGTCTCTTTATATACACCCTCTGGCATGACCCAGCTGTTCACTGATTGGTCCAAAGTTAAAAACATGTGAAAAAGCACGTAATTTTTGCACGTACATTTTTTTTCCCACATGTTGTGAAAATACCGGATGCCTTAACATTTTACGCCACTATGAACCAAAGAGCAAAACGCTATACCCAGAGAGATTCCCGATACCAGATTGTAAATTTTTTAAAAACCTGCAAGATGGTTGCCCATCTTACTCACCACTGAAAAAAAAAGCCCTGCATCATGCTCAAAACACCCAGAAAGCGTTACATTATAGCTCAATGGTTAGAGTTTATCCCATTGGCAAGATAGCTGAAGCATAATAATGACTGGCAACAAAAAAAATTTTAACGATAAAAGAGCTGACCAGTCTTGTTTACAAAAGCTCACTTGCAACAAGTTATGGTCATACACAATGCTACAGTCACACATTTACACACACACACACATGCTGTGCACATAGGCATACAAACAGCTACCTGCTACCTGTGCTTCCACACCACAAATACACAAACACACACACTCACAAACACACACAGATATCATGTAGCACAGTAAATTGTCAAGCATGAGGCAGCAGCCACGAGCAGACAACAAATCCACGTTTGATACCAGCAGTTCTGATTCATTGTAGTGACATACTGGAAATAACAACAACAAAGCTCTTCAGTAAGAAGAACAAGACAACAGATTGAACTTTCAAATGGCAAAATGGACAATCACAACAACAACAAAATGATACACAGACATCGTATGATCACGTGTTGTGTAACTGGAATATTAAAAATATTGTCTCCATGGCTGATACAACACGTCAGTGTCATTTAAGACTAATTGTATAATCATGGCCAGTATGACACACAGATACAACAATACCAGTGATTTCAAACTCAGTCAAGTCGACAAAAAAAAGCAAACATCAAAGCTAATCCCAGCGTGTTTAACATTTTTAAAAACCCAATAACTAGACAGAAAAACGCAATTTCAGCTTTTATCGAAGCGACTGAAACCATCTTACCCCCACAGCATCAACAACACAATCTAACAAACAAAATACACAAAAGGTCTGAACTCGCTTAATGGGTTTCCATGAAGAAGCAGAAAAGCAATTTTCACCTATGCAAGAATTCGCTGTAGTTCACTGGTAGTAAGGGGTAACATCCTCCCACCTATGAGTATCAAAGATTTTAGGGTAAATTTGTTACCCTGATTACCCCAATTTTGTCTTTCCAATACATACATATATATACATCCATGCGCCAATACTTCTTTAATACATCAGCTTACTGTTGACACCGTGGGGTCAAGACGTTCAGGGCTGTGTCATTGTGGTTTAATGTTACATTTGTGCTTTATTATTCATATTCAGACCAAAGAGAGCAATTGGGTCCCATCTCATCCCTAGAGACTCTATACAGCACTAGGCAACGAGAAAGTTCACATTCAACTTAGCTGCACTAATACATCTCTCTGCCCATAACAAATACATGTAAGATTACAATGAAAGATGAAACTTAAATACTGTGGAACCTGTAAAAGTTTAGTCATAGACTCGCCACTGATAGATTAGCACTAGATCTATATTAAAATTCCTTATGCTTGAAAATATCACAAAAGTTGTCGGAACTACTTCTGTTGTACCATCATGCCTATGAAAGTGTGCTATCGGCGATTTGAAAACATTTCTTTTCATCTTTTCAACCAACAGCAAAGGTGTTTAACTAAAACCACAGGCAAGGTACACAAGTGTACAGAAACTAACTTGTATTTCTGCACAGACAGTATCGAATACATGACACATGTCCATCATCATCTGATCAACCTCTCTGAGGGATCTGTGGGCCGATGTCTGACGTCTCCGTCGTCATCGGTGGACAAGAGCATGTCACAGTCTGCCTCATCATTCTTCTCGATGCGGCTGTAGCATTTGACAGAGTCCGTGTTATGGAAATATTTCACCCGACCCTCTGGAGCTGTGTCGATGTAAATGGTCTTAGCACTCTGGATAGAATGCTTCAGGAAGTTGTCCACCACCCAGAAAACAATGGCCTACAACAAAGCAGGAGAAAATAGTATCAGTTTTGAACAAAACTTTGTTTGTTCGAAGATACAAACATGAAAATTTCCAAAAAGTCTTCTTTTTTTTAAAATCAAAGGAACAAAAGCACAGAAATAGATTTTTTTTAATTCAGGGTTGGTAAGAGGGTTAAAAAAACAAACTACAATTCTTGCTCAGTGAAACATGAGAGCACAGATAACTATTCATTTGGAGCTGGTACTGATCAAATAGTGTTTTTGAGCTGACTTCACTTTTTTGTTTGTAACTGCTGATGATATGTACTTTCTATCAGCACACCACAGATTATGAAAAAAAACTTCACATACATTGATGCTATGAGTTGATCAAACCTCATAAACAAAATATATGAGTATACAGACCTGCCACTATATGAAATCTAAAAATCAGGATATCAGAGTAAAAAAATCAGGATCTGGAGAAAAAATCGGGATCAACGGCAAATCAGTCGAGAGGGGTCCCTTTTGTGAGGTAAACATGCAAGACTAAACTTTTGTAGCAGGAATAAGTTCAAATCTAGGCCACAAGTAGAGGAAAAAACAAAGAGAGCATGTACTTGAGTAAGAGTTGGATAGACTGGGGAAGCACAGGTTGCAGTGACGCTGACTATTTCGAAGTCTTGAAAATTGTTTACACATAAGTCTAACCAACAATGCAATAGGCATGCGCTTTTAATAATACAGTGACAAGGTTTGACTTCAATCACAAATACACTCAAGGAATTCCTCCTCTCCCCCTCCCCAAATTGTGCCATCCTGCAAGACAGCTCCAATAAAAATTTTAATTTGGTTACAAGGCTATTTATTACTTTTTTCCTGTTCCTTTATCCTCAATAAGTACACATATCACATCAAGCACTTCAAACCCAAGGGTCTAAAAATACCCACCACTCCCCCTGAAACACTCGCTACTCATAGAGGCCCTGTCACGTAAAGCGAACGAGCGTTTGAAAGTTTCACTGACCAGTCTTGGTGATGGGCCCGACAAACAAGAACTCCGACGAAGCTTGCTTTTAAAGTAGCAGCAGAACAATGACGAATATTGATAGTTTTTAAGCCTGTCATAATTGTTACAGTTATCAGGTCATCATCGGAGAATTCTGGGTAACAAAAGCGAAAGTTGATCTTGAGAGTATCCAAGTCTGAAAGCAATACTGATACTACTTCGATTTAAGTTGAGAAATAACGCGCGAGGGTCAACTACTAGATCCGGGGTCGATGTTTCAGAAAATAACGTTCGAAGTTCCTGCTGACAAAAAGTCCAGTCTGTCAAATAGTGCCTCTAAGAAAAAATAGAAAGCAGAAAATTTTTCTTTTCTTTAAGAATTGGACCCATCAGGCGCAACAACAAAAAATAAGGATACGCACAATCGAAATCAGGAAAATCGGGATGCTTGAGATTTGGGGCAAAAAATCGGGATACCCTGATTAAATCGGGATGAGTGGCAGATCTGAGTATAACTTTTCCTCTAGAGATCACGCGACCAGCATTAGTCAAGAAACAAACAGAAATAAGTGGCAAGACTGTGTTTTTAGAACAACCTTTCTTAGAGCAGAGAATTGCCTATCAAATTCTGTCGACTACAAAGATACAGGACTCTACTACCTTCAAGCCATGATGAGAATGTTGTTTTTTTTTACCTCAAACAACTAGCTTAAGGAATGAAAAAAAGATTCTCAAGATATCAAGCAACAAGTAATAGAAGGTTCCCCTTAAAGACACAGTTCACCATAAAAGCTACCAGCATAAACCATCCTCAACAAGATCACAACTAGTAAATAGAATTGTTTGTTTTAGTAAGAGTTTTACCGTGCTCACAGCAGCATAAGGTCACATGAGTGCGCGAAGAAAGTTGGTTCTATTCGCAACAGTTCACTGCACAGCCTGATTCTGGTCAACACCTCTATTAAAAATTTAAATGCTAAATAAAAAAAAATTGACATAAATAAATCTTTAATTTAAAATATCTTTTTAAATAACATTGAAAATGTTAAACAAGGTTATTTACAATTTTCCATAAAGGCCAATAGCCTAGACATTCTGTTAAAATGTGTCTTATGGTAAGGAAAAATCTGTGTCACATCCGACACAAAACGGCTTCTCTTCTCCCTGAAGGAGGTATTTGTGTGTCAGGGACGTGTGTCCGATGCATAATCGAGTAAAAATGACTTCATCTCTTCTGGAGAGGCCCGAAGGTTTTCACGGACCCAGTTTGGGCTTGATGTTGTGTAGTTTATTGTTTTCTTGTTTTTTCCAACGAGTCTCCCTCAGATTTAGTCAATAGAATTATGTCATGACTTTATCACAAAATAACACCACCTTGGTATGCTGCTTTTGACAGTGTCTGATGCCCTCATTTCTCAACTTTTGAATGTAATCCTTCTACTCTTGACTTTTCTATGTGTGACATCTTTTATTGACTTGATAATTAGCCCATAAGTCCTGAAAATTCATTTGACACAATGCATCTGATCTTTTATTATATCCGAGAAAAGAAATTTTACGTTGCAAAAACTCACATTGACGATGAGGGGCACTATGAACATGACCAGGACAATCTCCAGCTGTGGGTCTGTGATAGGAGACATGATGAACTGGCGCACCTGCAAGAGACACAAGAAACCACTCAGTACTAGTCAGATCTGTTTCTTTTGCTAAGGCAAAGGGATTGCTGAGAATAGGTTCATCAATAAACACATTTTCAGAAAAGTGGACCATTTTTCTACCCAAATGTCATGTCCTCCAGCTCAAAGACAGCCATATATGCTGTAATAGAAGGAACAAAAATCATTCATACTGATCATTTCTTCAGTGTGTTGCAAGAACTAACTTAGAATTTTTTCTTACTTAACATGCCCTGGCAGGCCAGCCTTCCTTTCACTCTATCAGCCAAGGTCTTAACATACACTGTGTTCACAAAATTTCAATCTTAATCTGTAACAAAACTAGGCACCTAATGCGACATACCATTTAACTAGTAGAGTCTACGAAGTCTGCATAAACAGCTCGGTCCTTTGGCACAAGAGGTAACTACTTTACTTTTACATAATGAGACCACCAGTGCTTTTTACTGACAGGATAAAATCAGGGCCGCACTGAAAACTGAATCCACAGTTTTTTAAGTGGACTATCCCACTCAGGTAGCATCGTCACTACCAGCAATATACCTTTGAAGAGCATAACAGCACACGAAGATCCACACAAGTTCAAAACTCATAATCAATATCTTTATGAATGTCTTGCAACTTTCAATCAGCTGCAAACATTTTGCTGGTGATTTGAAATTACGATCTTGTTTTGAGAAAAAGTCAAGAAGCTTAATGCAACTCTGTGTGCCGTATCATGTTGCTAATAAAAACAAAGGTCTCTGAAGAAGCTAATCTCAATGTTGATGCTTGCAACACCCAAAAGGTTTTTCTGGCATATATGAAAACAACAGCCATCGGAAAAGATTTCTGATATTGTAACAGACACAAACTATACCACCTGAACTGAACTAGTAAGAAATAGCCTGATTATGCTCTCTAATTATGATGATAAAAGCAACCTACCTTCATCCAAAACTTGAAGAGCACCAATATTGTCATGAGAAGTTTCTCAATGATCATGACAAGGATGTAGAGGGCGCACTGGCCAACCCATGCGTTGCACTTTGGGGGATCACCTAAGAAGAAACCAACAAATGATATGATGATCCCAGTAAAAGACCCACACACTCAAACAACCAGTTTGTGACGTGTCTGCTGATGAAAATGATGAAATATACACAAACTAATCCAAGTACTAAAAAGAACAGGAACTAACTTGTTCTCTCCTCTGAGCTGCGCAGTACCCCAAGTTAACTTCACTTGTAACCTTAGAGCTATACAGCATCATGTATGACTTCTCTCAATGAGATGAAGGCAATGCATGATCGTGTTAAAGAAGAGTGAGAGTGAACAGCAAAAAATCATGAACAGCCAACATACTGCCTGCTCCGGCAAAGCAACAAAGTAGATGAGTGGGGTAAAGAAAAAGAACTTATGAATATGAAGACAATGGAAAGGAACACTAGGACATCGATAGATGAGGTCAATGCCTCTACTCAAAATACTAATGCCTTTACAAATACAGTCGAACCTGTGAAAGACGGAATCGCAAGGGAGCCAGAAAAATATTCTGTCTTAGACAGGGGAATTCAGGGGGAGATGGAGGTTGGGGGGTTCACAAGCCAGGCTGGTGGGATTAAGGTTGCTTGTCCGATCAGCAAGCAGTGGTCAAAACTTCATACCTCTCAATTGCTATCCTGTCTGATAATGACATGTGTCAGTCTTACTTATCCAATTACCACCAGTGCTTGCCTTTCATATGACCACTGTTTGACCTATTAAAAACACAAATGTTTGAAAATCTCCTTTGCTTCCACCCTTAGCCCCACCCACCAATGCCACCCCTCACTGCCATCATTGTAACAATGATTTGAGGAACTCTTTTCCCAGCTGGCCGTTCGATCAGGGCGGCAGGCATTGGTCAATCTAATTTCACACCTCAGGCTTCTGGCTACCCTGGAAAGTTTCCGTAGTGGCTCGCTACTCAAGCACTCTCACGGGCAGTCGTGAGATTACCAATACACTGACCATCTGCATCGCTCACGGCTCACATGATGGGGTAACATCTATCCCCAAATTGCACCCCTACTCCCCTTCCTCGCTCAGCGGCATGGCCATAGTGTTAAGTTTAGAGCCGGCGGAACCAAACTTGCGAGTTGTGTTTAAAATCAGGGCTGAGCGGGCAAAGCATTTTCTGTCTTAGACAGGTGAATCCCTCGGAAGGGAGCGGATTTTTCTTTCCGTTTCCGTGTTGGACAGGTTTCCGTTTTATACAGGTAATTAAAGAGGAATATATATCGAGGGGGGAGCGGGGAGATTCCGTTAAGACAGGTTTCCGTTTTATACAGGTTTCCGTTAAGGCAGGTTCGACTGTACTTCAGAAATAATAGACTAAAAAGGTATGAAATTTTATGGATGTGTTTGGAAATGAAAATCGCTATTCAACCTAAAATTTTAGTCCAATTTTTTATTTGAAAATAAAAGAACAATAGAAAAAAAGTTACTCTGCAGGCACAGCATGAGGTCAAATTTTGTTGAAAGAGGACTAAAAAAAACTTTTGAAGTGATGCAATATGTCTCCTTTAAACAATCATCATCATCACAAAAGGGAGCACTTGTTGACCACCACAGAGAGTCAATATCTCAACTTTGTTAAGTTTTCAGTAAAGAGAAAAATGCTGTCAAATATTTTACAGATCATTATTGGGAACAAAAGAACATGATGCTGTCTTTTCAAAGAAAACAAACTAATGAATACCCAAACCAGCACCACCAATGACAGAGAAGGTGTATGGAATACGGCCAAGACTATGGGTTGAAAATTCCTTAACATAGATGGAAAGTACCGCTTACCATATTCCCCAAAGTAGAGTGTTTTCCAGCCATAACGATGTGAAGCCATCTGGGACATCTTGAGACCCAAGTAGATCACTAAAAGGCCAACAGTAGAATCCAGAAGGAAGCTGATGAAATACCTGTGAGGACAAAATTCAAGTGAGAATATTTTGCACGACCAGACTCGAAGAAGTACATTCAAAGCTAACATGAAAGATGCTGAAATACAAATTATCTGTTTCACAGGGCCACTTTATGTTCACTATTAGCTCCCCACGTTTTATATGAAAATGGTATTTCCAAGTCCTGTATCACTTCTCATTCAAAGCTCAAGCTCTGCTGTACTGCAAACTCCTCTTAATGAGCCTTTTGATTTTAATTTAACATGACGATAAATACGAAAGAAAAATAAAACGTAATAGACTTTTCATTCACACCAACAGGTTTATAGCTTTGCTCTCAGGGATGAGCTTCAGGTATTTTATTTTTAGAAGAGGTCTTATGGCGCTCACAACTGCAAAAGGTCATATGAGAGCCAGAAGATTAAAGGTGTTACAAGAGAGTAACAAACATAAAAAAGAAGAAGGGGAGATAAGGACGATAGATGTTTGCAAACCACACCAGAGCACCCGCCAACCACCCATTGAGCTTCAGGAATGTCCTTCAGGAATGGCTTTGACATTACATAAGAAAGATCTCATTCACACCACACTAGTGTCACCATTCCAAGGCACCATACCATGTGCATGGATCTCCCTTGAAGACATCTGAGAGAAATAAGTTTGCGAAATGTAAGACTGCAGCACCAACTCCCTGCTTAGAAGTGTCAAAAAACCTGCCGGAAGACAAGAAGAATGAAATTAAGAATTGTGAATCTGATATGGAAAAATGCACAAATGAATTCAATACACAATATAGAGAATAGAGAATGTACTTGTATAATCAAATCATTTGTAACGGCAAGGCTAGCTGTCAAAGAGAATTAATTACACTGACACAAAAACTGGCATTTAGTGTTGAGAAATTGAAACAAATAGTAAAAATGACACAAAAACAAGAAGGAAAAAAACAATCAAAAAGGCAGAAACCTCCACAAAGACAGGAGCTGTGAAGAAAAAGACGAATAAGAAAAGCAAAGAAAGAAGGTGAGTTTCCTATCGTCCCTGAAACTCAACCACAAAACAGGAGGAAAAACACCATAAACAGTAGGTTTGAATGTGGCATTACAAATACAGTTGTCAGAAGACAGAAATGACAATAAATAAAACTGTCGTCACAAGAAAAGACAACATAGACCTGATAAAATAGGACCAGTAAACAGGAAGGTAAACATCAATGGAAACTAATAGCAGGACAAAGTTAAAGCTTCTCTATAAATGCTGGCAGAATGAAAAAAAAAATAAAAAAAATAAACCGAACGATCTGTTTTACAGTGACAATAACGGACAAAAAGTTGACAGGATAGAGGACATCAACAACCCACTAATAGTAGTAGATAACAAAAGCTGTGGTAGTAACTTAGTGTGTACAGCAAAACCAGTGTACATATAAAGACCATGTTTCACAGGAACAGATTATATTATCACTTTTTGATATTCATCAATATAAAATACAGAACATCAAAATCAAGAAGGGACAAAAAAGCATGCCCACTCACCAACACCTGCAGTTGGTGGAGGAGAGTAAGAAATTCTTAATCACAGGTACTGTAAGAAGCAATAAGGGCTTCTTCTCAAGCCTCACACTTGTCAGGACAGCTACTTCGTTTTAGTCAGCGACGAAATTTACAAACATTAAAAAGTTTTGGGCTCCAATTATATAATAAATTTTTGTCCTGCTAGAACAATTTACAACTCTCCGCCTCGAGTCTATTACCTACATTATGTCTAGCTGGATGGGGTACCTAGACCCTAACCACCCCCCCCCCCTAAAATAACAAAGTGTTTTTGGTTGAACCAATCAAAAGGCAATTGATTAATACTCTGAAATATCCATACCGTCAAACTGAGATTGCAAAAAACCTCCAAAACATAAAACAAAGCTAAAGCAGATACAAATACAGCACACAGGGGTAAACTTCACCCCATAGTGATTTGATAATTAATTAAAACAAAACACTGCGTCTTGAAAATTAAATGTTTGCAGCCAAACCAGAAGCAATAGATCTAATCTTATATCTCATGAAATGCTCTTGAGTGACATATATGCTCTATAGTGTTAACAGTATTTCAACTGATTTCATCCAATTTTATTCTGCTTTGGCCCATCGGATATCCAGAATCGCTTAATCTGGCCTACAGCTTGGACATGCTTGCCTGTGCATGAAATACAATGTGCTCAGGGAATAGAAGAGAATAGCATGGAGCAGTATTTTGTAAAAAAAAAAAGAAGAAGAATAACAGAAGAACCCTTTAAGGTGCATACTCACCAAATCATCCATGGTCGCCTTGAATGTTTGGGCTCACAGTATCTTTTCACTTTGGTTGAAAAGAAAGAGAGAATAGCATTTTTACACTCACTATCAATGGACATTTATAATCTAAGTAATGAGATTTAAAAAGGATCAGACACATCAGAAGGAATACACCCATCTTATTTTGTATCACTTACCCTCTTAATATACAATAAAATCAAAACAATTTGATTGCAAATCTTGATTTAAAAAACCCATCTTTTTCTGCTTCAAATGTAAGTCGATAATTATTGCTCTCAGCAACACAAATTGTAAGGTATATGTGACATTGAACAAAACACAAAGTCGTCATTACGTGACAATCAACAAATTGCATCAAATGTAAACAATTTTGTTATCTTCCCACAAATGTGAGGCCACACTCTTCTCTGAAGAAAAAAAGGATTGAAGGGAGACATGGTACTCACCTATGAGGGAAGTGAAGGCCAACAGGGCCAGCAGAGCTTGCACAAAAAGCCCCAGAACTCCGCGTAGGTCACCATGCCCACAGTGCAGCTGTGACTCCTTGTCCCCAGAGTCCATGGCACCCTGCAATGATGTGTGCGACGAATTCACCAGAGCGTAACTTTCAACTGTGTGCTCTCCTCCGAAATCAAAAAGCAGGCCCATAATAAACGGCCGAACAATTGTCCTGTCCTCTCCTTAACTGACCAGCTCATGGTTCTGTCGTCATTATAAATTTTAAAAAAGTGGGGTTTTTTTATAACAAGAGTTGCCACCTCCTCAAGACTTGGCCAAACACTTTGGAACTGATATTAAATCTGGCAACACAGATGATTCCTACATAACAATCACTGATGCCAGAACTCCTCAAAGAACACGTCTTGCCACACACACATCTATAGTCATTTCATAGATGATCTGAAAACAAATAATGGATGCAATTTGTATCACATTCTCATCTCACAGATGTAACAATTTAACAAATCCTAAAATGTTCTCAGATTTAAATTAAGTTATACAGTTATATGTCAGTCTCCTTGAGCATGAACCTTGCAAAACAATACAAAGGAGTGGTAATAGAGATAAAATGTCAAATTCTCTTTCTTCCATTACAATAAAACTGAGGAATAAAAGCTTTAGAAGAGTAACCAGAATTTTGGGTGATTTAGACCATCAGAAATGGGCTCATTTTATTGTCCTTATTGGAATTCGTCATTCTATTTCTATCATACATTTGCCATTGGATGTTATTTTAATTTTACACCTTATCCAAACTGTTGAACTTGTTTGATCATCTCACTTTTTCTTAAGAGAGTACAAGAAGTAAATTTACTGTAGTTTCTTTAACTCTTAATCTGTGAGCTTATGTGACTCTAATCCACTGATAAGAACAACTTCTTCTTATGGCTAGCATACCCTGCAGGGCATCAGGGTCCCTCAGCGGTCAGAGCAAGTGCCATGGGAGGTCATGGAAAAGTAAGTTTTCATTATGAATAGCGTGGGGGTGCGTTAATCGATAATGAAAATAATGCACTATGATCTTTCATACTATATTCTCTCTCAATTCTTGCAGTGCTCAGCATATTGGTCCCAATGCTAATTCTTGTTACAGTGGTTTCTGGCTAGCTAATAGTCTATTGCATAAAAGCATGATGTGCCACTAAAAGCACATTGGCCACTTGGAATCAAATTTTTCCTATTCAATTATTAATATTTCTAATAATTCTAATGAGTCATAACTTCAAGTCAAAATCAGCAACTCTGTCTAATTAATAGCACAAAACCCTTCCTCTCCTTGTGTCCCTTTCTTTACTTTTTTTCTTGAAATTGAATCTTTGTCAGGGAGAAAAAGATGTAGGGAGGGACAACAAAACAAGGTGTGAGACAGAGTTGCATAAATGAAAAACAAAAGATAAAACGATATAAAATCTAGATCTAGATCAGGGCTCCCAGTGAAAAATTTTCCCAACCCCTGAACTTTGTCGGAGGATCGCGATAGACGCAACAAAGTGCACAAGTAGGCCTACAAACATTGCAAAAGGAAGAGCAAGAAAACGAGCACTGAAAGGATCCATGTAAACAAACAAAACATGTTTGGGAAAAGAAAATGTTGCCAGATACATGTATTCGCATAAATTGTGAATGTCAACCGATTTCGATAAAAACCGGAAGGCAAAGTAAGTAGTAGTTAGAACAGGAAGTAAAGGTGGGCAGTTAGTGCCAAACTGGCATACATCGCTCTATTATTATGTTCTCCAAATTTTCGCCTTTTTTCTCGGAGAAGATAATTATGAAACCCGTGCAGATGCGAAGCGCGACGGAAACATGACCGCGCGATGCTCAGCGATTCCCCGGCCGCTGATCTCAGCCCCTGACTTTCTCCGAACTGCGAACCCCGGAAATTCGCAGATCCGCGGAAGTCTGAGAGCCCTGCTAGATCTAATCTGAATCTATAATCCGAGTCTAAAACTAAAAGTCATATGAATAAACTAGACCTAAAGTGTCAGAGTCAGACCATTAGATCTAGATCTAGATTACGAAGAATGAGTCGAATGATTTAGAATCTAGATCTGCGATTTTGTAGTTTTGTTCGTTTAAGTCCACAGCTGAACATCAGAGACCCTGAATTGCCAGGTAATCATTGAGGAGTGAACTAAGCGTAAGACAGGAAAAAAACACTGAAGTAAAGCCAGAAACTCAAAATTAAAATTCAAGCAAAGAATGGCGCTTTATCGGCAGTTCCCACCCCCAATTATCAATTGCCGGTTTGGGCCCCAAGAGTAAGAGTGGGGGGTTCAGGGGGGGTGTTCTCGTGCGCATCTCTTGCCCTTCATTGTACTTTGCTGGACCAGGAGTAGGCCTAGGCCTAGCCTCGCAGAGTCGCGAGAAAATAGGAATGGTAGTGTCAATTGCCACCGAGTGACGCAGTGGCAATTGACACAAATTGACAGCAGCGTCAATTGCCACAGAGTAAATTGAAGCTCTTTTGCGTTGGTGAGTAGATCTAGCCTATTGGGCTCGAGTGCTCAGTGTTGTCCATTTGCCTCTCTGGGTAAAATTGTACTTTACCGGACCACCGGTCGGAACTACTTTCGCTATGGCGCCCCTGGTTTCTAGTGGCCCGCTATTCTTCGTTTCCGAGCTCCCCTACTCACTCTCCTACTCAGTTTTCTACGTCCTCACTCTTCAACTGCCAGCAATCAACTGACGTCTCTTACCGGGTTTTTCAGTCATCACGACCGTGCCATCGTGCCCTTTGACCCTGACACCTTGAGGCTAATTGGTCAATCTAATCACGTGGTCCACTATTCTTATTTGCTCGCGACTCTGCTGGCTTGGCCTACTCCTGGTCCGGCAAAGTACAATGGAGGGCTAGAGATGCGCACGAGAGCTCATTTGCATAATTGCAACCCCCTCGGCCCTGCTCGCGACTTGGCGAGTATCTACCCCGATTGTCCGCTCATGTTATTGTTTATAATATGTGTGTGTGAGTGTCTTTAAATTATTGTTGCCCTGGCCCCCCCCCCCCTCCCCCCACTGTTGTTACATTGAATGTAAACACGACTGTCCGTTCATGTTATTGTTTCGCATTTTTGTGTGTTTTCTTTATTATAGTTTCCAGGGGGGCAAGCCCCCCTGAACCCCCCCCCCCCCCCACTGTTGGTATGATACACGATGGTCCATCAAAGTTAAATCCCCTGCCCACTCTCAACCACCACCTCTCGCTCACCTCGCCTCGCCAGTCGAGCTGGCTTGCGCTGTGCGTGCGCGAAGTCGCCCGCGGAACTCTACCTTTTGTCTGCACGCAGAGTACTATGACTATGAGAGCGTAGTTAGGCTAGGTGTGCGTAGTAATCACGGGCCTAGACGGGTGGTCCGGTAAAGTACAATCCAGCCCCTCTCTGTCCCTCTGTGTGTGTGTGTCTTTTCCTGACCCCGTTCCCCGATATAAAATGAATTTCTGCTTGAGTTTGTGTGCGTTTGTGACCTACTTCTAGAATTGCCTGTGTTGGTTCTACACCGAAGTGTAGGCTAAGACGAGCCTAGATCTGGGCCTACGCCTCATTGAAAACACGCCAAGTTGGTACCGTAGCTCTAGACTAGATGCTTGTCCAATGAAATTAGTAGAGAACAAATTGACCCATTAGTATTAGCCTTCATTAGGCACATTATGAACAGAAAGCTAAAGATAGTGCTGTTTTCAGACTTGACACCGCTTCACTCCGTGGCAATTGACACTATCATCAATTTTTGTCAATTGTCCCCGCAACTGACCATTTGATTAGCAATGACAATGAAAAATTAAATTTTCATCCAAATTGCTTAAAAATAGGCTTAAATGAAAATAGAGTAAATTCTAAGAACTATGGTTTTTAAATTTTAAAAATCCATTGATAAATAAAAAAGTTATTGGGATTTTTGTTTGCAAAATGTTGGGGGACCTTCATATAGGAAAAAATCGCCAAAATGTGGGACATGTTTTGATGTACTTTGAGGAAAAACTGTTCATAAGTCAGTAATGAATTGGAGCATATGAATGAAACTTGGCATCTCCATGTGATTTTTAGTGCCGAATCTAGTTTTGCTATCACTTTTTCGATGTCTTCATTACTTTGGATCTTAAAGACTGATATTTGCCTGAAATTTGTTGAATTGCGTGACATCGTTTTTACGGCGACGCGATCACCCCTTCTAAAACTCAGTAAAGCGCTATCGGGAAAACCCGCGATGTAGTCATCGGTGACCCATTTGGTTATAGGCAGCCAATCACATGCCGCCTAGCGATCACGCGCCTCTAGCGTGCCGGCACCTCGCGTTTGGAATGCGCGATCAAGTTTCTAGATCTAGGGTTTTATCAATGGGTGGGTGGTCATTTTAAGGGCGCTTTTCGGTAGTTCCCACCCCCCTTATTTGATAGAGCCTGACCTACATCTAGATCTACGTTTGATTCGCGGCAAGCTAAGATGTCAAACCTAACAACTGCAAAACATTAAATTGTGGTAAAATTCAGGGGGGCATGCCCCCCTGAAACCCCCCACCTTGTTTTTATTAGGTCAGGGGGGCAAGCCCCCCTGAAACCCCCCTACTCTTGGGGCCAAAACCGGCAAATAACAAATGCGGGGTGGGAACTACCGAAAAAGCGCCATTTTAAGTTGGTACGGAAAATCTACTTAACGCAGAGATCTGAAATTTTACAGCAATAAAGAAGACATGTGGGGCGCTTGTGTGGTCGACGATCAACCCGCAGCTCCGCTTAGTTTTCGAACCGCAGAGGAAATTCGCACAAACATGGCAATATCTCCAGTTCTAGTAATCGTTCGGGATTGTACGCTGGCATGTCGTTAGTTTAACCTCTCCTCTGGTTGGTTGCCGAGTTTCATTTATTTTCGTCCAGGAGTTTTCCCGTAACTAAACTTAGAAGAGAGTCACTTCTGATTCCGAGCGGCCCAAAAAATACCCCTCGCGCGGAGGCCGATTTCTGGCCCAAGGCGCAGCGGGCGATTGGCATTGCTAAATTGATTGATTAGATTGACCAATTCGCCTCAAGGTGTCAGTGTCGTGGGTCAAAGGGCACGGTGGCATGGTCGTGATGACTGAAAAACCCGGTAACAGACGTCAGTCAGTCCGTTGCTGGCAGTCGAAGGATGAGGACGAGGAAAACTGAGTAGAAATCAGTAATCTAGGCTTTCTAGGAGTAGGAGAGTGAGTTGGGGAGCTTGGAAAGGAAGAATAGCGGGCCACTAGGCACCAGGGCCAGGGGCGCCAGAGCCAAAGTAATTCCGACCGGTGGTCCGGTAAAGTACAATCTTACCGATTACTGTAGACTGTAGTAATTCGTTCTACCTGAGTGACGCTGTCACTGAAATGAGTCTGCGGTGGTGACACCCAACCTCTGCTTGTTGGCAGTTGGCAGTAGTTGATGTAGGAAGTTCGACAATTTCGTCCAACCAAGCACAGCATCCGGTTGACTCCACGCAATCGTAAATTGAACTCATTTGGATCTAAACACTTTTGTGCGAATTTATTCCTTTATACGAGACACGAGATGATTAAAATGGCAATCTTTAGTTTAATATGCAAGAACAAATTATATGTAACAGCAGAATATGTGCTGATCATTTACCACTGGGTCTATTTTCAAATTATGATGGAAAATTGAAATAAATCTAGCCAAACCGCTTTATTAAACTAGGCCTAAGCTATCTTACAACGTACGGAATCACAGATAGGTATCCCCTTTTGCCAATTTGCCTTGGGTACAGTTAAGAATATTTTGAAACCTCTCCGATGAAGAAAACACAAGGACATGAGAAAGAATGAACAAGGAAACTTTAAAAATAGTTTTCATTTATACATAGCATAGATCTAAAAGTTACAAAAATGTAGATCTGATTCCAAGCATTTCCCTCTGTAGAGATTGTTGACAAACTTCCCTATTTACCTGGCGTTGTACTGGCGCCATTCTTAAAAACAATAACAAATTAATTATTGTACCCGTAACTACCCTTCTTCCTTCCGTAAACAGTCAACAGTCAGTCAGTGTGTGTGAAGTGTTTTTCCGTGAAATTTACACTGCAGACTGGAGATCGATTAGAACTGTAGTCCTAAGTCTGGTAGATTTACAGTCTACAGCACAGCCCAGATCTACTAAAATAAGGCAGAGAATGGCTTGTTGTGTAAAGAGAGATGGATGGGAAGGGAGGATCTACTCGATTTAGGGCTTTCAGTAGGCTACGTTCACTTCAGCCCCAGTCAGTCTACTTTTTGCTCTTTGAGTTCTGTGCCAAACGTTAGCTCGCTACGCCCAGATTACCTTGCCTTACAGTAGGCCTAATCTAGATCTACAATAAGCTACTGCCACTAAGTTATAGTTATTAACTCAACAAACCAAACTACTAAAACCGTCAAACCTCTTGACTTTGACTGACTTTACTACTTTCACTTGAGAAAGACTCAGAATACTCAGATACTCTTTGATCTTTGATTCTGCCAGTGCCAGAATGTCTGAAGCTGTGAAGAAGGGCCTCAAATCTTTTGATGATTTCCTTCTGGACTATGATGTTTTCAAGTCTGATACAAGTACAAGAAACGTTACAGCAGTTTGCAATTTAGACTATGCTGCTGCTTCCCTTGCCGCCACTGTTCGACTTCTGTTGTCCAAAGATTTGGCAAACAAGACATTTTTGTTAGTGTTTGGAAAGAAGTCGAGTGAGAATCTAGATGACGCAGTGGCAGATACTGCTGATACTTCATCATCATCAGGGACAACATTTCAACAAGACTCCCAAGTCCAAGACCCGACAAGCCCAAACTCTACCAATTTTATTGGTCAGCAAAGTAGATCTAGATCTATGTTTGGTTCTCCCCTAAAGCTTGAAGCAATTGCGAATCTTTCTGGCAGTGACAATAGAGCTGTCACCTCAACACCGGTTGAAAAGGCGAAAAGAGTTGTTTTCTTACCCCCTGTTCCAGCTGATAAAGCGAAAAAGATATTGTCTGCTTTCGCTAAGAATAATTTGAGTGCAAGTGGAACTCAGTTGGTGACTGTGTTTTGCTTTGATAAAGACCAACCTAAAAAGCCTCTTTTGTATGGAATGTACAGAGGAAATAATATGCATGGAGAAATTGAACTTAGGACATTTAAAGTTACTGCCAAGATGAATGATTCAAAAGTGAATTTGGCATCTGTGGAACCAATGCTGATTAGCTGTGGTAAGAAATTGCCATGTTTATCTTTTTAGAATTAAAAAAAATAATTGTTTATAAATTCCATGACTGGCATACATACTGACTGGCAAGCTGAAACTGAAAATGAGACGAGACGAAGTAGTCACTGATCTTGATTTATATTTTAACATATGTGGGCTGTAGGCCTCTGTATAATATCCTATTCAGTTTTAGTTTAGTTTTGAAGTACGGCTGTGGTCAGGCTAGTTGCCTATCAGCCATTTGTTGCTTTCATTGCTTGTTCCTTCCTGCTCGTTGTTTTCACACTCTGTTATCTGTAGGTTGGTGCTCATGGATCTGGCAATTTGAAACCAATCTAGGTTCATGGAGAATTATATTTATATGTATGTGCCTTCCAGACCATGTCAATCCTATTCTTGAAAGCATTCAAGGATGGTGCAGACACCACTATTTCCGGTAGGGAATTCCAAGCGTTAAATGTGCATACACTGAAGAAGTTTTGGCGGACTGCTGTTTTTACATGGGTTTTTTTCAATTTTAGGCTGTGTCCCCTAGTGTTAGAGTGTAGATCCCGCAGTAAAATGTCTCCCGTTACGTTGTAAATTCCTGTTAAATACTTCTTGTAGCATTCAATCTTGTTGCCTCTAGCTCTCCGATAATAGTACAGCGATGGCAGATCCAATTTTCTGAGACGATCGCAGTAAGCAAGGTGCTGTAGTTCAGGAATTAGTTTGGTGGACCAATGTTGCACTTTTTCAAGTTGTTCTTCATCACCTTTAAGTCTGGGGTGCCAGACCACTATGGAAAAATCATCATTCATGATATTAAAGCCAGATTTTTAATTCTTTTTTTAACTCTTTTCCTACCAGGCCAAACAAAATCCACCTCTAGCCCATGGCTTTTCCCTGACCTATTTTTACACCCCCTACCCCACGGAAGGAAAATGTCAAAACATCCAACTAAACAGACACAAAAATCCTATAGAAATATCTTAAATAATATCCTATGGCCCATCAAACTGAAGGTTAAAAAATGATCTTCAGATGGTGGTACAATATTGCAGATTTATTTAAATTTATTCCAATTACATTTATATTACTTTGGGGTTTCTACTTTAAGTAAAAGTGGTAAATGTGGAAGGTGACATATATGAAATCAACAATTTTCCAGCTTTGAACGGTCATAAAACTAAAAAAGTACAACAACAGCACGATTCCAACTTCCCAGGTAGGTTGCTTCAGGTAATGCAAAGAAATACTGAAAGTTATGTGTGTGTACCTGTTATAATAGAAGTGAAAATATAGCCTAATATAGGAGGTAAATTTTTACTTTCACTCCCACACAACATGCACTGCTTCGGGGGTCAAACTGCATTATATATTGTTTGCTGCAGATCACGCATAAAGCCACTAAAACTGTCGCAAATCAATTACTTTCAAGGAAATTTCAAACCTAACTAAAATATCAAAATATGAGTTTAAACGGGGTGGCATGCCCACCTGTAACCCCCCAGATTTTTTTTTACCCCAGGAGGGCAGGCCCTCGTCTTATTTATGGGTAGGTAAAATCGATCACACCCTTCTCGTTTGGGTGAAAAATCTCGAAGGTTCCGTCTCCAAGTTGTGCATGTTAAAGATCCGTTGGTGGTCCAAAATCGTTTGTAGGTTTGGCCACCGCACAAGCAAAATTCTAAATTTCCTACCTACTGAAAAATGAATGTTTAATTTCAATGTGTCCAGCGCGCTCATATATAATATATATATATACATGACTTTATTTATACATATATGTGCACTTAAAACACACACACAAAAAAAAGGCAAATTAATTAAAGAATAGTTGGTGCAGGAATTATGGAATGTTTAGATGCTCTATATTTGTGTGAAAAGCTTAAACGTCAGATCATGTTATAATAATTTTATAATTATAACTTATGACGATGTGAGCAACTGGTCAGAGTGCACCACCCTCACTTACGGATCCAGCCCTTCACATTCATTGATTCAAACACAAGCATGTATACACTCATGCACACAAACATTATAAATTCACACATCATACGGCCCAATACAGAGTCTAGGTACAGTCCCACACTCTCTTCGATCATACCCCACTGTATGGTACTGTTGTGGTCTCAGTTTGAAGTAGACTTCATCTCAATGCAAAATTGTCTAATTCTTGTCATTCAGAAAGACAGACGTGATCAAGTTTCAGACTAATGAGTGTTTCATGTTTTGTAACAGACAAAATCCTTATTACCATCACGATAAAAAAAACGTTATTTTGGGCACTTTAAAGATTACATTTTTGTGGGTGGTTGGCGGGTGCTTTTTTGTGTTTCTTGTTACTTTCTTGTAACACCTAATCTTCGGCACTTATAACATGTGAGGCAGCGTGGTGAAATTAGGCGCTTGTTAAAATAATTATATTGAAGAAAAAGCATTCTCCTGCGTTTGGCAATTTTTAAAAACCAATTTCTTGTTTTTGGCTTGACAGTGTTGTTGTTCAATTAAGAACACATTTCTGTGTGGATTTTTATTGGAAAACTGTCATTAAAGGCACAAAAATTTTCAGTTTCCACAGACTTTGAAACTAGATGACTATACATTGTGGTGCTTGTTCGTCTATGTGAGTTTACATGTCGTTCATCTTATCTGTTTCAGAATTGTGAACATTGCTGATCGATTCGATAAACTCTATCTTTGAAAGCAAATACCTCAAAGTTATTTAAAGAATAACAAAATAACCACATTTTGGCAGCCATTTTCTAAATAATTCTGCCTTTGAAACCAGTCGACCCCACTTTTTCAATTTCAAATATCTTGACTTCTATATTCATGATATCTGAGTATTTTTTTCACCGAAAGCAAGACAAATTTATATAAACAACCTTTAAAATGATGAATAACTCCACAAGTACAAAAATTGACAAGTGCCTGATTCCACCACGTTGTGATACATATGACCTTATTGTGTCGCAAGTGCCATTATAAAACTCTTACTAAAACTAAAAAAGTTACTTTTTTAAAATCTGTTTCCCTCTCTTTAGGTTCAACAGTTAAATTAAAAGAATACAACGAAGTTCGATTAAAATCTGAAAACAGCAGTTAACTGACAGCAAATAAAGGCCCTGATTATTGTTTTTTTTTAATCTGAGCTACCTCTCAACTCTCTTAACTGAAGAAAATCTGGAGGTCCACAAATTCGGGTGAAAGGTACTTCACTTACTGTGTCCACTGCTCTGTGAAATTTTACAAAAATCTCAGCCCAGACTTCAATACTTTAATGAATTTGATTTGTCAAAATATCAAATGTTATTATTCCTTTTAGATAGATGGATGGTTTGAAAAAGAGAAAACTCTAAAATCATGATTGATTTTTTTTTTTCAATTTCTGACAGGACATGACTGTCAGATGGCAGCATCCTACAACATTCTGGAGGACAAAGACGGAATGGGTTTCATGACTCTGGAGGCAAAATGGTCAGATCCAAATGGCAAGCTGAAACTGTCCAGACTGCCTCAGACAGGCTTCTCCTTGGATATGAGTATACAGTCTGGTAAGAACAGGTTTCTGTTGTTTTTTTCCAGAAACTATGAATCAGTAGACTGAATTTTTTCTCTCCTGGAGCATTAATGTTAACATAACATGCATGAAAATCACACTTCATTACTTATTATCAAAATTCGTTCATGAATTTATTAATTTTAAATTATTGTTTTACACAAAAACCATCATTCACACCCCAGAATATAATTGTCATTGCTTATATATATTAGTATATATGAATATTACCATACATATGGTGAATTTCTGTTTAGTGTGCAAGAACAGTTATATACAATGATGAGATGTGATGTTCTCAAAATTTTGGCTTTAAAATATTGCAAAAGAAGTAATTTTGAAGCTGTAATTTTCCTAGATAAAATGTTATCTTTTCATGACATAATGACGTTTTTTGTTGGTTTTTTTATTCGGGAGGGGGGGGGGGATTTTTGTGCAATTTTCCAGTTGAGAATATAAGATGACACACTTACTTGACTTTCTCATCTTACGGGAAAGTTAATTTTCAAACTCCTCTTTAACTCCTTCGAGAATGCTGATGTAACTTAGATTATATTTTTCCCCACTAAAATACAGGGCTTGCGAGCATCTTTCCAGTGAACTGCACACCTCTATTATAATGTGTGTGTGTGCATTTTATCCAAAATGGTGCTCAAAAAAGAAAATCCTAGTGTTTAAATTAACTCTCTATACAGTTATTTTGAAACACTGATAGATCTAGCATTTTTTCTTTTGAGCAACATGGGAAGGTTCTAAACATTCAAACAGAAAAGCAGTGTGTGTGTTGGAATTCAGATCATGAGTTTAGACCATTCATCTTTACCCCTCCACTTGTGAAAAAATATGAAAGTTACATAAAGTTACATTTATATGATCTGAACTGTTTTCCGTCAGATACTGGTACCTTTTTTCGTTTGATTTGAGTTCCAAGTTTTCAAATGGTTTTATATTCACCACTGACAACTGAGCTTACTTTTAAAAGACACTCTCTTTATGTTGTTATGATACAACAAAAATAGACACCGTTTTTCCCCAAATCATTGACTTTATTTTAAAGTTGTACAGACTTTGGCCGATTTCCATTTAAATCATAATGTGTTTGAAGCTGGGAAAAAGGGCAAGTGCCTCAGGGCTGGAAAGAAGCAACGATGATCCCGATCCTCAAGCCAGGGAAAAGTAAGGCACAACCATTAAGCTATAGACCTATCAGCCTCACAAGCTGTATATGTAAGACAATTTAGCACTTCATAGCTAGCAGAATGCAGTGGTACCTAGAGGCGCAACACATCCTTGTACCAGAAGAAGCTGGGTTCCGTCAGTTCAGGAGCACAGAGGACCAGACAACTTACTTGTCCCAAGTTATAGAGGACTCCTTCCAGGCACAGAAAGTGATGCTAGCAACATTTATTGATCTACAAAAAGCGTTTGACAAGGTGTGGAAGGAGGGTCTACTAGTCAAGCTCCTTAGAAGTGGTATCCAAGGCAACATGTACTAATGGATTAAATCCTATCTACATACAACAGAAGAGCACGTGTGCAGGTGGATGGATATCAAGGACGGAAACTGCTGCTGCGACAAGGAGTACCTCAAGGTGGAGTCATGTCACCTTTGCTCTTTATCGTTTTCATCAATGACCTAATGAAAGAACTTCCCAAAGGAATTCATGCCGCATTGTATGCAGACGACCTGGTTCTTTGGTGCTCTGAGGAATTCGTCGCTACTGCCACATATCGCATGCAACTAGCATTGAACAAACTCACTACATGGACAAAAACCTGATGTGTAACCGTAAACAAAGATAAGTCTTCTGCTACACTCTTCACTCTCAGCCAGGCTGAACCAAAACACCTCACATTAGACAACCCCCCCTCCCCTAAAGTTAGAGAATCAACAATAGTGTCTTGGAATAATCTTTGACAAGCGTCTCACATGGAAAGAACCCGTTCAAAATGCAGAAAATAAAGTCAGAAAGAAACTTAACATCATGAGAAATCTAGCAGGGACTCAGTGGGGAGCAAATGAGAAAACACTTAGACAGGTCTATCTAGGCGCAATCAGGCCCCATCTCGAGTACAGATCCAGTGCATGGATGACTGCAGCACAGGCTCACAAATACACCCTGGAAAAAGTGCAAAACCAGGCTCTCCGAATAATCACTAGGGCAATGAGGTCAACGCCTATAGAAAAGATGGAACAAACAACATCTATAGTGGCCATACAGAGGAGATGGCAATGCAAGGCCCTCATACAGTACACCAATGCCACAGCTATGGAGGATCATATACTGCACACAAGAACAGCCAGATCAGACACCACAAGACTTAAAAGATCCAACTTCATCAAAGAAAGCAGAAAAATCCAAAGATTCCTTCAGGACCATCTACCAGCCACAGTGAACATGCTGAACCATACCCCAGAGGCACCATCATGGGAAAAGAAAAACACAAATTATACACACGTCCATTCCTATGTTCACCACAAAAGATGACCACTGTGACCTGAGCAAGAAATCCCTCACCCTGTCAATGCTTGAACAAAGATACGAGAAGCATGGATAAGGATCTATAGAGACGGGTCTGCCACTGATGCTCTGAAAAGAGGAGGAGCCGGAGTGTACGTACAGTTCCCAAATGGACGATGACAAGCAGAGGCAGTCCCAACAGGGCGACATTGTACAAACTACAGGGCAGAGACGGAGGCTCTAATACCTGCAGCAAACATCATCAAGAATGTGGTAGACCCCCAAAGCCAAGTAGTTTTCCTAACAGATGCCATGTCAGTACTGCAGGCAATCACTGTCGGCAAACTACCAAGGCTACGAAAAGTAATTGAGGACATCCCATGTCTGAGGATCATGCTGCTGCGGATTCCATCACACTGTGGTGTCTTAGGAAATGAGCAGGCAGACAGTATGGCCAAACTAGGAGCACAGAAAGAGCAGCCAGACCACAGCGTTAACTACACAGAAATAAAAACTATTATAAATACACTATTTAGAGCACCTCAGACACCAGATAGCTACCATGAGCTGTCCCACCAAGAACAAGTGATTATCTTCCGACTAAGAACACAACACACAAGACTGAGACAACATATGTACAGATGTTTTAAACTAGTACAATCACCAAAATGCCAGTGTGGAGAGGCAGACCAAACTGTTGAACACATCCTTCAGCACTGCAAGACACACAGGGCCCTGAGACAGGAAACGTGGCCAACCCCACTGACGCTACAAGAGAAGCTATACGGGCCAACAGATGAACTGAGCAGGACGGCCCAATTTATGACAGATACCAGACTTCAAGTGTGATGCGATCGAGAAGAAGAAGAAAAAAATAATGTGTTTGGTCATTTCTTTAAATACTGAAAGCGCTTCATTCATTTCTTTCTTGTCTCCTTTAGTGTTGTGTGCCGTGGGTGGAAGAAAAAATGTTTTTAACCCTATCCGTACTTCATGTTTCACTGGCACGTTATAAATTCATTTATCATTATTATAGCTGTGCTCAAAATTTATAAATTGGCTCACATTGTTTATATGATTGTACCAATTGCAACTCTTGAGACCAGGAGTGACAAAAATGTTTACTTTCAAATTTTTCTATGTTGATTAATGAAATGTTGTATTTATATTTTTAAAAATTTTTAAACTGACCTGATCAGTATGATGAAACTGAAGTCTGGGCGCAACAGAATGAGTGATGCGTAACACAAGATCAAGATCAGCATCTATTAATGCCAATGCAGTGAAGACCTGAGTGCTGAGCATCTCTTACAAGTTACCACATTATAGTGTTCAAAGAAAATCAGTGTAGCCAGCTGAAACTCCACTGAGGCACAAACTGGATAAAATGGAAACCTGGAAGACAGTCTCTACTTTCAGAGGATTGCTACACTTGTTGGGAGAGTGGCATCTCCATCTACAGTCTTCTGAAGGAGTTGGTCGCTTTTAAGCACAAGGGGGCTATCCCGAAAAATACTGTTTTGAGAAAATCGAAGGTAAAGATTTTGCCCCTTGTTCAGTTTCTTCAAAAGACAAGGAGAGTTTTCTCTATAACCAAACAAATATACACACCAATGAAACCAAACGTCTCCTATAGGTGGGGCAATGCCCACTTTTGGTGTAGGTCAAGATTTCTGGAAACCCCCAAAATCTAGGCTATCCCCCTTTTCCTTAAAATTAAAAGCGACCAGTTATTTTGTTGGAACATTGCAGTGTTAGAATTTGTGCATCACTTGAGGGACAGCTTGAGCTACCTTTAGTACTGTGTATCTTTACTTCATTGCTGGGTAGAGAGGCATTGCAGAAACTTTTTAGATGCTTTCAGGTCATCAAAACAGTTAACGAAACATACATTTTAACCGTAGCATGTTGAAGAAATACCAACCTCAGCATTTTAATTTTCATTTGTTGTTTCGGAGTATAAAATTTATATTGTATGCATTAAACTTCGGATTAGAGAAAAACATGTATACAAATCAGTTGATGGATAGCACTCTTATGCAAGGTTCACTTCTAGAGCGAAATGCATACCATGATATTGACAACAGCAAAGCACATGCTATTGATTTTTTTTTATGAGACACTCATTAAAGTCTATATGTGGCTGATTCTTGATTAAGGCTTATCATTGGCTGCATTGTATGTTAAGCCTATCAAAGTGTTTGAACCTGCAGCTCTATACTTGTCTGACGGTTGCATTCCTTTGTTGTATTTCAGGGAATGAGTATAGCCCTGTTTTCGGTTACTTCTGTGAACTTCAAAAGGTTAAGAGGTTTATGTCCGCACTGAAGAAAGAGGAAATGCCTGAAATGTTGTCTGCAGCCACAGCTTCTGTGTCTAACACGCTGAAAGAGTTACTACAGAATTTAAAGGTAAACTTCCATACAGGTCATTACAATAGGTTTGTTTGTTTGTTTTTCTTGTGTAACGTTTTTGATATTTGAGGGGGTGTTTCATTCTAGGGGACTTTTTAGTCTGAGAGTGATTATGGTTGCTTTTCACTTAACTAAGGCAGTGTATATTTTGTAATGTCCCTAGGTGTACAACTGCTATGTGCTCAGGATTAGTTGTACTGGTGGGGCATCATGCCATAAAATGTGCTTGAATTACCTCAGATCTTTAGAAAATTGAACCGCTGCTCATGCTATGAGTTGTTTACAGGGTATCATCAAAGTAGTAGGGTTTAGTATAGTATAGTATAAGGTTTTACGGCGCTCGCAACTGCTAAGGTCATATGAGCGCTAGTAGGGTTTGGCCAATGAAATAACTGAAATGTATTTAGGCAGGAAATTTTTTACTTCCCCTATGACTGTCTGTGTAATCTCTTGGATCTTTTGGAGCAAACTGAAAAAGAACTTGAATTTGAGTGGGGGGGGGGTTGTTGAGTGAAGGTGTTTTACACATCCATAGACGCATTTGGATCATTTAGGAGCTGGACTTCGACCCTGTCTGTCAGGGCAACTGGGGCCGAGAGGAATACAGCATCCGAGCAGAAAGATCAAGATACTCTATAAAAATTCTCCCCTCGTGGGAATCAAACTCAGACTTCTGATTGCAGCAGTAAGGTGCCTACCCGCTTCACTGTGCTAGTTTGAGTGGTCTGACATGCTGGAGAGAGAAGAACACTGACTGACTGAGAGACATAGTTGTCCACCACTTTTTTAAGTTCAGAAGTTCAGATCTTATGTTGATGGGGTACACTTTCCTTAGTATTCAAAGATGGGCCTGACTTATACTGGCAGTCCTTTAAAATTATTGTGCCTGTTAGAACAAGACTTTACAAAGTCAAAGAAAAGCTGTGGGCTATAGTATGGGACCGTTTACAAAAATGACATCAGCTAAAATCAACCAAAATGTACATGTACATTTAGATTGAATTTATACAGGATGCCTTTTATATATTTACACTTACACCTTTGATCTTTATTGTAAATTTAAAAAATAAAAACTATTGTTATTAAAGAATACAGTGGAATCCACTTATAATGAGTCCTGAAATAACGAGGAGTCTGTTATAAAGACACTATTCTAAAACCCCAGGGGGGGTTTTTCTTTGTCTTTGTAAATAAAATATTGCTATAGCACAATCAGACGAACACGCAAGTTGGTTATAGCGGAAAATTACTGCTGCTGTCCACAGCGCATAGGCCATACATAATATGTAAAACCTCGCCAGCAATTTATGGTTTTGTTCTTTTTTGTTTTGTTTTTTTAAATCTTTCTGTCCATCAGTTTTTAATATTGTGCCCTAGAGTTCTCTCTGTTTCCATGAAACGCTGTCATTCCCTTAGTTACATAAATCACAAGGGAGTACTGTTGCACTCACTACCCTGAAAAAGGCTCTGGCTATATGTTTTACTTGATTGCCTTAATGTAGATGTATGAGGTCTGTCCCACAGGTAAGTTTCCCCGTTCTGTAAAATCAACAATTTTTTATATAGACATGAAATTTTGCACCCATACCTACTGAAACATTATTTTCTATTCAACATAACAACCGTTGGTCTCGATGCACTTTTTCATTCCATGTGGCCAGCGGTTAAACACAATGACCATGTCCGCTTGGACCAGAGTCCTTAGCACAGCATTTGCTTCCAACTCTATTTCTTCTTCGTCTTCCATCGCTGCCCCCCTAAGTCCTTTGATTTTGACGAAGAATTGAAAGTTGCATAATCCTAACTTTGGGAAATAGCAGGGATATTTAAGGATATCCCACTGTCAGGGGTCCAGGAAATCGGTGACCTTTTGAGCTTGTTGTCATAATGGGAGACAACACCTTGCTCAAGCAGACTGTGCCACTTCCATCTGATTGCAGGTCTCAGCTTTGAAGAACCATCCTAATAATAGTCATCCTTAATATCGAAAAACTTGATGTGCTTTACTTTCAAAGCACCTTGCTTGGGTTGATTGAGCTTTCTGAGGTTGTGGTGATCCTGGGTTCCCCACTCTGCTGATTGCCTTTTCAGTTCTGTATCCCACAAACACACCCATATTTCATCCCTTGTTTTGATTTTTCTAATTCTAACAAAATCTTTCCCTTTAAGATGAGGAAGAAATGTGCTCAAAATAAGGACTCTGGCCGAAACGGACATTGTCATTGCGTTTAACTGTAACTGCTGGCTACATCAGATGAAAAAGTACATTATAGCCAAAGATCATTTTGTTGAATACAAAACTTGTTTGTGTTGGTATGTGCGAAATTTTATACATGTGCATCTGTAAGATAAAAATTATTAATTTTACAGAACGAGGAAACTTACTTCTAGAACAGATCTCATATCCCAATCAAGCTAAGGATGTTTGTGGTTGGCAGGTGCTCTGATGTAGTTTGCTTCATCTTTCCTATGAAATATTTATTGTCGTTATCTCTCCTTTTCTTTCTATGTTGCAATTGCTGCTATCTAGTAATACCTATATAATCTTCAGCACTTTATGACCTATTTTTGTTACAAGTGCTGTAAAAGTACTAAATCTAAGCGTAGGCTAAGTAACACCTACTTGCAATCTAACCACTCTAAATAGGTTTCTATTTCAATGTTCTTTCCCCCCCCCCCCCCCCCCTTGATTTCAGCTGGGTGTTTCACCCCCAGTGGTCACAGGATCTGCTGAGGTACGCAGCTCTTCTCACATGGCACGACAGTTGAACTTAGAGCAGCGACAAAACAAAGACTTCACCGACTTTCTATGGGAAGTTCTCAGCCAGTGCACTGACCTTGAAGGGTTGTCCAGCTGCCTGTCTGCGACGTTTGCAGCCCTCAAGGCTGGAGATTTGCCGACCTTTGTACACAAGGACAACCAAACGACGATCGCGCAGCTTGTGCGACAGTCACACTCTGGTATCGCTTACTTCCCTTCCCTGACAGGTTTCCTGCCCGTACGTCTTGTCACAGAAATTGGCGTGCACAAGATTTACAAGGATTATATGGCATTGTTCTTAGGCAACAGGCTGTGTACTGCTGGTCAGTGGGAGGAGTTCGTCAAGTCTCAGGTAGAAGGAACTGTTGGAATTGTTGACATGGAGGAGATATATCAGAAAGAGTTGTCGCAGAAATTTCATGTTTTGACCAAGCTCCATCACTGTCTTGAAGTAGTTTCTATTGTCGATATCTTCACGGAAAAACAAACCCTTAGCAAAATCACAAAGAGCCTTTTGGATCTGTACAAGAGTGAAGACCTGAATGAAGAGAAGGTATTCAGCTATCCCATCACAGTTGTACAGGCCGTGCCAGAGATAAAAAAAGTTAGACCGTCCATGATGAAAAGAGAAGCATCTGAGCGAGGCAATACATATATCGACTGCTTTCTGTCTGAGCTCCCTTCTTCTTTATCAGGATTCGCATCAGCTGAGACTGTTGTGAGTCCCGGGGATGTCTCCTCTATTCTTGGAGACTGCGAAGACTATTATCTGTTTCAGACTACTGAAAAATGCTTGACTCTCGGACATGCATAGTAAAGCATATACGAGATGTATGTATTTATGTGTGAACAAGTAGCCTACATTGAGCAAGAAATGAACTTTTACACTCAGAACTCTCTTTGTTATGTTATAGATCCAAATATATCTGATACGGTTGAAACTGTCTACGTCTAAGTCGGCCATCCATTGTCGAAGAGAAAAATGGCCGTCTCAGACAGGTGACCATATTACAAGATGTCATTATAATGTAAAAAAATATGCAAGGGAGGAAATGGGAAATTGCTGTTTGTACAGGTGATTGTCTTAGACAGGTGGCCCTTAGAGCAGGCACCTCTGTATTTGCTCTTATCTAGGTCATGTGTATCAGTGATGTTTCAAGGGTTGCTGGAATGGAAGAGTCAAATGAGACTTTGGAGATACCAAAGTTTCTGGTTGGTTATCTCCTTCGGGGTTTTTCCTATATAGCCTATATACAGTATAACACGGATAGCTCGAAATCGTCGGGACCAGCTTCGGTATTTCGAGGGATCCGTAGTTCAAGGGATATACAAAGATAAAGAAGAGAAGGAAAAAACGGGACTGCAGGCACAATTCGACGGATGGGTGATTTCAAGTCTTCTGTGTTCGACCTATCCGCGTTATACTGTATATCCTTTTTTTCTTTATAATCTGCACAATTTATAGTTTTCTCTTCAGTTGGCGTACTTGTAAGAAATATGACCACATGTTGCAGTCTTTGTAGAATTGCCAACATCTCTTTGACTCAGTATATAGCTACCCCAGTGCTTTCTTGTCGTATCTCCATTTTTAATAACAGTGGAAACAGTTCATAACAAAGAGTGAGCACGTGATATCACATTTTCACACCAAAAAAACTGAGATACGACAAAAAAATACTGAGGTCACTTTATAATTTAAAACTGCTGTTTACTCTGAAGTACAGTGGAGTCTTAGAACTTAAAACGAAATCCATGAGACCCAGATTTTCTTTGTTTTGGCAGTGTTTTCAGTTTTGAGAGATTGTTCAAGTATAGAAGGAAATTAGCGTGAATCTAGTTTGTTTTTTTTTGGTTTACCACTGTTTTCGGATTAATTGTGATCGGTTTAAGTGGACGCCACTGATGTCTTTAAAAAAACACTGAGATTTTTTGTGGATGCACCTAAAGAGAGATTCGTTATTTTCTGGGTTTCTGGTAAATGCTAGCGGTCACTTCCTATGTGTGAGCATGTTTTAGTGGCATAACAGTAAGGAGCCTTCACAGTGGTTCAAGAGTGTATAATGTTAATTCAAGATGGTGTGGAGGTTTGTATCAGTGCGATCAAGTTTAGTTAGTATTGCCATACAGCATACATGTATTTTCCTGTGAATTTCTATGGTTAATGTAGTTCGTCCCAATAATGATAATGTCTAGTGTAAACATAAAACAGAAAATTTTGTATATATTTGGTCTCCATGGATGTCCCTAACAAGTGTAAAAACGCTGAATGACTGAATGCATTAAATCTTTCTAAACCTGTCTTGAAACAAAGGCTTTTGTTCGGATGTCATTGTGTTCTAGTCTAGCCACTCCCATTGTTACTACTACAGGTCATGTCTCCATCTCACCTTGGGGTTGGTGCGAGTTCTGGTGCAGTCTGCTCTTTTTACTTCTTTTCAGTTTTGCTTTTGTCCTTCTACACCTTTTCAGTGTTGCTTTTTATATTTTTCTACCGTTCCAATTCAATGTCGCTATTGTGTTTTGTTTACTCCATTTCAGTGTTGATATTTGTTTGTTTTCTCCATTTCAGTGTTGCCTTTGTCGTTTTACTACTTTTCAGTGTTGCTTTTGTCCTGCTCATTTTCAGTGTACTGTATCTTTTTCCTACTCCTTTTCAGTTTTGCTTTTGCTCAGTTCCACATACTATACAGATGGTTTGAATCCTACTCTGTTGCTGTTCTCTTTATTGTCTTTTTTCATGCTTTTTCTCAGTAATGACCACTGGACAGAAGAAAGGAGAGAAAATATCCCAGGAAGTACATGAAAATACTTCAGAAACCTTTCAGATTTGAACTTCTGTACTGCAGTAGTAGCAGCTAAAAGGTGTAACCCATGCACCAAAGCAGAGGACTCTCGGACCAGAGGTCAACGAACTCGAAAACTAGGATTAACATGGTACATGCTACTAATTTTTACAAGTACATAAGGGAACATAGGAACATACAGTGGAAACCTGATATAACAGGGATGGTGGGAGTAGAGAAAATGTCCTGTTATATCCGATCCCTGTTAAATCAGAAATGCAAGGAAAGTAAGCATTTGTGGACTAATCCAGCTGTACTTATTCATGGGTAGTTTCCTTTGCCACATTTTAAAAAATCCCTGTTATTACCGGGCCTGTTATATATGGTTTCCACTGTATATCATTTTGAATATCAGAGAAGGGAACCAAACTGCACACTGCACACACTCTCCCTGTTTCAGATGGCCGTGAATTTTAATCTGTTCGTATGTTGAAGCTAGAGAGGTGAGCAGAGTAAACCTGATTCCCTGTAAAAATGTAGTAAGGACTTCTCTGTTGACATCGACGCCTTGGCGCTCATATGACCGTATGCAGTCGCAAGCGCCGTAAAACCTGTACTTAAACAATTTTTTAAAAGTTCGTATGTGATACCGTATCTGACGCCAAATGTTCCACAGAAATAAAAAGGAGAACTACAATGGCTAAGGCTAGTTTCAATAAAATGAGCCCAATCCTGAAAAATAGAAACATCTCAAGGAACACCAAAAC
>NW_004797331.1:1754445-1755617 GCF_000002075.1 Aplysia californica | reverse complement strand
GTGTGTGTGTGTGTGTGTGTGTTTATACATATAATACAGCATAATGTCTTTTAATTTGATGCTGTTCCTATTCTTTTAAAAATATAAATGTGTTATGTTAGAAAACTGACACTGGCACGCCCCAATAGAGTGTGATTCCATAGTTTACAGGTAATATAACCCTGTAGGCCTACTTTTTCTTTAATTACACACGCTAAGGGTTAAAATAGCCAATTTTCGGATTGGTAGACAACCGCCCTACTTTGTTAATTTTTGTGGTTATTTATCCGTGCTGTTCTAAATTTGATTTCATTCTGTTGTGAAACCTTTATTTTTCACGTTTTTTCACTCTGGGTGACTGCAAATGATATTCTGGGTGCTTAAAACGCAGAGCACAAGAAATTCTGGTGCTTTATATTGTTACCTCTATCAACATATTGCTATATACGTCGTCACAGAGAGTTGAAAGCTTAAAAATTAATGGCAACTTTTTTGGCAACTTTTGCCACTTTTTGTGGCAACTTTTGGACAAAAAAATGGCAACAAACGCAGATGCTAGCCTATTGAATGAGAGGCGAACACCTTAATCTCTAAGCCACGAGAGCTTCCAGATATTCATTCACAGATACAGACACAAACACATACGTGTAGGGCCTAATAACTCACAGATACACAAATACACATTCCTCCAGACGCAAATACAGACACAAACTTAAACACAAATACACAAGCACACATATTCATCCACAGACAGACACAAACTCATACTCACGCATAATACAGACACAAACAAAAACTCATGCACAAACACACATATTCATACATAGATAGAGACACATACTCATACTTACACCCATGTACACAAACACACAAATTCAGTTACAAGTTACAGACACAAACATATACTTACACACAATCACACACGTACACACTCAGAGGCACGCACTGACTGCAGACTTACATAAACAAACACACACTCACTGGCGTACGTTCACACACGCACACACGCACACACACACTCACTCACACATGACAGACACAGACACACATATGGACATAGGTCTACGTGTGTTCGTCCGCTGGCGAAGATGGCCTTGACTTTATTATCATACATGTATATCACTGGATGGGTAGGGTGTGTGCGGAGGTGACTGATCAGGTCGATCTGCGCTCGGAAGTGTCTGTTGCTGCAA
>NW_004797331.1:1751972-1754345 GCF_000002075.1 Aplysia californica | reverse complement strand
GGGGGGGTGGGGGGTGTTTGGGCCTGCACTATACTGGAAGTTCGGGCTCTCTCGGTCTTTTCTCAACTGCCGTCTCTACTTTTTGTTTCTGATGCGTATTTCTTCGAACTTGGCGACTCTACTCTAGATCTTACTAAGTAGCACCAAACTGTACGATCTTCTGAGTCTGAGCAGCTTCTTCCCATGTGGTATGAGGAATGTCACATCTCTTCAGGGATGTTTTCAGAGTGTCATAGAAGCGTTTTTTTCTGTCCGCAGAGAGAACGTTTGCCTAGAGTCAGCTTTCTATAGAGTAACCTCTTTGAGAGGCGAGAGTCGTCCATGCGGTGAATGTGGCAAGGTTTTATATGTTTAATTGGTCTGTACGCTGTGCACAGCAGCAGCAATATTCGTTATAAACGACTCGCGTGACGGTCTGATTGCGCAATAGCAGTATTTTATTTACAAGGATAAAGAAGGAAAAAACGGGGTTTTAGAACAGTGTCTTTATAACAGACTTCTCATTGTTTCAGGAATCGTTATAAGTGTACCCCACTGCAGTGGAATCCTGTTATAACGAGAGGGAGGGGACCGGAGCAAAATGTCCGTTATAGCAGGATTCTCACTATAAGGGATCCAGTAATAAATTCAAGGGAAACTGTAAAGTAGGCCTAATCTATGAGTTTGGTCTTTTGTTCATTTCCTTTTGCTATCTCCCCTGATGATGATTTTGTTTCAACATGACCTCTAGGTCTTACTTGATCAAAAATCGAATCAGGTTTCTTTCTCTAGTGCTAGATCTAGCGATGTTGACTGGCAGCTCGGCGTTGGCGATCTGAAAGAAAGGGCTCTGGGCTATACTATTCTCTGACCGTCTAGGTTCTGGGCTAACTCGCCCGCTGCGTTTTCCCCCACCCCACCACACCCTGTGGTGCATTCCGTCAGTTTGTGCACGTCACACATTTGCTCCTCCCATCACATTGCTGAGACCTCTCCATCCTCGCATCGGAAAAGTGAGAGGCATGGTAGGCCTTGATAATCTAAACTAGGCTTACGCTGGCCTATCACGCGATGCGTTCTGCTTGTCTGCGCATGTTATACCCTCCCTACTCATTCGCTCCGGCCTTCATTGTTGACACACGTGGGCCCTCCCATTCTTTATTTCACTAGACCACCAACAAGTTTCTGAACTGGCGAGGTTTTACATTATGTATAATTGGCCTATGCACTGTGCACAGCTTCAGCAATATTCGGCTATAACCGACTCGCATGTTTGTCTGATAGCGCTATAGCAGTATTTTATTTACAAAGATAAAGAAGAGGAAAAAAACCGGGTTTTAGAACAGTGTCTTTTTAACAGATTTCTCGTTTTTTCCGGACCCGTTTTAAGTGGACTCCACTGTATTATGTTTGGCCTTTCGAGGTCATAAACATCTGGGGGAACATTAACCGACAAGAAGTGGGAGATTGGCGGGAATTCAGTCTTAAGTGGTTTGCTCCTTCTTTCCTATCTAACATTATCGTCTTTATCTCCCCTCC
Source organism: Aplysia californica (assembly GCF_000002075.1). NCBI lineage: Eukaryota > Metazoa > Mollusca > Gastropoda > Aplysiida > Aplysiidae > Aplysia > Aplysia californica. The sequence goes on along the minus strand of NW_004797331.1, from coordinate 1,752,827 downwards.
TCCTATTTTATGTTTGTTGCTCTCTTTTAACACCTCTAATCTTCGGCACTTCTATTGCCTTATTGTATTGCAAGTGCCATAAAACTCTAACTAAAACCCCAAAAAAAACAACCAGAAAAAGCGAATAGAGATTTGAGTAGAACTGTATTCTCAGTTGTGCTTCATGGAAACCATGCTCATATGACGCCGAGAATTCAACCCTACACCAGCCACCCATTGAGTACCCGACTGAGGTCATAACTATTGCATTTGTAATGAGTAATGAGTACTGCATGTATCAACAATCTTCAGACAAAAAAGGAATACCCATTTAAGGGGTCTAGAGTAACAAAGGTGTCCTGTCCCCAAAAACACCCGAACTAGATAAGATTTGTTTGGCTGAAAGAGAAGCACAATGGGATTTAATCGTAACTGTACGAAGTTACTTTGAGGGCCTGAAAAAAATTAAAGATTCATAGAGCAAGGTCAGGACTATAATATGGGGTATGTTCAAATGTTGCAGTAACTCCAAGTCGTGCCAATGGTTCCAGTCTTTATTCAAAGTCATCGTGTGAGAAATTGCGTAGTCGTAGTAGTAGTATAGGGTTTTAAGGTGCTCGCAACTGCGTATGGTCATATGAGCGCTCGAAACACAAGTTGTTTACTTTCGCAAAAGTTCACTGCACGATTGGTTAACTATTTGACTTTAAAATGCTAAAATATTAAAATTCAGTGTAAATATATTTGCGATTTAAAACAACTCTTATAAGTAACAATAAAAAATGTTAATGGTACGACTTCACTTTACAATTTGCCATAAAGGCCAATGGCCTTCATAAAATTCAAAATTTTGCTGGGACCAACGACGGAAAAAAT
>NW_004797331.1:1749714-1751872 GCF_000002075.1 Aplysia californica | reverse complement strand
TCTTGCAATCTCTTGCATTTATGATATTTCCTTCGGATCTCTCCAAAGTCTAGACATTCGGTTAAGATGTGTCTAATGGTAAAATCTGTGTCGCATCCGACACAGAACGGCTTCTCATCTCCCTGTAGGTCGAGGTATTTGTGGGTCAGGGCCGTGTATCCGATGCCCAATCGAGTAAAAATGACTTCGTCTCTTCTGGAGAGGTCCGAAGGATTTCGCTGTGCTAGTTTGGGTTTTATAACATATAGTTTATTGTTTTTCTGCTTTTCCCAGTGGCTCTCCCACAGACTAGAGGTGTACTTTTTTACTTTATTTCTAAAGGCAGTCTGTGGGAGAGTGTTTGTCGTTGATCCCAGCAGAAGGGATGAAGCTTTCTCCGCCAGGTCGTCTACCTGCTCGTTTCCTCGGATGCCCACATGGCTAGGTATCCATGCGAACATGATGTTTTTTCCTGTTTCGGATAGTGTATGAATTTTCTGTTGTAGCCTAACTATTTTTGGATGTAAGAGTGCGTAGTTTGTGAGTGAGGTGATGCAAAACAGAGAGTCAGAAAGGATAAGGAAAAATTTGTTAGGAGAATTTTCTACAGAGTCCAGTGCCATGTCAATGGCAGTGGCCTCCGCAGTGAAAATGGAGGCTTAAGAATGTAGTCTCCTCTGGTGTGTATTGTTGGGAGATAGGGCTGAGGCGCCCACTTCATTGTCTTTTTTGGAGCCATCCGTGAAGATGAGCTCCGCACCGGGGTATTTATCTATTAGTTTTTTGTATTCTGCTTTAAAAGTTTTGGTGTTTGTGTTTTCTTTGTTGTGTGTGGTCAGCTGTAAGTCTACTCTTGCCTTGGTGAGGTGCCACGGAGGGAGGTCGGGGAAAAGAAATTGTTGGATGTCTTGTTTGGAAAAGTGTAAGTTTTTTTTAGGTCTTCAAGGATTCTGAGGCCGAAGGGTTTGATGAGTTTTTCGTTGTTTTGGAATTTGTTTATAGTTTCTGGGTTTGTTTTTAAAATGCTGTTGTGCGCTGGGTTATCCGGTGTTGAGCTCTGTTTAACTGCGTATTGTAGTGAGAGTTGTGTGCGTCTGAGTGAGAGTGGTGGTATAATAATAATAATAATAATAATAATAATAATAATAATAATAATAATAATAATAATAATAATGGATTGCATTTATATAGCGCATATCCACTTATGCAATGCTCTATGCGCTTAACATGATACATATAATGGATTTACAAATCAATTTTAAAGGTACATAGTGTTACATACTCATGCAAACATATATTCACTCACGACGCACCACACACACATACATACTCACATACACACATACGTACATATGCACATACGCACATACAAACTCACAACGATCTACAGCTTGGATGCATTCTGTCTAATCGAAATATGATGAAAATAGAAATGATTTTAGTTTCTTCTAAAAAAAATTCTAGATTTTCTGCTTCTCTGATAGTTTTTGGAAGCCTATTCCAAACAAGTGGGGCAAAATATGAAAAAGAGCGTTGGCCATATGATTTGTAATTTATTTTAGGCTTAACAAGGGTTGTTTTGTCACTTGATGATATGAGCGTTCTAGGAGGCACATAGGGTGTTAAAAGCTGTTTTAGATAGTCCGGTGATAAATCATTTAAGCACTTGTAGCAAGTTAAACAGATTTTATATATGATACGCTCTTTCACTGGGAGCCAGTGTAATGCTTTTAAAATAGGAGTCACATGATCATGCTTTAGTTTTTTAGTAATTATTTTGACAGCAATATTTTGTACTTTTTGCAGTTGTAACTGTTCATCAGGTACACCAGCCAGTAAGGAATTGCAGTAATCAATCCTTGACAATATAAGTGATGTTATTAAAGTTTTGGTGACACCAACAGATAGATATTTTCTAATGCTCCCCATTTTCTTCAGTTGGAGATATAGATTTTTACAAAGATTGGATACATGGTATTTCATTGACATATCTTGATCTAGCACCACACCTAAATTTCTTATTTTAGTTTGGGCTGATATTTCGTGACCATTGATGTTTATTCTGATATTGTCGATTTCATTGCATGTGCATTGGTATGTTGGCCTCGGCCTGGAGGCTCTCCACCGGAGAAGTGCGGAAAGCCCCCAGAGCGAGGTGGAGTCCTTGGTTCTGTATTGG
>NW_004797331.1:1747419-1748336 GCF_000002075.1 Aplysia californica | reverse complement strand
GAGGTGGAAGAAGAAGAAGAAGGAGAAGAAGAAGAAGAAGAAGAGGAAGTGATAGATGAGGGGGGAGGGGGAGGAGAGAGGGCGGAAGGAGAATCCACCCTGTCCTCCCCTAGAACCTCAAAGCGGTTTGTCAGAGGTATCTCGGTGGAAGGAAGAACCTTTTTAGTTTTAGTCACAGAGACATGCCTATTGACCGTGGGCTTTGGGAGGTCAGCAGTAGAAGGACTTGCCGACCTCGTGGCTTCCCGTGCTACCTTTGCGTACGACCGGCAAGTGACCGGGGTTACAACTGGCGGGCAGGTAACTTTGCGGGCCTCCTGAATCGAGAAGCCATTTCGTACTTTATACTCTTGGATTGTGCGTTCTTGGATCCAAGTCGGGCAATCCTTACTAAAGGCTGTGTGCTGGCCATGACAATTGGGTCAACAAGGACCAGCCTTGCATTCCTTCTCAGGATGCCCGGTCTTGCCACAACGAGGACACACGGCTGCGTGTCGGCATCTCGACTGACTATGTCCGAACTTCTGACACTTGAAACAGCGCAGAGGGTTCGGTACATAGGTCACACGTCTAAGACCAAGTACGATGCCCGAACGGTGGCTGGAGGGCGACACGAAGCAAAGGTCAGGATGACCGTGTTGGTTTCGAGGGTGGTCTCCCCCCGTCGGAGAGTAATCCGGCGGGCGTCAATCACACCTTCGCAGTTCGCCACAATTTCCTCCATGCTGCAGCCCTTTAGTTCATGGCTGCGGACAACGCCCTTCGCGCAGTTCAACTTCTGGTATCGTTCGGAAGTACATGGAATACTGCCGAAGGTCGTGATGTTCAGAAGTTTGGCCACTTCAGTCTTTGTTGCGCACTTGACGAGGAGTACAACAGAGGACAGCTTCTGGACATTTGTAGGAATGTATCCCAGA
>NW_004797331.1:1743374-1746921 GCF_000002075.1 Aplysia californica | reverse complement strand
AGTGGCATGGGCCGTGCCATCCCCCCTGTCTAAGAGGAAAACCTGGGCCAAAGAGGTGTGTTGGCGAGGGACAGTCCGTGGATGATCTCACCTCAACCGCCAGGTACCCGGTTTCCCACGGGTCGCACCTCACGGTCAACGAGGCGCCCACTCTGTGGGATGGGTGACCTCTCTTTTTGCTGCACTTGAGGTCAGCGGTGGGAGAAAAGATAGAAGAAGAAAGTAAGAAGGAAGGAGAAGAGGAAGATACACCAAAGTAAGTGTCGAACACGGATCCCAGAAGGTTGGGGTCCGTGTGCGACACTCCGCCTGTGAGGGGGTTGCACCTTCTGCAGACGAAGCAGTGGGTCTATTTATATCCCCTCGACCCACTGGGGATAATTGCGTTGTCGTGTTCGAGATTAATGGCCTTGCTCAGATATCTCCCAATCTATTCACCATCTTCTTGGAGAAAGAATAATAGCTGTCGAAGGTGAGACAATAATTACAAACTTGCAATCCGCTATCGACATTGGCAGGATAGCTGGACAAAAACAAGATCTGGTTAACTTGGCAGGCCTACATCGCCTTAAAGAGACTTCCACGGTATATGGCATGCAGATCAGGGCAAAGAAGACTCAGCTGATGACAAATTGATGACACCAATGGCGCCAGCATTGACCTAACTGTAGAGAAAAAGAGAAACAAAAACCAAGACACAAAAAACCCTGGAGACTGTCTATACCTGTAAATATCTGGGAGGAAGGATCCAAGCCTGAAGTACTCTCTCCCTGATAGCTCGGTTTACAGCTGCAGTGACCAAACTAAAAGTCACTTGGATCGACAAGAACATCGCCGTCAGCTCCAAGATTAGACTGATGTTTTCCTTGGTCATAATTTTAACTGTATGTCTATACACATGTGAAACGTGGACCATGGTATCAAACATTGAAAGTAATGAAAGAAGGATACATACACTGGAAACGAGATGTTTCCGGAAACTCCTCGACATCTCGCATAGAGATTATAAAACCATTAAGGTAAAAAAGAATAAGAATTGAACTCAAGCGGGCCGTATGAAGACCTGCCTTCCGTGAAAAGACCAAAACTTAAGTGGCACGGGCACATCGCACGATCATCTGGACTGGCCAAGACTGTTCTACAGGGAACAGCACAAGAAGGGAGATTGAGAGGCACACAGAAAACGGTGGGAAGACAACATCGAAGGGTGGGCTGGTTATGACAGCAACATGTTACAACGGGAAGATGAACATCGTGAATAGTGGAAGAAGCTGGTTGTAAACTCTGCCATGGTTGCCCAACGTCCAGCCAGACAGCAGGATAGGTGAAGGTGAAGATGAATGGGATTCATTCGCAAATTCATGAATTCAATGATATCTGCAGATAAACAATATAATCATAATAAAAATATCCCTAACTTTCAGCTTCGACTTTGAATTTTACGAGCGCGATGCACATCGCTTGTCTTTCACATTCGCACGTACTACATAAACAAACCAGTGAAACACATGTATGTATACCTACTTTTTAATTGTGCGGGCAGAGAGAGAGGGAGAGGAGGGGGGGAGAAAGAAAAAGAGAGAGTGAGAACAAGCAAGAGAGAGGGAGAGAGAGAAAAGGGGTTGGGGGGTGTTATTAGATTACTGCTTCCTGTCGTTTTCTCGGACCCAGTGCAATACAGTTATAATTGTACACATTATAGCCAGTCCCATCTTCATACATGTATTATAATAATGTCAATTTGGTCAGATCATTGCAGTCAGAGTCAAACTTTCATGTAAGAAATGTAAACAGTAACAATCTGACAAGACTATTAGATCTATCTCTTTGAGCTTTTCCTAAAAGTTCGTCTTTCTGAGGTACTGTTCTCTTCGTAGATATATTCAGGGAGAATGAGAATGGAAATCCAATCATATTTGGTTTCAATAAATCCAGTGAATGCCACTGATAAACAGGTAGAAAAATTAAGTAGATGGGAGAAGTCGTTAAACAATATATATATATACATGTATAAAGAAAAGGCCACATGTATGACATGGCCTGTAATATTACTTAAATAACGTGAACCCCCACCAAACCTTATTTAGACCACACGTAATAGCCAAAATAACCAAACTCGTGTAAAGCATTGGGGTGTTTTTTTTTCAAATTATTATTTTAAAAAAATAATTTTCTCATCCATTTTCCATCCCAGCAGTAGAACCTACATGAAATGTGATGTACATTTATCTAAAAATCAATAATTGAAATGTTCAGTACATTTAAATGAGTGCAACAGACAAACGCTATTTAATTAATTCTGGCCCTTCGGGGACAGACAAGTGTAGAAATCTTGTAGTACATTTTAAGACACTCTGAGCAGTGTCACGTGAAGCGGAAGAGAGTGGGATCAGAAAAGAGAAATAGTCCCATCATGTATTTTTTTTACAAACCAGAATAAAGGATATATCCAAGTCTGCGGAACATTTTTTACCAAGACTCTTGATTTTGGGAAGAATTTTCTGTATCAAACCCTAAAACAATTTTCTAATGGCCATTTGAAATTACTAAAACAGGGCAAGCATGGGCACCAAAGGAAAGTTTCAGAGGACCCTGTCAACCAACTGAGGGACCATATCATGTCATTTCAACCAGCTGGCTCACGTTACTGTCAAACTGACACTGAGACACTGAGAAGAAGTATATAGACTCTGCTTTATCTGTAGCTGCCATGTATTGTCTGTCTTTAGAGATTTGCGAGAGAAATTGATTGATGAAGGCTCTCGAGGACACGTACAAGCGAATCTTTTATTACGAATTTAATCTGGCGTTTCACAGGTTAAAAAAAAAGACAAGTGTGAAACCTTCATTGCCTTCGGGAAGTGAGGAGGAAGAGACTGTACAATAAGCACACACAGAATACAGAAATAGCCTGGCTGATAAAAGACGAAGCAAAAGCTACCTCGAAAGCACCATCATAATTATACAGGCTGCGCTTTTGATTTACAACAAATTCTCCTCCGTTCTCATGGACAAAGTTCAAGTTATTTTTACAAAAGAAGACTAGAGGTGTACAACTTCACCATTAATGATTACACGAAGGGAGATGCCCATTTTTATATTTGGCCTGAGCACGAAGGGAACAGAGGCTCAAACGAAGTGTAGCACGAAGGGAACAGAGGCTCAAACGAAGTGTCCACGACTTTTTCACTACATTGAGGAACAACACAGAAAAGATGTCAAGACCATTCACATGGTTTTTTTTATAACTGTGCCGGTCAAAACAGGAACAGGTTTGTTGCCTCCGCCATATTTTTTTAAAGAAAGCACCTCAACCTCGAAAGCATCACTAAAAAACATTCCTTGAAAAAGGCAACACCGAAACAGAGAATGATTTGATTCTTGCAACGATCGAAAGAAAAACCAGGTACACTGAACTGTATACACCTGAACAGTGGTACGCTGCCGTTGGATACGCCAGAACCTCGAAAACAACCCTACGTCGTCAAGGAACTGATTGCTGGGGACTTTATAGACTTCCAGTCCATGGCAGGAACACAGGGGGGGG
>NW_004797331.1:1738501-1743214 GCF_000002075.1 Aplysia californica | reverse complement strand
GCTTTGATTTCTAGAATTTAAAATCTGTTTGTTAGCGAACCATCAACTTCGTTCATCCTGAATAAGAACTGAACACTCCTGTAATAACTTTCACCACTCCTCTACAAAACCATTCAAAGGCACAACCCATAGGACGGTATGTCACGTTCACCTCCCTCAGGTTCACAGTCACAGAGTCACTTAAAATAGCGGCAACACTAAGAACCAATCCTAATTCACTTGAGCACTCCGCTGGATTGCTCCGAGGATCACATACTTTTGGCATTGAATAGCGTAGTCTATCGCGTATATTTTTAGACTGCCTACTATGGGCTATTTTCGGCACTATTCAGCAGGAGCACATTTGGGATGTGCCGGCTTATTATTATTAATGTACCGTCAAACTCGCTACGAGTGTCGTCATCGCTTGGGTTATCCCAAAGAGCGATTTATAGGTCAGGTTACCAGTGTTGAATATCCTATTGTGTTTAGTTACAGCGTGTGGAATTTGGCAAGGCATAGTAGATGTTTCACGGAGCTATAGACATAGAAATGATAGTTACGGCGCAAGCGAGGACCTTGTTTTGATATCATATTGGACTAGTGCCTGTTTCTTGCTTCTTTTATTTTATGTTTGTGGGTACTTTACGTAATAGATTATTTTAAAAATTTGGGCGGCACTGCACGACCGTGCTCTATGGACGAACCGCGCTTGCAGGAACAGTAAGGAATCTCGCAACCGACAACGAAGGGGACAAAATCATGTGGAATAAGGTTCGACAAGTTGTTACTGTGACCACTAACCCAAACCCCCTCCACATATAAGCAAACTACCATAGTCCTTACCAACATCTTGATTTGAACCGACTGAAGAGGAAAAGTGGAGATGGCATTGCTGCAAGCGAGGTGAAGATGAGCAAATAAAAAGCGAGGTTTGGTATTGTACTCGCCAAGAAGAATGATCTGTGGCACACTATACAGATACCACAGATTTACAAAGAGTTCTACAACTACTCCTGGTTGTTGGCCCTGTTCAGGAGGATGATGTCTGATTCCAGAAAAAAATGAAGTTTTGTTTATCATTGATTGTTGTGGTTTTCGTCCCTTAACCCTTCGTACATAATAAAATTCAGAAGAGTTATGGTCATAACTTAGAAAGCGTTTAATGCTTCAACTGAATTATTTCTAGAAGTGTACCATTAATAATATTATTGTCGTGCTTCAAAATACGATTCCTCATTTTCTATTTTTGTCGCCTCGGATTCTTACATTGCTCAGTTATTGAAATGACAAAATGTTCTTAGTCTTCTGAAGCTCAGAATATGCAAGCTAGATACAGAACATGTGTAAGAGAAATAGGGAACTTTAGTGAAAAGGATCAAGTCACTCATAAGTCTCAGTGAGTAGTGTTGCACTTGTTTCTTCAAGCAGATTCTAAAAAATTACATACAAGGATCGCTTGGAAAGCGTTCGATACTTCGATTCAGTGCATGCGCTTTAGTGAAAAGGTACTCGTCTTGTGCTTTAAGGTAACGTGCCTTTATTTTATGTTGTTTGTCACATAGGGTTCTTTTTTTTCTTTTTGAAATTAGATATTTATATTTTATTCTCCCACAGATCAACGTTGAAGAGCTACATAGAGAAGGTGTGCTTGATAGAGAAGTAGGAAGCTTTAATGAAAAGTAACTAACTCAAAATTCATTTTGATTTCATACTTTGATTCAGAACTTTTCAAAAAGCATAACGTACAGTAAAGTCTTTCATTAATTTCCATAATCTACGGTTTGTGGATGAGTATGTACTGAAAAACGTACTCGATTAAACATTGCCACTTCAAACTTATTAAATGTGTTTGTTTGTTTTTGTGTACCCTCTCTGCGCCCCCCCCGCCCCTCTCTCTCTCTCTCTCTCTCTCTCTCTCTCTCTCTCTCTCTCTCTCTCTCTCTCTCTCTCTCTCTCTCTCTCTCACCCTCTTCTCTCCCTATCTGTCTGTCTGTCCGTCTCCCTCTCACTCTCTCTCTCTCTTTCTTTCTCTCCCTCTCTCTTTCTCTCTCTCTTTCTCTCTCTCTCTCTCTCTCTCTCTCTCTCTCTCTCTCTCTCTCTCTCTCTCTCTCTCTCTCTCTCTCTCTCTGCGTGATTGTGTGCATCCTCTTTCGCTTATGGGGAGTGGTCTTAGGCAGCCACCACTTGAAGATTCGCACACACCATTAGCAGATGTGTTAGTGTTTGTTTTGTATACGTATATGCGCATGCATGCGTGCATGTGTGTGTGTGTGGTTTGGGGGGGGGGGGGTGTTGCGTTACGAGCCCTCGCTACTGGCAATGGCCTCGTCAGAAATGAGGGAATCGATCGTGTCGCAGGAGTCCTCGCGTTCTGGTTGATCGATGGTGCGTGCAGGTAGGCTCTAGGCTTACGCATCTCGATACCTTTCTGTAAGTCTCCATAGCTGGAATATGCGTCGTGGCGAGGTCAGTTTGGGACATACACATATCTCCTCTGCCAGAACGATCGTAGAAATATTACTTTTAGTTAAAAGAATAGTTAAAACGTTCACCTGTCACCCCCACACTACGATCTGTACGAATGAGACGTGTGGCCGCCATTTATTCAGAGGAAAGTCTGTGTCGTGCAGATTTCGTCATTCGCCTAATGGAGAAGAACGGATTCCCTTCTCCGAAAATGGAAAAGTGTCGAATGAATCCACCGCTGGGCTGTCAGAGATTTCTTCTGACCTATTTAGGCCACACATACGGTATGAGACATTGTCGGATGCAAAGCTTATTTCATCCATACATAACTCGACGGATCTGTTTGATTCCGCTACTGAAAGACTTCAAAAGATATTATTGAATCCGAATTTTCCTTTTGTCTTTGGAAAAATTCTTTTAAAAAGTAGTCCTATTTAGCCGGTGCCGAGGGACTTAATCCACCCCTTAAAAAGTGTCTTCCTGGTGACTTGTACACCTGTAGCTTGAACAATAAAAAACGGTACATCATAATTGTAGCAACATCAAAAAAGAAGATGCAGCGACAATTCATGTGGATTATGTGTAATTCAGCAGCAACCCCTGTACTGGCTAGCTGTGTGGGCAAAAGATGATGGAATTATGAGTTGACGTCGGCGTAAGGATTTACAAGGGACTGACGGGATATGCAAAAGTGAAGTCGCATGGTTAACCTGCAATAAGACAAGAAACAAGACCTACATTTGAACGTATTCCACAGAAAAGATATGTTATTGTATAGACAAAACTTTTCCATAAACCAAGTAATTAACTGTTGTATACAATTTTTTAAAAGCAAAAATATCCAAATTGTCAGTTGGAGACCTGTGACTCATTCATACGTGATTGTCGATCAATGAAGAGACGGGTCTTTCGCCGTGTTCTAGCCTATGAAAAACTGTAAACTGTAGGCTACTCTCTGGTAAGAGGGTAGGGAAATAACAAAGTTCGGGAACAGCAAAAACACAGTTAAAGTCATAAAAAATTAATACATCAATGAAGGCATAGATAAATATATATTATTAACAAATGCATAAGTCGATAGTGTATTGAAAATAATAACAGTGAGAAAAGAAAAGCACTGAAGGATGTGCTATTCATAGAATTCTATCATTTTGGGAATTCCCTGACGTCTTGGCATGCGCACACAGTGGTTCAGCATCAGAAGGAAGCATGGACCCCCAAACACCCATATATAAGAGCTAGACCTAGTTGAAGCAAGAAGTGTGGTTGACAACCGATGTCTCACCCGCAGAGTGCTAACGTAAAAGTGCATCCAAGAAATGCTTTTCAGTGAGAATTAAAAAGAATCTAATCTTCAATCGTTTTAACCCTCCTCTGCTTCAAAAGTCCAAAGTCCGACTTTGAACCAAAATATACCGGTCACCATGAAACGCTTTCTGTGTGTTGTAAAAAAGGACAAGGGAAGATCAAAGAAAAGCAAGGCAGAGCTCAAGGAAAACAACTCTATGGGTAAGTAAACCTAGTTCTCATTCTAGTTTGACTTTTATGATCAAAACTGGTTCTCTTAGAAAAAATAAAACTGGGTGCTCTGAGGTGGTTTGTTCCTTCTTTCCTATCAAACATCTATCTTCCTTATCTCCTTTATCTCCCATTCTCTTTAGTCTGTGTTTGTTATTCTCGTGTAACACTCTAATCTTTGGCACTTATGCGACTTTATTGTGTTGCAAGTGCCGTAAAACACTTATTGAAATTACAACCTAAGAACTCTAAAAGTGCACCCAGTACATGTATAGGCTACACTGTGCAGGTCCAGTCGGCTTGCCGCTTCCATTACAATACCTTTCTCCCGAGGGACAGTTGAACTGGTGCACGTACGGTTATTCACGTAAAAAAGCAAAAATCTACAAAACTTCGGCCAATTCGTGTTACCTACTATAAGTAAACTTACTTAATGTAGATAGCATGGAGCATTCATTTCTACTTGTCTCAGTTTCTTGTTCTTTTAATGCAAATAGCTTAAAATGGAACTGATGAAAGAATAAAGAGGGGAAGCAATACAGAGCGTCTGGTGTCATCTATCCTAGCACCGGTGTTGGCCGCCGCCCAGTGCCGGTTAAGTTCCGAAATTCAACATCACCGGTACCGCCCAGCACTACTACTGCCCAGAATGCCCATGAAAAACCTAAAACTCCGCACTGAACGAACCCGAACTGCTGATGAACAGCAGTCGATCTGCGCACGCAAGGAGGTGCTATTCCTATTCTT
>NW_004797331.1:1722625-1724182 GCF_000002075.1 Aplysia californica | reverse complement strand
TTATATAATATATAATATATTGTGTGTGTGTGGGTATGTGTCTTCGTGTAAGCGCGCGTATGCCTTCATTAACGAGTTACGTTTATCTCTGCTGTACAGCGGCACATCTCTCTGCAGGATCCTTGAAAATAAATACTTCATTAAATAAATTAACTTTATCCGATTATTGTCGCTCACCATAAATTATCTTCCTGCGCATCTCTTCCAGGTGCCAAAAGTAACGCCCGACAGCTTGCGAAAGATGCTAGTGATTGTAGCTCAGAGGCAGGTCGTGAGCCCCAAAACAACCATGTTGCGTCCTACCCAAGAGGACACATGGCGTGTGGCTCCAGTATTGTCCAGAGACGGAGAAGTGATGGGTTGACGACCGCGAGGAATGGTGTGGCGTCAGTTCCACCAGGCGGCAACAGACACCGCTTGAGTAGCATCAAAGAGGACAATGGGGTACACAGAGACGAACCTAAAGATAATGTTTGTTGTCAAGAAGATAAATGGAGCCTTGATTACCCAAAAGTTGTATGCCAACAAGGTGGCGGTGACCGAGAAATGCAAAGTAAGGGAAGTTCGACAACGGTTAGTTCCGAACCTTTCCTGAGCTGGCAAACTCAACCAGGTTGTCACGAGATTCTTTTGAGTCCTCCCATCTCGTCCTCCAACTTCCACGGGGTTGCGATCTACTGCAAGAAAAAGACAGACCACAGGAAATACTACCCGGTGAGATCCGTCACCAAGGAAAACTTCCCACCGGAGTTCGCTGATGACGACATAGTGGAACTTTTTCTCTTGAGAGCCAAATTGACAGTCAGGTAATGTCAGATTACGTGTCACTCAGATTATAGACCAGTCCTTTCATGGATCTCTCTTTGGGATGAGGGTTTGGGGTTTAAGGGAAACACGTTTTTATAAAAGTTTGAGGTGTCTATGCGCATATGTGAGTGTGTGTTTGTGTGTGCTTGCGTTTGAATGTGTTTGTGTGTTTTTCTGTAATGTGTGTGTGTCTGTGTGAGCATGTGTGTGTATGTTTGTGCGCGTGTGTGTGTGTGTGTGTGTGTGTGTGTGTGTGTGTGCGCGCGCGCTTGCGCGCGTTTTGTGTGGGCGTAGGTCTCAGTAAGAGGGTAACATTTTTATGTGTTCTCCTTTTACAATTTATGTGCCATTTTGCCATTTCTGGTTACACGTCTTCATATTTTTCCTCACAACGTTTGTTTGTTCTTATACGCCATCATTGATTAGAATTTTTAATGAATAACGACTGTCCTTGAGGTGTGGAAAGTGCTGAGAAGGACCTTATTTTCATGTTCTTCATAGAAAAAGTTAATAAATGGTTATCATTATTTTCTTTTTCGTAGAAACTAAATATGAGGAAGGCCCTCAAAACACTATCGATTGCCTAAAGAACTTCTAATCACACTACCAGTTACGCCAAAGAAGCTTTTTTGATACGTTTCTTTCTAGAAATACCCTGTTTATTCCATGTACTCCTCTTCCTCCTCCTCCTCCCCTCCCCTCCCCCTCCTCCTTCTCCTCCTCCTCCTCCTCCTCCTCCTCTTCCTCCTC
>NW_004797331.1:1719926-1722352 GCF_000002075.1 Aplysia californica | reverse complement strand
CCCCCCACCCCCACCTTGCCCCTTAGGCTCCTCGCCAACTATGTGAGCCGTAATAGGCCAGACGGCTACACCCTAGCCAGCGAGAGAGACAAGACGACACATGATTACCGTTACTTCAGCGGCTGGCTCTCGGACCACTTAGGAAGCGACTGCAGCTTTGACATGCCCTGCCCGCTCGACAATTGCCCGTTTCCTCAACCCCACACAGTTACTGGGCCCTTCTACATCTACACGGTAGCCCATGGCATTTTTGACACCTCCGAGGCGTGCAAAACCATAATTGAGTTTTTCTACGACGACGCGACGCGACCTGACACAATTCTCCGGGCGGAGGGCTACAAACTGATGTGGAAAAACAAACACCACGACATTTGTAAAGTCGCTTGTGTCTCACACGACCCGAAGTTAGCACCCTGCCTTACTGTCATTGATCGAGATATCTCAAAAGTCAGTAAACGTCTCAAGCTGAAGACGTTTCCTGGAACCCTGGTCGCGATCATATCCCATCCGCACGGGTACGAAAAGCATATCAGTTTCTGCCAGGATCTGGTGGGACAGCTGGTGCGGGAACATGCTGATGATCGAGGGTTTTATCACTTCCGGTACAAAGCAGCCACTTGCGATTCATGCTCGGGTGCCCCAGTGTACATCCTCCACCCGAGCTGTCCCAGGCTCGCCGTGGCCCCTCACAGTCGCTGGTTAAAGCAGGAGGAGCTCAATAAAAGTGGTATGGTCATCGGTACCTTCCATCCGTGACCAACCTCAGCTCGCCTTGTCGATGGTGTTGTGCTCTTGACTTTTTCTTGATATTTTTAAAATCAGGCATTAGGGTAAAGAAACAATCATTCTAACTTTACACAAAACCACATTGTTTTTATTCTAATTTTTGTTTACATCCTTAGTACTTGCTCTTATTGAGGGCCCATAGATCGACATAAGCAATGGTTTTAATACATATGAAGAGTTGACGTATGTCTGTCAGCTACACCTTTAGAGAATGTTAGTGATAGTTGTCCGTCAATGTCTGACGGTGACCAATGCTTTGGTAAAGAAGAACAATATTTCCTTAGTGAAATAGGAGAATTAAGGAGATTTGTTGCCTCTGCTATGGCCAACGAGGCTATTTTTTTAGAAAAGAATTTGCCACATTTTGAATATTTAACAGTTCCATGTCTACCTGTGAATGTGTGCGGCTTGCGGGCTTCTCTCTTGGCTTCTGCATTTCTAATTCATAAAGCCTTATACACGGTTAGAATATAACACCATCAATATATCGATAATCTGGTTAGTGCGATGGGGTTGGGGCAGAAGCTGGTCAGGCTTCTTATTTCAGTGTTCTTCATCTCTACCTCGGTTTTCTTAGGCCGACACGCATTTGATATCGAATAGGCTTTGAAAATAAACCATGTTGCTGTGTTCAACTTATAAGAAAGCATATTTTAGACTGAAAATAAAAACCAAAATGCTGTTGGTTACGGTAGTTGTTGGGATTTTGTCAGGGAGTAGTTTCGTTTCTCTCTATGTGACATTCTTCTCGGATGATCAAGGGGTTTGTAATGCGGGTAAAACGTTGAAGAATTCGGAAAAGTATTTTGTGAGTAGTTTTAGTCTTGTAAAAGTACGTTCTAGTCCTCAAACATTGCATTATGTAAATCAAAAAACAATTATTCAGGGTTTCCCCCCATTGTTGGTTGAAGATATTCTACAGACCCACCACACCAGTAGGGTACCTTTTTGTGGTGAATGGGGAAAAGGTACTAATAATATAGCCTAGGGTGCTACCCTTTACATTAGAAAGATCATGTATGAAGTTATATATGTAATTTTCTTTTTGTAGCCCTCATTTAAAACAAAAACGTTTATATCATAGCTCCACCTTCGAACGCCCTTGTATGGTACCCACTTTGCTTAACCCTTCCTCTTGTATTGTTGTTAGATGTCAAAGGGAGGTGCAATTTTCGTTCAAGGGCTGGGTAGGTGGCTTTTGTTGTTGATCTGTTGTTAGCGATTATTCTTAATAAAACAAAATGAATTTCTAGTTTGTGAAATGGGGTTTGTAGCCAATTCTTGCATATTATTGTGTAAAGTCAATATTAAATGGGAACACTATTTGATTTGAAGCCGAGAATTGATATTATACAGGGGAAATTCTTGGTAAGAAACTATGACTATTGTTAGTGAAGCTACCTATATTCTTTCCGAAAGAACATTCGAAGTAACATTTTCTGTCATAATGATATGCCCATGAAATAACACCTTTTCTAAAGAGGAAAAAGTGTGTGTGATACAGGGTAAGCTGAAGTGCTTTCTATAAGTCAAAGGGGTTCTAGTCTTCAAATAATACGAGAATAGTGCAATGGTTTTCAAATGTCTAGTCAATATACCTCCCCCCTCCTCCTCCTCCTCCTCCTCCTCCTCCTCCTCCT
>NW_004797331.1:1713333-1718333 GCF_000002075.1 Aplysia californica | reverse complement strand
TATCTATCTATCTATCTATCTATCTATCTATCTACCTATCTATCTATCTATCTATCTATCTATCTATCTATCTATCTATCTATCTATCTATCTATCTTTCTGTCTGTCTCTCTATGTATCACCACCTACACAACCATCACCACCACCGCAGCCACCACCAACAATAACAACAGCACGAAAAAGGAATACAACCTCTTTTTTACAACCCGACTATGGAAAAAAACAAAACAATCTTGCCTCTCAATGCAAATAATCAGAATCTTCTGTAATATGTACTGAGCCCACAGCCACTAGAGTTCGCGGCATCACGACACAGTACAGCAAGACTGTCCGCGAGTCACAACTCACCGGAAGTTCCCACTGGTAGCGAGCGGGAGGCACAGTAGCGGTGGGTAGTGAAGGGCTTACGGGCTTGAGCCCCTCACCCCCACCCCGTCCCCACCCCAACTCTATCCCTTAAATAACGAAATAAGCATTTGAAACCGCACACAATGAACACACAGTTATCAGCCTGGCGGCTTGCCCGTTCATCCAATTATTGTTGTCACCGTTTACAACTATAGTAACCTAACAGCCAATCAAATATTGTTAGGGCTCAGAAAGAATAAGCCGGTTCTCACGCCCGTCTTTAATGAAACTCTTCTTGTAAAAAGGTAGAAGGCTTTTAAAAAAATAACACTGCACAGAGGGCTCAAGCTCTCCCAGCCCTGACAATGGGGTGAAAGTTTACGACACACTTTTCCCCAGTGACCCAGATACCTACGCGCCCATTGGGCCTTTGTTAGGCGCGTTCTATTTTCCGCAACAACACGACCCAATCCACCTCATAGACGGTATGTGTTTGGAGTGCTGTGTGTTTGTGCCGCTGAGATTTAACAGTTATTAATTACATCAAACCACTTTTGAGGCAACTTTTTCTTCTGATAAAAACTAATTAGAGAAATTTTGAGGGGAAACGGCTTCGTCCCCACCATCCAGAAGCTTAAATTTAACTAAGAACAAAGAGACGGAAGCCGGAAGACAAAGGTGACTCTTCTCGTTTGAATGATTCTCAAAATGCCGTGGCCCGTCGTGAGTATAGAAAAATCATCAATGTTTTGTTCTTATTGCTTGCTTTTTGGTGGTAAAGAAGTGGAAGAAACCTAAGCCCCACCCAAATCTTGGTCCACCCACCGCCACTGGGGAGGCAAAGCAAAGCACAAGCCTGCTCGCAAGCCTCTGGCGCAAGCCGTCCGCTGCTCGCAAGCCTTCGATTAATCGAGCAGACTTCAGCTCTACTTTCAGGGCAAACCCACGCTGAGAGGGATACACTATCCCTGAGGACAGACAGAGACCATCGATAAAAATACGGGAATCAGACTAACGTTGCCGGTGTGCAACGGTGAAGCACCTGGCAACTACGTACACCACAGACAGTGGTACCAGAGATCTGACAATGTAAACGAGACAGTACAGCTTGCGGCGCTGTCCCTGACAACCAGGGCTAGGCGCAGCGTAAGTGAAGAGAGCTGCTCTTTTTAGAGCCAGCGCCGGGAAAACATACTCGCGTCAGTGAAAATTGAATACACGTGAGAACACACTTGTACGTTTCTTTGATTTCACACACGTTTGCAAAATGCAAAACGTCTGGTTTTTTAAGCTCTATTTTGAGTGACAATTATTATCTCAGGCGACTATAAACATAAATGAAATATAAATATGTCAGATGATGCAGAGTTCATTTCGCTCAAAAGTGGCATGGTGCATGAGTGGGTAGTGTAGGGCTTTAAAACAATGATTTGGTCCATACATTTTCAAGTTTTTTTTGGACGCCACTGTATATGAATAACAGGGTTTAGGTCCCAAACTTATGCGCTGCTTAGTAGCAACCAGGCTTGTACATTGTTAACATGTGTTGTTACCCATCACTGTCCACCCAAAGGAAAGTTTCCCCTCAGAACAACGAAATACTACCTCAACTTATCTATTTGTTCTTAATCTTAAAATAAAATAAAAGTTTGGTCAAAGTTTGTGACTCGCCTTTTCAACTTTTACCGAACAGCACCATTGCAGTCACAAACAGCAGGAGAGGAATTGAACCTGGATTTGGTATTGCGCCGCACTGATGCAGAACGGAAGCAGGTTGGGCGCCATCAAGATTTCTCCATTTAAAAAAAAATATTTTTGAGGTAATGGTATTTTGGGAACCTTCGGAATTTGGCAGCATTTAGAATTTGATCCGCCTTTTTTCATATTTAGTGGATGGATCAAGGCGTCAGTTAACAGATAATAGTGTGTGTTCCTGTAAAATATAACGGGTCTCGACAGGGGCGAAGGCTGACTTGTTTGACAGGGTAATCAAAATGAGATGGGACCAGATAGGGCCTGGAGATATCACACTCACACAAGTCACAAGAATCTTACTAGCACTGGAGGCGGCAACTCTGAGTTGTGAATGAAAACAAATCCTGAATTCATGTCGTATTCATATTCAACCGCTAAAATAATCGGGAAAGTATTTCATTAAATATTTATTCTGACTAACCTTAAATTCAACTTTAGATTTGAATACACGAACACCAAGGAAAGAAGCAGAGATGTCAGTACTACAACGGCATGTTATACCAGACAGTCGAAACACTTTGGTAGAGCATGCCAATTATTAATTTTTTATTTCACATTTGGCTGTTGTTGTTTTTTGTCTAGCTTTTCGCGGCCAGGAGCCGGTTTCAAAATCGAGGTCACGATCTGATTATAGGACGTTAAAAAGTCGAGGGGAAAAAAAACAAGCACTCGCAGCAGTCAAGATATTATTAGGAGTTAGTTCCCCTCACATCTGTGAGGTAGACTCGACCAGAGTAATAGTTAGCTTACATAATCAGCGAGTGTGGCTGCTTATATCTGTGGCTCGAAAGGGGTGAACAGGGTATATGCGGCAATGAAACAGTTTTTGACTGCTATGCACATGTTCCCTTCAACTCTATTGGTAGACTCTTCCAGCCTCACTTTAAGCTTACTTAATCAAAGCTTGTGACTGCTTATGGAGTGGCCTGATAGGGGCGAACAGGCTATTTCTGTGGCAATGAAACGGTTTTGAAGGTTAGGCATAGTCTATTGTTCTTTGGTGATTATGAACGTCTTTTTACATTTAATTAATGAGGTTTACGTCTATGGGTGAATTTGACTGCGACAATGTTTCAAAATTAGGAAGGGAAGCAGTGGTTATTTGATTATATAGACGCTTCGCCTCTGGGTCTCGACCCTTTAAGTATCATACTTAATCAGAATAGGGTTTTTGAAAAAAGATCAAACAGTTACTGGTTTCCGGATAAAAAGGTAGACTATTGACATTGTATTTGGTACAAAATGTGGGCTTATCTTGTAGGTAAAACGACCTTTTCCATACTGTATGGTTATTATTTTATGTTCATGACCCTGACCTCTGGATTTAATGTCCGTCTCCGAAAATCCAAAGTCAGCTGAAAGCGTTAAAACTACAGTTCAAGAATGCAGCTTTGGCAATTCGATCCTGGATGACCTATAACCCCGGCACTGTAGTCTGGCATGGCACGAACTGAGCGATAGGACAGTCTTGCCTGTAGTGCATTGAAACAATTACACACGCACGGACGCACGAGCGCGCGCACGCCCGCACACACACACACACACACACACACACACACACACACACACACACACACACACATACACATGCGCGCACCCCGCCCCCCCCCTCCCCCATCTATCTCCCTCTCCCTGCCCCCACCCCCACCCCTTTCATTATCTTTCTCTCTCTCGCAAACACACTCTCAAAATCTGGGAATGTTTAGAAATTATTGAGCAACTTCCATCTGAACTGGATCTGGCAGTGACGTCCGCTAGTGGAATGTCGGTTAGATGTTTTGCCGTCGCAAGCAGAAGATCTATAATAATAATAATAATAATAATAATAATAATAATAATAATAATAATAATAATAGATAGCATTTGTATAGCGCATATCCCCGCTCAACAGCAGGCTCTATGCGCTTTATACTATATTATTACCCCAGTAGACCATAGAACACTCCGAAACATTCTCAGCTTCCCGGGAAGCATACAGTGCAAGCTGCGGATTTCACGCGCTCAAACACTATCAAACTGACAGATCTGAGTTCGATTCGATTGCCACGTGAAGAGATTATTTTAATTAAATATTTTAAATCTAGTATCACACGTCTGTCACCTAAGACATTGTATCCCTCTCAGCCTGGGTTTGCCCTGACAAACAGGGTTGAAGAAGCCCTCCTGTTAAATATCTAAATTGTGTGAACATACGGTGACGTAAAATAGGTATTTAATCCCACTAACAGTTTTTCTGACCGCGACTCCGTGAAATACAAAAAATCGATCTTGGACAATATAAATCGACACACGATGTGCCAAACTGGCGCAAACTCGTTCCAGGTGTACTGCGACGATGCTCACTGCCGTGTCGCATAATATCAGAGACCTAGCAATGCAAACGAGACAGTACAGCTGTCCGTTAGTGGTGGGCAAATTTGCCGGAAATGAGTAACAGCAAATCCCAGTACCAAATCCAGTAGATACTCCCAAATCCCAGTACCAAACCCAAATCCTGGGACTCATGAGTAGAGAGTATACTCCCCTTCTTGAGTCCGTCGCACTGCGTTGAGTAGCAGGAGCAAAACCAAGTAGCAGAGCAAAACCAAGTAGCAGAGCAAATCCAGTACCACTACCAGTTACCAGTTACCAGTACCAGTAGGCCTAGGCCTAGCAGACGAAATCCCGTTGCGCGCTGCGCGACTGTGCACTGTGCGGGCGGATGTGCGACATTAGAACTTGCCTAGGCCTACAATAGTGCGGGTTTTGGAATTAATTGGCCTATCACAACATCACAACTTGAGGACTGGTTCACTGGGGGGGCTCTGGGCCCTGGGCTAGGTTATGTTGTACATATCTAGATCTAGATCTAGATCTAATAAATTCATTATTATTTGAATTAGAATAGTCGCGTGAAG
>NW_004797331.1:1711438-1712852 GCF_000002075.1 Aplysia californica | reverse complement strand
CTTTCACGTCAAAAGCCTGTCGTCTCAAGCGCCCCAGCCGTAGATTTAGGATTTGCTTTCGTACTGGTAGTGGGAGAGTGAGCAAGTAGTGGGTGCGCAGAGCAAATCCCAAATCCCAGTACCAGTTACCAGTTACCAGCCAAGTGAGTAGGAGTGTCCCCCCTTTAGAAAGTACAATGGACTCGTCCTTGCGTCGTAAGTTGGTGATTCCAGCTTATTCCAATGAATAAGGAGGGGAAACAAGTCCGTGTGATCAATTTTTAGTCGATTTAATGGTACATTTTTTGAAGAACTAGTTTACTTATTGCATACAGGATTTTGTAGTATTTGAATATTATTTTGAGATATTTCAGTTTAGAAATTAAGCAAGCATATATTTCAAAACTTTGTTTTGTTTCGTACTTTTCAAAGATTTGGGATTTGGGGTTCCAGGTTTTGGGTAGTCTCACTCACACTAAGTACCAGCAAATCCCAAAACCAAGTAGCAAATCCGCCCGCCACTACTGTCCGTGACAACCAGTGCTACTCGCAGCGTAAGCGAAGAGAGCTGTTCTATGGGGCCGTAAACATCCTCACGTCAGGTCTGTTATTGTTCTAATGTGGGTGAACAAAACCAAGTTGTTAGTGTACTCTGAGGTTTCAAATTGAAGGGGGAGGGGGCACATTTACTAGATATTGACAGATGTTAAATAAAAGGGGGTCAGGACTTCCGTAACGAGGTGACTACCCGAGAAAAAAAAACACAATAACGAAGAGACCTAGATCTAACCCTATTGCTTGGTCTCTGGTAATATCCTGGAAATATTCGTTAACTTCGGAAAACTATGGGTACATACGCTGTGTTGTCGTTATAATATATTTTTTTAAAATATATTTTTTTAAGGATCCTAATCTAAGCACTACAGTGAAATCTTCAAACTTCTCCAAGGGCACTGAAATTAGGGCGTATACGAAAGAGCGTGGCTTCAGCTGTCAGATCTTTAAAAAGTTTTGTACTACCGTACCTTTGTTAGTTCAGAGGCAGTGGCCAGTTTTGTGAATCAAATTTCGCCATGAATTTAGCCAAATTTTTGCACTGCATTTGGTGACAACAAACTTTCAAATCTTGCTTCAAAACGTCGTAAAAGCCTTTAAAATAGTTGTATCGTAACCATTGAGGTGTGATTTTTTAAATGTAGAATTCAAAAGCAACAAAAGTCTAGAACGTTGAGAGTAAAATTCTATTTAGCGTTTAATTACGTCATGAGCAAGGATATAGAGAGAGAATGTATGTGAAGATGACCCGAGGAGCTGGGACTGTAAATGGGATGGAGAAGAAAAGAGAGGTACGGTTATGAAAGAGGCAGGGAGCAGGAACACATGGAAACAGAGTGAGTGAGAGAGAGAGAGAGTGAGAGAGAGAGAGAGTGAGAGA
>NW_004797331.1:1706244-1710387 GCF_000002075.1 Aplysia californica | reverse complement strand
CCAAATCCACAAATGATAATTTTTAATGAAAATGCAACAGCAAAATCTCCATAAAATATCAGAGAAATGATTTTATATTATAATATACACTTCTCTAAGGCTTAAGTCAATATTATATTTTATACCAGAAAGTAATTCGATTTCTGCTATAATATTAAGGAAGTATAGATCTAGATCTTGAATGACTCCCAAACAAACAAGATCCCAAAAGATAACAAAAACTCATTTGTGTTATTAAGGATACGGAATGCTAATAGTAATAGCCGTATTTATTATTTATTATTTCATCTTAATAATCAAAAACTAGATCTATTAAAGCTAGAGAAAGAACGAAAAGTCCTCTCATCTTCAAAAATAGCTCAAGAAATTAGTCCATCAATCACATATTTTAAATTGAGAATGTATATAGTTTTCCAATCTAATGCTAAAAATAAAAAGATGAACAATAGCTAAGAAGTTAGAGAACAAGTTGGGACAATACCATGTATAAAATACTTTGAAAAACAACGCATTAAATGGCCCAGGTGAGCCAATAAGCCCCAGCTTATTTGCCCACGTGGGCCAATAAGAGCAGCCTTTTTAAAAGGGTACAGTCGGGAGACGGCTGGGGATGAAGACAACACCGGATGACAAAAACTGAACTTTGAGTTCTGAACTGTCCGGTTACCGTGTACGTGACACTGAGACTACGTGCCCGGTTACCGGTTACCGTGTACGTAGACACTCTTTTAATATGTAAAACGCCTTAAGCTGCGTTCACCCGGGAGTGGTCGCTATAGAAAGGATCTACATTATTATTATTATTATTAAATGAAAAAAAAAATTGCTGTATTTTACGATTTGACTTAGAGTTAAAACAATACCATACTAGTTTTAAAAAAGAAAATATTAGAAACATTTTAAATACAGATTACCGGTGTATCGAAGGTTTCAAGAGAACAATAGAATATGATCTGAATTGATTGGAGCATAAGTTAATTTTGCATGTAGAGGTTGTTCGAATCTCCCATCAATTTTTTGTTTTGTTTTTATAGACTAAACCTCATACTACACTTCTAGATCTTTGCATGAACCAAGTACTCGGTAAGTACTAATTTGGTCAAATGTTATGCCTTCATTTAAAAGTTATTACGAAAACTGAGGGTTCCGTTATTTTGGGTCACACGATATTATATTATATTTGGTCGATTATTTTATTGTTAACGTACTCGTGTGTTGTTACTAGTAAAGGTTGTTAATAAAATTTGTATTGTGGGTCATGTTCTGTTTTTATGCTACCGGTACTCAAATTGTCATGTTTTTTAAACTAAAAATGTTAATCCCGTATTAATGCGCCTGGGATGGGAAGGTTGCTATTTTTATTTTTTTTAAATTTAGGCACTTTACCTTGCAATTTTTAGAATTTTTTTTTATTTCAAAAATGCAATTTTTCGCGGGGCCATTTTTGGGCAGTGAAAAGGAAATGTTTGGCTCTAAAGTCTCGTTTTCTTTATAATACCGACTGAAATTTGTGGTCAGCGATTATAAAAATACCAAAATTGATAAACCTTTCAAACTGAAGTTTAAAAATCTCTTGGCGATGTATTTCCCTGTCTTGTACATTTCAAACAATGAACAGAGGGAGCCGAAATGAGAGAAATGCGTGACATAACGGCTCGCGCGATGTCACGGTGGAAGAGTTCAGCCAGGTTTTCGATTAATGTGTTGATAAAAGGGTAAGAATGCCCTTGCCAATGTAAGACTTCTAAGATAACCATTTCTACGTTTTCTGGTAGAACAAAGAATTGTGTGTCAACAAGGGTAGTTTTCAGAAAAAAATATTACGTACATTTCGAACAACCAATGGCTATAAATTGCGTATTTTTCAACTTGAAATATCCCAGGACTCGGGAATCGCACATCGACCAGGAAAAAACCGTTTTGAAGGCTATTCAAACGTCTTTAAAGACATGTATCGCACTTGGTTGTTGGTTCCCTATATCAAACAAAAAATGCAGACAGTTTGAACCCCCCGTTGCGATGAGACGTCATGTCCGGAACAAAACTCAACGGGACTTTCTGAAGAAAAATCGCGTGGCAGCGAGCGTGTTCACTGAAGTGCCTCTACCTGAGCCTACACACTTTATCTATCTCTGTGGGCCTAGGCCTCTACTCTATTGGTTCGGCTCTTCACCGTTGCGTGCAGAAGACGTACTCTCCATTTCCGAGTGGTTAAGTGTGCTAATTGGTATTGTTGAGCGCCAATGTCCCAGTCCGTATGCTGGGATGTTTTATCCCGCTCAGATGTGGTGTTAGCCTTGACACACAGGGTTGAAGTAACCCGACCTCTCAAATCTCTCGTCATTAAAAAAAACTATACTTGCAGTTTTTACTATTTCACAGGAGAGCCATAAAACTGAATGCTGTTACCAAGAAAACAAACTCTTCGCAAAGATCCTTAGTCAATTTTTTAAAGAATGCTATTTTGATAATAGCTTCCTTTTTATCTTTAAAGCAAATGTTGTTTCTTGGTGACAACATTCAGGGTTGTGTTATTATTTTGGCCCTCTGGTACAAATGTTTTCAAAACTACATAATATACAGTACTTTTTTAAAATGAGGGCAGAAATAGTCTTAACCGTTTCGACCTCTTAAAAAATGCATTTTTTTTTTTCATTTGTATTTTGGTTTTTTGGTGGAGGGGGGGTTGGGGGGAGGGCGGGGTTAAAATTTTTACAATCTATTGCAGTCTGTATGCAGGGGCTCTCGTGGTCTAGAACTTGAGCCTTAAGGTGTTCGCCTCTCCTTCAATAGGTCCCGGGTTTGAATCCGGATAGCGACGAAAACAATTTCATTCTCTAAAGTTGTCTCCTTTCACATCCTTCACTTCTCTCTAACCATGTTCAGTCGCCTGTTTTCGTCTCCACTTTCTGATCCCACCCTTTCACCCCCTTTGCCCCCATGGCGTCGGTGGCCTAGTGGTTAGGCTCTCGGACTCGCAACCGTAAGGTCGAGGGTTCGCATCCCGTCAGGGGCCTGGCGATGTGTCCTTGGGAAAGGCACTTTGCATAAATTTTCCTCCCTTCACCCAGGTGGAAATGGGTACCCGGCTATAGACAGTGAACGATCTTGTCAGTTTGATAGTGTTTGAGCGCGTGAAATCCGCAGCTTGCACTTTTTGCTTCCGCGGAAGCTGAGAATGTTTCTGAGTGTTCTCAGAGGGTCTGCTGGGGTAATAAAAGTTGTAAAGCGCATAGAGCATGCTCTTGCGCCTGGATATGCGCTATATAAATGCAATTATTATTATTATAATAGTCTGGGCTCCTGACTCTTTCTGCAGGCTCTTTACTGCTACTCCTTGGCTACTTCTTACCGCTATCTTTCAGCCACACCCCTGGTGTTAGGGTAGGTAATATCTAACACCTAGCCTTCTCGAATAAGGGAGAAAAAAATCTCGAAGGTCCCGTGTGCACGTTGTACATGTTAAAGATCCCTTGGTGTTCCTAAAATCGGTTAGAGTAGGCTTTGGCCGCTATCCGGACAAATTTCAAAATTAATTCTTACTAAACAGAAAATGCTGAATGTGTCCCGCGCTCTCATATTTTATGGCCTAATGCAGTTGCCAGTGCCGCCATAAAAGCACTTACAACTGTCTAATTACAGTCATATTTTGTTTGCGCTACCAGTCTGTGGGTCGCCCTCATGCCATGGCCCTAAAACAGAAGGTAAAACCTACAGCTGGGAAGAAAGCTGTTTATTTTTCTGATATTCTGCTTCTGCCTCGACACACCCGCCTCTTGACCGACGCAGAGTCTCGGGACTTGTCATGGTGCGATGAGCGGAGGTGAGTGAGTGAGTGAATGTGTATGTGAGTGCGCGGGTGGGTGGGAGTGGGAGTGAATAAGTGAGTGGGTGGGTGGGTGTTTGGGTGTGTGGGTGGGACTGTGAGTGAGTGAGTGAGTGAATGAATGAGTGGGTTGGTGGGTAGGAGTGTGGGTGAATGAGTGAGTGGGTGTATGGGTGTTTGGGTGTGTGGGTGGGACTGTGAGTGAGTGAGTGAGTGAATGAATGAGTGGGTTGGTGGGTAGGAGTGTGGGTGAATGAGTGAGTGGGTGTATGGGTGTTTGGGTGTGTGGGTGGGACTGTGAGTGAGTGAGTGAGTGA
>NW_004797331.1:1703062-1704933 GCF_000002075.1 Aplysia californica | reverse complement strand
AGATAGATAGATAGATAGATAGATAGATAGATAGATAGATAGATAGATAGATAGACAGATAGATAGATAGATAGATAGATATCTTGTTGTACCATACAGGCATAGTGACCTTCAGCAGCGCGGTCAAGGACAGTCTACTGCCTAAGGTCACCGACGAGGAGCTGAACGTAGTGCTCAATTCCTGGGCCTATGTCCTCAAGTTTGCCCATATTGAGGGACTGCGCATGCTCCTATCATTGTAAGATTGTGAGATGTGTGGCTGATAGTTTACCTATTCTCATATGCTCATAATGAGAGATTGTGATGCGCCTGCACAAATGCTGGTATTGAAAAATGTGTCTGGTAGTCTGTTCATAATATTACGAGGTGTGTCTCAGAATGAAGTTTCCCTGTCATGCTGTCCTCACATATAATTATGAATCACCTTGTGTTTGGTATCTACTGAAAGCTTATTCAAATACCTATTCAGTGTAGGAACCATCAAGTTCAAGACATTTCTCCATTTGATGTACCCAGCAGTCAAAGACAGTGGTCTGTGATCGTTTGTCTAAGGTCCCCGAGCGCTTTTCTCATAGCCTCTTGAATCTGGTCCTCGTCCTCAAATCTCCGACCTCGCAGCATTTCTTTCTCCTTGGGGAAGAGGTGGAAGTTGCTCGGGGCGAGATCGGGCGAATAGGTCGGGTGTTCCAATAATTCCTACAAGTAGCTCTCGAGAAGCTCGTTCACAACTCTGGACTTGTGAACAGGCGTGTTGTCATGATGCAGAATGACGCCTTCTTCAAGCAAAGCGGATCTTTTTTCCGGGTCGCAGGTTTCAGCTTGTCTTTGAGGACGAACCTGTAGTAGTTACCATTGACAGTTACGCCAGGTGTGACTAGCCAGCTCAATATGATGCCACTCATGTCGAAAAAAAACAAAAACAATGTGCATCACCTTTCTCTCCCCGTGCTTTCTGCGTGTGCTTCATCTTTCATGTCAGATCTCCCACATTCAACTTCCCTTATCCATTTCCTCACTGTTTGAATTTGATGTGGCATTATTTATTCCCTATTAGTTTGTATTGATCACCATGGGTTTCAACTGCAGACTTGCCGAGAAGAATTGAAAATTTGGTCCCAACTCAGACATCGTAAAATGAGAAGGTTGCACCAATGTTTCGCTAAGCCATTTTCCTCGGATTTGCCTTGGGCAAAGTGCAGTAGTACTTGACACGTCACAGCTCTATGACCCGTTCGCCAATGCACTTGCAATTTGGCTTTGAGATTTCTAAAACATGATGTCATGACGTCGCAAGCTTTAGTGGCTGTTGGTTGAGTACTTTTGATTTTATGGAGGAGAGAAACTTTATTCTGAGACAGACCTCATATGTGCTCTTATTGAGAAATGTGTGTCTGGTAGTCTGTCTGTTAACATATTCCCTTGTTGTGAGATGTATGTCCGGCTGTCTGTCAGTCCGTGTGTCGGTCTCTGGGCACGACAGTGCCAAAAAACGCTACCACAAGAACGCTGTCAACGAAAACAAATAGATAGCAGCAAACTGCGGTCCAAAACACGGCGCTCGCAACAACATAATGTCAACTGTTTCAAGCTCGCACGACTGGTTTAGCATTTTCAGTTTGTTAGGAATTAGTTTTGAATTTCCTCGGGTGGCAGCCGAAGCCTACTCTTATCGATTTTAGAATCACAAGGGGATCTTTAAGGTGCGCAATTTGTACACAAGACCTCTGAGAATTTTTTCACATTATCCGAGAAGGCAAGGTGTTCGAATTCACCTTACCCCAAGATCAGGAGTGTGGCTGAAAGGCAACAGTGAGAAGTAGCCAGGAGAAACTGTAGAAAAGACAGGAGCTCAGAGGAGGAGAAGGGAAATG
>NW_004797331.1:1699019-1700679 GCF_000002075.1 Aplysia californica | reverse complement strand
GAATTTGAAAGAAAAAGAGAGAGAGAGAGAGAGAGAGAGAGAGATAGATAGATAGATAGATAGATAGATAGATAGATAGATAGATAGATAGATAGATAGATAGATAGATAGACAGATAGACAGATAGAGATCCATAGACAGACAGACAGACAGAGACAGAGAGAAAAAGTCACCATGTGCATGAAAATACAAGGGTAGCGATATTTCGACGGCATGCCGTCTGAAAATCGTAGTTGATATTTCCACGGCATGAAGTCTGAACATCGGAGGTGATACCTATACGGTATGCCGTCTTTAATCTAAAGATCGGAATTGATATTTCGACGGCATAGGCTCTGCTTGAAGTGTATCAATGCAAGAATTGTGTTTGTTTTCCAGGCGACTAGTCGGGTGATCATACCTACTCGACCCGACCCGATCCCATCCGCAAATGGGCACCCTACAGTTGGAAAAAAAACAACAGTCTTCTCTCCATTTTGCTTACCCAAAATAAATTGTGCATTTCTCACTCTCGTTACAATCACACAAAACATTTCATCATTGTCCATAATGCACAAAATGATAGCAAAGGATAAACATTGTTAACTGAACATACTGGTATCTTAAATAGTATCTATAATAATGCGTTACTTATGGAAAACAGATTATAGGCTTAATTATAAATAGTCCGGATGTTCTGATTGGCTGAATTTATGTGCCGTGGAATTATCACTTCCGATTTTTCGACGGCCTGCCGTATAAATATCCACTTCCAAAATACAATGAAGCCTGTCATTGGGAGACGTGCAACAGCGTATCTGCTCAATGTGTTGTGTCACTGTGAAAACGCACATGGTGGTGTTTGCTTTAGCATTATATTATATTTCCTTTTGTGTATCTGAGTGCGCCTGGATGTGTGCCAATTGCTATAATATTTTATGCGAGTCTAAGCATGTTGTTGCGTTTTAAAAGCTTGTAGGCAGTTTAATTGTGTTTGTGCACCATATGTGAAGCCACAGATATTTTTATGTATGTGTGTTTGAGTGGGCGTGTGTTTGTGTGTGTGTGTGTGTGTGTGTGCGGGTGTTATGTTCTTGCAAGCGCCTTTCGCCTTCATTCGTATGTAAAATTCAGTGCGTCTATCCTTTGTATGTGTCTGTCAGTATCAGTGCCATACACATCTGTATACAGATACATGTATACCATACCAAAGATCCACAAACGCACAAGCTTTTCCATCTTCATGGTATACCCCCCCCCCCCCCCCACACACACACACCTTTCCCCACAAACAGACACTTTTCTCGTATCCGCACCAGTACTCATAATGATATTATCAATGTCTCCTCCACCCCCACCCCAAGAAAAAATTATTTAAAATCGCCAAATCCTTCACACAGGAATGCAAAACCTTCTTCAAGTCCTTCCTGAAAGAGGCAATGGGTGACCGCTGGTCATCAAATCTGGCAGGCGCCTGGACGAAAGTGCTGGATGGCCTGATGGAGTTGGTGGTGACTCACTGGCCAGTGTCCGAGGAGAAACAGGAGAAACGACGGGACTCGGAGAAATCACGTCGGCGTCTGTTCAGCGTTTCCCTGGCAGAGTGAGGGAGAGAGGGAGAGGAAGGGTAGGGGTTTGTTTGTACTTGTTTTGTTGGGGAGGGGGGTTGGGGGTGGGGATG
>NW_004797331.1:1694738-1696365 GCF_000002075.1 Aplysia californica | reverse complement strand
TATATATATTCACACAGCTTATCTCGTTAATCCAAATTGTCTGCCCGTCTGTCCGTCTGTCTGTACCTGAAAAGATTGTTACACGTTGAGCGGACCAGTATGCATGAGACGTTGATTCAAATCTCTTTTTATCGAGAAGCTCCTGAAACCACCGTCGAGGAGCGGGCGCTATAGACGAGATCTTTACTATTATTAAGCGTATATTATATCTTATATCTTATTATCATTATCATTGTTATTGTTGTTGTTTTTGTCTTCGCGGCATTGTCTTTTTGACATATTCGTTGTGACATGTCTTTGTGACATATTCGTTGTGACATGTTTTTGTGACATGTTCGTGGTAAAATGTCGTTTTTGTGAAATGTTCTCTGTGAAATGTCTTTTTTGTGACATGTACTTCGTTAAATGTCGTTTTTGTGACATGTTCTCTGCGACATGTTCTTTGTGATTTGTTTTTTGTGGCATGTTCTTTGTCACATGTCGCTTTTGTGATATGTTCATTGTTACACGTTCACGTTCTCTATTTCACGCTGTTCTTTGCGACAAGTCGTTTTTGTTTTGTTTTTTAACAACTTCTCTGTGACATGTTCGAACCCGTGTTCTGTCCTTGGTTACCAAATCTCTATTTATTGAGGGGGAATGGGATGATTAACTCCGCTGTCCTCATTACCGGCAGACAGTCAGCCATCCATCTTGAAGTGTCTGCAGGGCCTTGCTGGATCAAACAATCTGACAGGTGATTGAGGACGTAGAATTAACTCTGACCTCTGTTGTGTTTCCACACGATAACATTTAAGTCTACAGTTCTGCGAGCCTTCCCTGCTCGGTTTTGAAGTTTAACTCAACTCTTTTTGATCCATGCAAAGATACGTGATAAATATCTTTTGGTCTCTAGTTTTGTGTTTGTTTAAGTTAAAGTTTCAAGACACTCAACACAATTAAGTAGGTCCTGTGAGTGCCGAAAATTAGAGGTGTTACTAAAGAATAACAAACACAAAAATAGAAGGAGAGATAAACGCAATTAGTGTTTGATATAGGAAAGAGGGAGCAACAACAACAACAACAACAACAACAACAACAACAACAACAAAAATAACAACAGCTCAGCATAACAACAACAGTAGCAACAACAACAGCAAAAAGAACGTCGAAGGCAGGGGCTATGGCAACAAAAATGTGTACGTAATATAATTATTTACTCTATCAACTCTATGTCACCGCTGAGCGGTTTACAAGAAAACAGAACGGCCGGTTTGGAGTCTTTGGGTGCTTTAAACACTCAACAGGATACGCCAAACAAAATTCTACATTACTCCAGTAACTCCTGGAAAATGGACTAGGCTCATGAATATTCATGGCGCGACTGCCAGTTGTAATGACCAACAGTTCAGTAATGGGAAAAGGGTAGCTAGATGCCCAACGGCGTGCAGTGTTGGGACAGAAGGAGGGGGAAAGAGAGAGAGAGAGAGAGAGATAGAGAGAGAGAGAGAGAGAGAGAGAGAGAGAGAGACAGACAGACACTCACAATCTCATGCACGGCCTTGTTAAACAGACTGTCCTCTGTAAGCACCAGTAGAATGATCAGACCCATGTAGATGTGGTGGGAGAGAGAGAGAGAGAGAGAGAG
>NW_004797331.1:1693086-1694299 GCF_000002075.1 Aplysia californica | reverse complement strand
GGGGCAGAAAAGAGAGAGAGAGAGAGAGAGAGAGAGAGAGAGAGAGTGAGAAAGGAAGTGACATACAGGCAGACAGACAGACAGATATTTATTACTTAACTTAGCATCACCCCCAAAGGCTTTCTTCGAGGATGGAGTGACCGACTGACTCCGATAGAACCCGCATCTTCAGCTTTTGAGGTGCAGTTGGTCAGAAACGTTGCTAACGCACCGAATTTCGACGTTTAGAACCCAGTTGAGTTCAAGGACGAAACGGAAACATCTGTGCGACCAGCAGGAGACCAAAGTCAATATTTTGGCACATTTCGAACCACCATACAAAATTCTGAGACTCATTTTTTTCAACTTCACTGTAAGCAAGTTGTTGCCGATCTTTTTAAGTTTGGAAAACAGATTGGAAACTTGTACATGAAAAATGAAGTTGTCTGCCTTTTCGAAAGTGTCCTAAAAACATTTCGCCCTCAGGCGTTGTAGAAGATGCGTCCTCAAAGAGTTAAGGACCATCTCTTGCCTTGTACCTATTGCCTCGTTTTATTTAATTATCTGTTGTGTGTCCAACATTCTCGTTTATTTGAAGGATTTTGGTCTCGTGCTTGTGTTCAAGATGTCATATTTTTAAAGGGCGCTCCATTAGCTTAGTTGTATCATGCTGGACTACGGAGTGGAAGGAACTGGTTCGAATCCCAGACTGGACATTCTTAAATTCGGGTCCTTTTGTGGAGTTCTTAACCCTTTTGGCTCGGTCCTATCCGAGACGGACATTCAATTCAGAGGTTCCATATCTTTAATAACTTTGTAGTGTTGACAGGGGCATTACTCCCGTCCAGTTACTTACTTTACACCTGCGAACAGTCCTAGAGGTATACGTAGTCAATTCTGGTGTAAGAAAGACCCTATCATTATGAAAATGCCAACAAAACAAATACAATACACCGCATAATGTATTGGCAGGACCGACAGACTTATACTTGATGCACACAGTCGTTGTAGTTAACTGGTCCTCATGGGACTCCAAGCCTTTGTTTGTGTGAATAGAAAAAAGGTAAAGAAGGAGATGAACGAAGAAAGAAAAAGCAGCAAACTATAAACTTTATTTTTTAAGAGGAGCAAGGAAATAAGACCTTGTTGAATCATCTATAGGCAAGAAAGAAAAAAAAGCCTCTTCATTTGTGTCAAAATCACTTGTAAGAAGAACCGATGCGATTTCAATTCC
>NW_004797331.1:1691455-1692923 GCF_000002075.1 Aplysia californica | reverse complement strand
CACACACACACACACATACAGAAATACACATACACATGCACACACACACACGCGCGCGCACACACATACACACACGCACACACACACACACACACACACACACACACATACACACACACACACATACACAAACATACATACACACACGCGTGCGCGCGCACATCATACACACACACATACACATACACTTGCCGAAAATGTAAAAGCATGTTTAAGTTGATATTGTAGACAAGATCTTTTAAAGAATAAATAGATTCCAATCATAGCTGATAAATAAGACAAAAAAATAGTCCAAGCCAGTTTTAGTTCTGTTGTTCCATAGTTTATTAACATACTTTCAAGAAGCATATTATCATCATGTACATAAACACACATTACAATAAATACCTGGTAATATATGATAATATTAATGTGTAAATAGTCCAGCTAAAAACAAAAAAGATCTATAATTAGCGTGAATTAATCTGGATACCTTTGATTCACATCAAATGAATAAAATGCTCCCATTTTTCCCGATGCATCGCACAGAAACTTTTTGGACCTGAATAACAACGCTATCTTGTCACCAGCATACACTCTATGTGTCCACGAAATCTAAATTATAAGTTAACATTTCTTGAAAATAAGCGAACATGCAAGAAAATTATTTTAAGAGGCAGAATAATATGCCAGTCAAAACATTCTAATATGTGGACATGGAATTATTTTATGCAGAGGTGATTATTACTATATTAATTGTATTGAGTAAGATCAATTGTGCCTAAAAGAATAAAACAAACTGCTATTGTCTCGGTTTTACCAAACCATAGCACCGGGGAAAATGAAAAAAAACTGCACAGAGAAGTCGGAGATTGTTTGTAACAGTCACTAGTTGGATCAAATAGTACAAAGTACAGGGTTATCCAAAAAAAACCCCCCCCCAAAAAACTGTACTTTTTTTTCTAAATATCTCACACATAATTTGCACTAGATCTAGAATGTTGTAATTTGGTAAAGAAATAATTCATTCAAAAGGAATTTGTTTGACATAAAATTCACAAAGAAGAAAATTATTTCCGAAAACGGAAAAGGCTTTTTAATTATTTTTAAACAAAAACCGATTAATGCTAAATGCACCAATTTAAAAGATCTTGTTAGGAAAGCCATGAAATGATTGGCTTGGTTTGTTTTTTCTTTCCTTTATTTTTAAAATCTAATCTTTCCATCCCTGTAACCTTTAAACAATTTTTTAAAATTCTTACAGAGTTTTAAAAAAAATTTAAAAATTTTAATTCTGGAATTCCGAGAACCAGTGCTCTATATGTCTTCCTTTGTACTCGACACATTTTAACGCGTCGTTCGTAATGTTCAGAGGTGGCCAAACACAAAGATCAACCCAACCATGAGTACTCAAAGCCACACACACTGTACATATTACAGTATGGAGCTGTTTCTAGAGACAATAGGGGGGGGGGGGGGCCCAAAAAAA